>NC_066518.1:5174109-5466609 GCF_024679095.1 Eriocheir sinensis
CTCCCTGTTCTACAAAAACGAATCCTACGGCGGGGGAAGACCCAAGAGGATTTTTCTCCCTGCCGGTCGGCGTTCCGGAGGCCATTCTGTTTTCAATCCCTGAGCTGACGAAAGCGGTTTTCTGCCACAAAACCGTAATTATTTTTAACATCATCTCAGAAGCATCAACTATGAAGCTCTTCGTTGTCTGGACGATCGTCATGATCCTAGGGAATCTGGCTGCCAGCAGCCAGCACCTGGCCGGCGGGGCGGGCTCCACTGGGGTCCCAAAGGACGGGGTGCCCTCTGCTAGCCTGGAGAAGGCCGGTGAGGACCTATGGAAGAAAGTTGACGAGGGGGAACTCAAAGATTCCCCCAAACTGTCTGATCTTGAGAGAATGAAGACAGGTTTGCAAAATGGCGCGGATGACACTATCAAGACCATGGAAAGGAAAGTCTTTGATAACACAGATGAAACGGGGCATGTAACCGGCAACAAGACAGTCGTTGAAAAGACTGCAGACACTGACGTAAGGCCCAACGAAAATGTATCAAAGACTACGGAAACACAGGTTGTTATTGATGAGGAAGGTAAAGAAAGTGCCGAAAAATCTGTCACAGAGAGCAAAACTCTGACGCAAACCAGTCCACACAACGGGTCCCTAACACAGACGGTGGACGTGAAAAAGGTCACGGACGAAGAGGGTAATGAAATAAACGAAGAAGTTGTTATAAAGAAGGAAGCAACAATACTGCCTCTTACCAGTGCCACTGAAGAAAAGCCGAAGGACGATGAAGCCGCAACTCTTCTTGTTCCGAAGGTGGGGGCGGATGAACAAGGTAAGAACAAAACAGAAACTACATTTAGTGACTCAGGAAAGAGCGACGAACCTCACAAAATAGAACGAACAGAGAAAACAACAGAAATTTTAGTGACCGAGAAAGAAGAAAAACTACCTTCACAGGAAACTATTATGGAGACATCTGTGGAGACTGAGAATGTAACAGAAAATGGCGCTGGGCCTCAGAAGGTAGAACGAACAGAAAAAACAGTGGAGATTCTGCCCGGCAATAAAACGAATGAAGCTTTCGTAACAGAGAAAGAAGAAAAACTACCTTCACAGGAAATCATCAACGAGACATTTGTGGAGAGTAAGAATTTTACAGAAAAGGGCAATGGATCTCTGAAAGTAGAACGAACAGAGGTAACAAAGGAGATTCTGCCAGGCAATAAAACGAATCAAATATTAGCAACAGAGAAAGAAGAAAAACTGCCTTTAGTGGAAACCATTAAGGAAACATGTGTGGAAAGTAAGAATGATACGGATAAGAGCGACGGACGTCAGAAAGTAGAACGGACAGAGAAAACCATTGAGATTCTTCCCGGCAATAAAACGAATGAAATGTTGGTAACAGAAAAAGAAGAAAAGCTACCTTCACAGGAAACCATTAAGGAGACATCTGTGGAGACTAAGAATGTAACAGAAAATGGCGATAGACCTCTGATAGTAGAACAGACAGAGAAAACAAAGGAGATTCTGCCCGGCAATGAAACGAATGAAATTACAGTAACAGAGAAAGAAGAAAAACTACCTTCACAGAAAAGCATTTCGATGACATCTGTGGAGGAGAGTAGAAATGCTTCAGAAAATGGCGATGGACCTCAGAAAGTAGAACGAACAGAGAAAACAATGGAGATTCTGCCCGGCAATAAAACGAATGAAATTGTTGTAACAGAGAAAGAAGAAAGACTACCTTCACAGGAAAGCATTTCGATGACATCTGTGGAGGAGAGTAGAAATGCTTCAGAAAATGGCGATGGACCTCTGGTAGTAGAACGAACAGAGAAAACAAAGGAGATTCTGCCCGGCAATAAAACGAATGAAGTTGTAGTGACAGAGAAAGAAGAAAGACTACCTTCACAGGAAAGCATTTCGATGACATCTGTGGAGACTAAGAATGTAACAGAAAATGGCGATGGACCTCTGATAGTAGAACGAACAGAGAAAACAAAGGAGATTCTGCCCGGCAATAAAACGAATGAAATAGTTGTTACAGAGAAAGAAGAAAGACTACCTTCACAGGAAAGCATTTCGATGACATCTGTGGAGACTAAGAATGTAACAGAAAATGACGATGGACCTCTGGTAGTAGAACGAACAGAGAAGACAAAGGAGATTCTTCCCGGCAATAAAACGAATGAAATTTCAGTAACAGAGAAAGAAGAGAAACTACCTTCACATGAAACCATCAAGGAAACATCTGTGAAGAGTAGGAATGTTACAGAAAATGGCGATGGACCTCTGATAGTTGACCGAACAGAGAAAACAAAGGAGATTCTGGCCAGCAATAAAACGAATGAAATTTCAGTAACAGAGAAAGAAGAAAAACTTCCTTCACGAGAAACCATTAAGGAGACAAAAGAGGAGAGTAAAAACGTTACAGAAAATGGCGAAGGACCTCTGGTAGTAGAACGAGAAGAGAAAACAGTGGAGATTCTGCCCGGAAATAAAACGAATGAAATTTCAGTAACAGAGAAAGAAGAGAAACTACCTTCACATGAAACTATCAAGGAAACATCTGTGAAGAGTAGGAATGTTACAGAAAATGGCGATGGACCTCTGATAGTTGACCGAACAGAGAAAACAAAGGAGATTCTGGCCAGCAATAAAACGAATGAAATTTCAGTAACAGAGAAAGAAGAAAAACTACCTTCACATGAAACCATCAAGGACACATCTGTGAAGAGTAGGAATGTTACAGAAAATGGCGATGGACCTCTGATAGTTGACCGAACAGAGAAAACAAAGGAGATTCTGCCCGGCAATAAAACGAATGAAATTTCAGTAACAGAGAAAGAAGAAAAACTACCTTCATAAACCCATCAGGAAACATCCGTGAAGAGTAGGAATGTTACAGAAAATGGCGATGAACCTCCTGTAGTAGACCGAGAAGAGGAAACAGGAGATTCTGCCCGGCAATAAAACGAATGAAATTTCAGTAACAGAGAAAGAAGAAAAACTACCTTCACGGGAAGCTGCTGTGACGCCACCGAAAGTTGTTAAAAAGCTTAGGAGAAGGAAAGCTTGTAGGTGTGACTCGTTGTTGACCCTTGTGGTGGTAACAGAAGAGTTAATTGAAAGAATTACTCGTGTTGTATTGAAGGAAATGACAACAGAGTAGTGATAATGTGTTGCTGTTTCTCTTATCAATTTCTTTAAAAAAAAATCAAAATCAAAATAAATATTGAATAAGTTGGGAGACCGTGATCCATTCAAATATGTCACTTATGAACACGGTG
This sequence comes from Eriocheir sinensis, assembly GCF_024679095.1. Classification (NCBI taxonomy): domain Eukaryota; kingdom Metazoa; phylum Arthropoda; class Malacostraca; order Decapoda; family Varunidae; genus Eriocheir; species Eriocheir sinensis. The sequence continues at coordinate 5,177,390 of NC_066518.1, forward strand.
ATTGCGGCCCCGGTTTAGATTCGAGAGAGTTTGTTTCTTTTAAGAGTGTACACACACAATGCCGGTTTGTGTCCGGCCCTGGATATTATAGCATTTAGTGCCGTCCTTAGTTAACAGTTAACCACAGTTTACCTTCCGCAGGTCTCCCCAGTGAGCACTGAGGCCACGCGCAGCTATTGAGTTGACCCTCTTACCTATATAGTTACCGCAGCACCCAGATTCAAGGAGCCGTTATTTAAGGCAACATGTATAAAATTTCAGCCTGTCTCCATGCACGCTTTATTCACGCCTAGTTAGTGCCACATCAAGTGTCAAAGAGCCATTTTTTTAAGGTAAAATATACATGATGCCAGTCAGTCTATTTTCATGTATTAATCCAGACCCTGGTAACATCGCATCAAGTGTCAAATACCCATTTTCTAATACAATATATATACATAATGACAGTCTATTTCCATGTATTAGTCCGGACCCAGCTAACGCCGCATCCAATTTCAAAGAGCCATATTTTCAAAGATAATATATAGGTAATTCCAGTCTGTCTCCATGTACTAAACCACACTCAGTTAATTTCTGCACCTGTATTACGTTTAGGAGAGCCAGGTTTTAAAGGAAGACCTGCATACATAACGTCGGTCTGCCTCAGTTCAGTAAACCGCCACAAATGTAAAACAAGACTATGAACGGGCATCGTATTGTTCTACGCCCAGTTAACGTCGCCTCCAGTTCCAAAGAGTCACAATTTTTAGGCAATGTGTGTGTGTGTGTGTGTGTGTGTGTGTGTGTGTATATATATATATATATATATATATATATATACATATATATATATATATATATATATATATATATATATATATATATATATATATATATATATATATATATATATATATATATATATATATATATATATATATATATATATATATATATATATATATATATATATATATATATATATATATATATATATATATATATATATATATATATACATACATACATACATACATACATACATACATACATACATACATACATACATACATAACCCACATGCATACATCTGCCTCGTAATATTCAATAAATCTGCATCTAGCTAAACCTAATAAGACACTTCCTTCCTCTTTGGCAGTGCAAACAGTCTCCAAGTAAAGGCATCACAAGGGGTCACCGTGTGGAGTGAGGGAGCAAGGGCGGCAAGGTAGCAAGATGGCCAGTGGAGCGCTTCATGTATACTGTTCTACCGAAGAGAGGGAGGAAGGGGGATGGAAAAGAATGGGGAAGATGTAAAGGAGAAGAGGGGGAAGGGAGAAGGGAAAGAGAGAAGAGTAGGGAGAGGGAAGCACTGAGGGATAATAAGGGAGGAAGAAGGAGAACAGAAAAGATGAAGGGGGGAGGCACTGAGGGAAAAGGAGAGAGGAAAAGGGATGAAAGGAAACGGTAAAGGAGTTAAGAGGAAGATAAAGAGGAAGAGAATAGAAGAAAGAGAACTGGAAGGAAACCGGGAAGGATTAAAGAAAAAGATAGGAAGATGGGGAAGAGGAATAAAAGGGAATGAGGAAGAGGGGAGAATAGGAAAAAGAGAACTGGAAAGGAACAGGAAGGAGTAAAAAAAAGATACGAAGATGGGGGAAGAGGGATGAAAAGGAATAGGGAAGAAATGTAGAAGGGAGAATTAAGGGAGAAGGGGAGTAGGGAAGGGGAGGGGGAGAGGGGAGTACATTCTCTTACCTCGCGACCCTCCCCAGGTAAACCAGGTATTTGGCTAATTGATTGGGCGTAATTAAGAGCAGGTTGTGGGGAGTACGTTTCTAGGCTGGGGTTGTATACCTGCGTAATTAGTGAAGGTATGCGGTGGTGGTGGTGGTATAGTGTATAGGGGGTACGTCGTGGTGATGTTTAATATGGTGTTGTCGATGGTGTTGATGGTGGTGGTGGTGGTGATGATTTTGGTGGTGCTTTGCGTGGTGGTGAAGAGTTGATAATGGTTCTGCTTGTGTTATAGTGTATGGCAGTGCGTGGTGGTGATGGTGGTGATTGTGGTGGTGGTGGTGGTGATTGTGGTGGTGGTGGTGTGGTATAACGAAATTGGTGATAAAGATAATGGTGTGCGTAGTGAGAACCTGCTTGAAGGTGGTGATGACTGTGGTGGTGATGGCGGTGATGTTTGGGTGATTGCGGTGGTGACGGACGGAGGGGGGGGATAAGGGGGCAGGGAGGAGGGGGGAAGGGTAGGTGAAAAGCAATATTCAAGTCATACGCTGAGCCGGTCTTTGATATGACTGGTGGAGGTGATTAAAGTGTCTTGCTGATGATGGCGGTGATGATGATGATGAGGAGGAGGAGGAGGAGTAGGAGGGTGATGATGATAATGATGATGATGATGATGATGATGGAGCCATGGGTGAGTTGTGACAGCTGATGGCAAACAAGAAGAACAAGAACAAGAACAAGAAGAACAAGAAGAACAAGAACAAGAAGAAAAGAAGGGGAAAAAGAAAAAGAAGAAGAAAAAGAAGAAAAAGAAGAAGAAAAAGAAAAAGAAGGAAAAGAAAAAGAAGAAACAATAACGGGGATGTTCATGTAACAGTGGTAATAGTAAACGATCACACATATAATAATAGCAAGAGAAAATAGCAATAGTAATAATAGCAACGATAACGGTAAAAGAAAACGAGAACATAAGGTAAACATATATATTTTTCTTCTCTATAACAAACTCGAAACACCTAATAACCTCATCATTTACATACACTCATAACTGAATCACTGTTTACATTCAATAAGGTCGGAGAAAAAAGTCCACATACATATCCACCATTAAAAGGGCCACAAAGCAAAATAAAAATGTACTTGAATTTGTTGAAGTAATTTGGTGGATACGAATATAAGGTAGTAATCAATTTTGGGTTTAATTTAGCAGGTATTAAGGGAGCAAAGGGGAGGAGGGGAGGAGAGGAAGGAGGGGGAAGGGGGAATGAGAGGGTGAGTGAGGGAGGGAAGGAAGGATGGATGGAGGAGAGGGAGAGGGATGGAGAGTAAACAGGGAGGTGGAGGAAGGATGAGAGAGAGAGAGAGAGAGAGAGAGAGAGAGAGAGAGAGAGAGAGAGAGAGAGAGAGAGAGAGAGAGAGAGACAGACAGACAGACAGACAGACACACACACACACACACACACACACACACACACACACACACACACACACACACACACACACACACACACACACACACACACAGACGGACAGACAAATAAAAAACAAAGATTCGGAAACTGGCTGACAGGAAACGGAAGCAAAAATTAAACAAGAAACAGAAGAAGATAAAAAAAAGATACAAAACAAAACGCTGAAAAGAGGGACGAGGTGGGAAGGGGAAGAGGGGGATGGGGGAAGGTGGAAGGGGGGGAAGGGAGAGGAGGGTAGACCGTAACCACATTCCCTCCTGCTCCACTTTTATTTTTGTTTTCACTTTTACGAGGACGAAGAGGAGCAGCGGGATGTCACGTCAGAGGCAATTAAGAGGGAGAATAAACAATGAAACAGGGCGAGGGAGGGAGAGAGGAAGGGAAGGAGGGAGGAAGGGAGAGTGAAGGAATGAGGCGAAAAAAAAGGGAATATGGGAAGGAGGGAAATATGGAACAGACAATAATGGATGGAGGAAAAGTATGTAGATAAAGAGATGTGTGGAAGGATGGGTAGAGAGAGAGAGAGAGAGAGAGAGAGAGAGAGAGAGAGAGATCACAAACACCAATGCAACAGGTAGCAAGAGAACACACACACACACACACACACTCACTCACTCACTCACTCACTCACTCGCTCACACTCTCTCTCTCTCTCTCTCTCTCTCTCTCTCTCTCTCTCTCTCTCTCTCTCACCTGTGGCGGGTTGCTGCAGGTGATCAGAACCTTACCGCTGCGAGGCTGCAATAGAGGCGATCGATGCTTCCGTGGGGGGGAGGGAGGAGGAGGAGGAGGAGGAGGAGGAAGGAGAAAGAGAGAGAGAGAGAGAGAGAGAGAGAGAGAGAGAGAGAGAGAGAGAGAGAGAGAGAGAGAGAGAGAGAGAGAGAGAGAGAGAGAGAGAGAGAGAGAGAGATTGAAAGGGAGGAAGCCAAGAAGAAATGAAGGGAAGGGAAGGGAGAGGGAGGGAATGGGAGGGAGAGGAAAAGGGAAGGGGAGGGAGAAGGAAAGAGAAGGGGAAGGGAGGAGATTTCTCTGATTAGCTTTATTAGGTGGTGGTTATATGACGTTGTTGGTGGTGATGATGATGGTGTTGATGTAGTGATGATGATGTGGTGGCGATGGTGATGACGGAAAGTGGAGCCATGAGTGGTGATATTGCTGAACCTCTACGGTGATGTTGACGTGGCGACCAGGATGTTGTGGGTGTGATGATGTGATTTATGGTGATGGAGGTGAATGGTGTCATGCGTGGTGGTGATATCTGTATGGTGATGTAATGTATGGTACTTGGGAGCGAGTACATAATGGTCATGATATTCTATAATTATGTAGTGGTGACGTGTGGTTTGGTGATGACGGAAGGGAGTAATATGATGTTTAGCGGTGATTGTGATGATAATATTCTGTGGTGATGTGTGTGGTGTCTTGTGGTGTGGTGGTGATGATGGGAAGTGATGCGATGTTGATTGGTGTGATGTACAGGATGGTGTATAGTGGTGTCGTGGTGGTGAAGGCGTGTGATGGCGACAATACTCCGTGGTGATGTGAGTGGTGTCGTGTTGTGTGGTGGTGTGGTGATGATGATCTTATACACGGGATGGTGTTGTGGTGTGACGGTGTTTAGTGGTGTCGTGGTGGTGAAGATATGTGATGATGACAAGAGTCCGTGATGTGAGCTTCGACTGGCGACTGTAATCAAGGCGGGAGGACTTAGCGATATTAGAACCAGTGGCAACAACAGCAGAAGCAGGACCAGTACCAGCAGCGACGGGGGCTTATTGGTGGAATTGTCTCGGTGTAGATCCAGCTTAGTTTCCATGCATCCAGCCCGCGGGCCCGACGGGGAAGTGATTGGCCCGTAATAGTTATTCGCATCCCTCGCTGCACGGCCTATACGCTCGATCTGGTCCCGTGGGAGACTCCTGGCTGGCTAGACGGCTGAATGGATTGATAGGTGAATGGACTAATGGATGAGTTAATGGAGAGGTGAATGGAAGGATGGTTTTTTTATCAGGTTGGTTGGCTGGGTTATTGGATGGATAGATGGCTTAATAGACGGCTGAATGGATTGATAGGTGAATGGACTAATGGATGAGTTAATGGAGAGGTGAATGGACTAATGGATGAGTTAATGGAGAGGTGAATGGAGGGATGAATTTCTATCAGTTTAGTTGGCTGGCTCATTGGATGGATGGATGGCTGAGTGGACTGATAGGTGGATGAGCTAAATCCATTTCTCCTGGCTGGGTGGCTGGCTTATTGACTGACTGACTGGATGGATGGCTATCGAGTTGACTCATTGATTGGTTGACCCTTTAGCTAATTCATTGACTGACTGGCTGGCTGGATGACTGGCTATTTGACTGGCTGGCCGGCTCCCTGGCTGACTTATTGACTGGTGTGCGCTGTTAGAACCGAGGCTGCGAGCTGGGAGCCAATAACGTAAGGACGGCAGCTGGTCGCGCCTGTGAATGTGGTTTAAATGTAATGAAATATGATGTCAATGTACGGAAATGTAGTGAAATATAACAATAGTCCTCAGCTAGTGAAGATCCAGGGAGAAATAACCTAAGGACAGAAGCAGAACGCGCCTGTGAATGTGGTTTAAATGTAATGAAATATGATGTCACTGTACGGAAATGAAGTGAAATGTAACAATAGTCCTCGGGCAGTGAACATCGAGCCAGGGAGAGAAGTGATGTGCCCCGCGGCGAGGACTGTAACGCATAAATACAAGTGCTTGGCGGCCGCGCAAACCCTAGCTAGACTCTGCAAGCATGGCGGGTAATATTGGCGGGTGAGATAATGCATTGCCCGGCGTCTCCTGAATACAGCGGGTTTCAGTATTGCTTTGTTCTTCCTCTGGTCTGCTTTATCTTCCCTCCTTCCCTTCCCTCGGTTTGCTCTTTTCCTTCTTTCTTTTGTGACCTTTCCCTTCCCTCTCTTCCCTTCCCTTAATTCCTTCTTATTTTCTAATCCTCCTTCGTTCATCTCTTCTGCCTCCTCTTCCTCGTTCTCTGTTCCTCTGCTTATCATCCTTTTCCTTCCCTTTCCTTCCTTTTCTCTCTGCTTCTCTTTCCCTCTTCCCTCTCTTCCCTTCCCTTCCTACTTATCTCCTAATCCTCCTCCGGTCTCCTCTTCTGTCTCCTCCTCCTCTTTCTCTGTTCCTCTGCTTTTCATCCTTTCCTTCCCTTCCCCTCCTTTTCCTCCTTACAGTCTTTCTCTCTGCTTCTCTTCCCCCTTCTATTCCCCCCTTCCCTTCCTACTTATCTTCTAATTCTCCTTCGGTTTCCTCTCTGTCTTCTCCTCTTTCTCCGTTCCTCTGCTTATCATCCTTTCCTTCCCTTCCCCTCCTTTTCCTCCTTTCAGTTTTTCTCTCTGCTTCTCTTCCCCCCTTCCCTCTCTTCCCTTCCCTTCCTTCTTATCTTCTACCTCCTTTGGTCTCCTCTTCCGTTCTGCTCCTTTTTATTCGTTCTTCTGATCATCATTCTTTTCCGTTTTCCTTCTCCTTCCTCTCAACCTTCAGTTCCTCCTCTTTGTTCATTCTTCCACTCCTCCTCGTCTTCCATTCTCATTCTTCTTTTTCGAAATCATCCTTTTTTCACATCCTCCTCCTCCTCCCTCGTCTTCTTCTTCTTCTTTCCGTCCCTTCTCCTTTTACTCCCCATCCCCCATTTTTTCTTCCTTGTGTTCAATCTTCCACTCCTTCTCGTGCTTCATTTTCATCCTTCTCTTTTGTAATCATCCTTTTTCATATCCCCCTTCCTCCTCCTCCTCCTCCTCCTCCTCCTCCTCCTCTTCCTTGTCGTGCCCCCGGAAGACGTCTCGTGCTCTTGGGTGCAACTCACACGTGCGCCTCGTCTTATTTATTACTTTTTTTCTCTCATAATGTTATTAACGGGCTTCCTCCTTTCACCTTCCTTCTCTCTCGCTCTCGCTCTCGTTCTCGCTCTCGTTCTCGTTCTCTCGTTCTCTCGTTCTCTCGTTCTCATTCTCTCGTTCTCGTTCTCGTTCTCGTTCTCGTTCTCGTTCTCTCTCTCTCTCTCTCTCTCTCTCTCTCTCTCTCTCTCTCTCTCTCTCTCTCTCTCTCTCTCTCTCTCTCTCTCTCTCTCTCTCTCTCTCTCTCTATCTATCTATCTATCTATGTATTTTTCTCTCCTTCCTCCTCTCATTCCTGCTTTTCCCTCTCCCTCTCATTGTTTTATCTCCCTTTCTTTCCTCCTTCCCCCCCGCTCCCTTCCTCTCCCTTATCTTTTCCCTTCCTAACTTCCCTCCCTCCCTCTTACTCGTTCTCCCCCTTTCCTTTTCATCATTATCCCCTCCGTCCCTCCTCTTTCTCATAATCTTTTCTTTCTCCCATCCACCACCCCACACCCCTCCATTTCCTTCCCTTCCTGTGCCTCAACCTCTTCCTTTGTCTGTATTTCCTGTTATTTCCTCATCCTTCCTCACCCTTATTTCAGAACGATGTATAAGCTGCTTTCAACTCCCTCTTCTCATTTGCTGAAGCCCTCGTCGCCTGCCTGTCCCCTCCTGGCTGCCTGGTTCCCTTTATCCTTTCCTCTCGCGGCAGTATATTGTTGTTGAATAATAAAGACAACCCTGGGAGTAGGAGAGAACACCATGGGCCATATTCTTAAACATTTCGGAGCCCAAGCAAGCACACACATTTGACAAGGCTTTCGTAAGAGTTTGGGGCATTTGCAGAGGTAGTTGTATGACCCTTCTGGTAGTCTGATCATTCTTTTGTGCCGTGGACCTTCAAAAACACTCGTTAGAACGCGATTGATCTCCTTTTCGGCCTGTGGAGATAGTTGATGTGAGAGGCATTTGCATTTGCAGAGCTGAAGGCAAGATTCCAACCACGGCACCAAGCAAGACGTTAAGAGGAGGAGGGGGCTGTTGTTGCGGGCCCGACCCTCGCCTATGCTGCACACGGACCGTAAGCAAAAGGTTCTACTGGGGCGTTATTTCCCTCGTGGCTGCTCCTTCATGCGTGTCGAGGCCTTTGATTGTATGCAGTGCCCATGCCCTCCTTACACCCTACTACACCCCCTTATACCCTCCCTACACTCCCTTACACACTCCCTCAGCTCCTTTCGCCCCCTCACACACGCCTACACCCCTCTCTATACCCCTTGCGCTCTCCCTATACCCCCTTACAACCTCCCTACACTCCCTTACACACTCCCTCAGCCCCTTTCGCCCCCTCACACACAACCTCCCTACACTCCCTTACACACTCCCTCAGCCCCTTTCACCCCCTCACACCCACCTACACCCCTCTCTATACCCCTTACACCCTCCCTACACTCCCTTACACACTCCCTCATCCTCCTTCACCCCCTACACCCTTCTCTACACCCCTTACTCTCTCTCTCTCTGTACTCTCTTTCACCCACTTACACCCTCTTACTCCCTTCCGACACCCCCCAACACCGATTCAGAGAAGTCACTTGTGCTCCCTGTCTTCCTTTATGGATGTGGGACATGAACTCTGATTTGGAAAGGCGCGTCTATGTCTTTGGTACCGAGTGTATTCGCAGGATCACCGGGTATCGCTGGGATGACCTCGTGTCGAACCAGAGATTACTCCATGAAGCAGAATCGAGGGATATTACCAGCTTAATCCTTGACGGCCAACTCCGGCTATATGGGCTTCCCGGTACGAGACAACCCTGAGTATGGGAGATCAAGGAACGCCACCGTAGCTCCTGGCTGGGGCAAGGTGATCGACCCCGCCAGGAGAGGCTGAAAATGGGAAAGGTAGCTGCGTGGGGCCTTGCTCGGAGGTACCGTCGAGGGTGGAGGCGGCGGGTAAATGAAACAACGTACCCCTTGATGTATGTTCCCCGTTAGTTAGTTAGTTAGTTAGTTAGTTAGTCAGTCAGTCAGTCAGTCAAGGGGCTATTACACTGGGCAAATTTTCCGTGGATCTTCAGTCAAACCACGATTTCCGTTGGCGTGGTTCTCATATATCCGTGGTTTTCTGACATGTCCACGATCTTCCAAAGCTACGGTAGATTTCACCGAAGGACGACGGTATTATCACCATCATCAGCAGCAGCAATAACAAGAAATAAATGAGAACCACGCTAGCAAAAATCGTGGTTTGACTGAAGATCCACGGAAAGTTTGCCCAGTGTAATAGCCCCTTTAGTTAGTTAGTTAGTTAGTTAGTTAGTTAGTTAGTTAGTTAGTTAGTTAGTTAGTTAGTTAGTTAGTTAGTTAGTTAGTTAGTTAGTTAGTTAGTTAGTTAGTTAGTTAGTTAGTTAGTTAGTTAGTTAGTTAGTTAGTTAGTATCCACACATAAATACGCGTGTAGCTTATGCGCGCTGAGGCAGGATGGGTGCGGCAGTGAGCGGGTCAGTGGGTGCAAGGAGGCTAGCAGCAAGGAAGGTCAAAATAAGGAAGGCGTATCGCGTGAACAAGTCCGGTGTATTTGAGAACGCGACAAGAGGTTACGAAAATAGAACGAAGGCAAAGAAAAGAGAAGAAATGTGATATATAGTGGAGGAGGAAGAGAAGGAGGAGAAGGTGGAGGAGGAGGATCTCTTGAGGGATCGTCTTACGGGAAACAAAAGGAAAAGGGTTCGATTCCTCCTAAGGCAGCTTCAATCCCTCTCAGCCCGCGCAGTATTATTTTATTTTTGTTATTTTTGTTATTTTTGTTATTTTCTCTCTCTCTCTCTCCCTTTCTCTTCTCGTTATTTGTGTTCCTCCTCCTTCTTCTTCTTTTTCTCTTCTTTTTCCTTTTTTATTTTATTTTATTTCCTTCTTCTTTCCTTTATTTTTGTTGTTTTTGTTATTTTCTCTCTCTCCCTTTCTCTTCTCGTTATTTTTGTTCCTCCTCCTTCTTCTTTTTCTCTTCTTTTTCCTTTATATATTTTTTCTTTATTTTTGTTATTTCTTATTTATGTTCTCCTCCATGCACGTAGCTTCTCCCCACCAACTCCGGGAACTCTGAAGGGGAGGGAGGAAAACAATACACTATTTTATAAGTAGGTCCACACTAGGACATTGGGGCAGTCTGCTGGAGGCGCTGGCGGAATATTTATAGTGATGCCAATGAAGAGCGATGATGACTAATGAGAGAGAGAGAGAGAGAGAGAGAGAGAGAGAGAGAGAGAGAGAGAGAGAGAGAGAGAGAGAGAGGAAATTGATGATATTTTGACGATAATGAAGAAAAAAGGAATAGGAGGAGGAGGAAAATTATGGAAACTATTTATACGTCATTGAGTCTCTTTTTTCTGCAGCAGGCTACGACCTTCCTGAGCCTTCTTCAGGAGGATCACGGAGGAGGCATAAAATATCCTCCTCCTCCTCCTCCTCCTCTTCTTCTTCCTGTTTTCACTCCTGATATTTATTTTCCTCCTCCTCCCACTTATCATCTGCCTCCACCACCACCACCACCTTTTCCTTCCCCTCTCTTTACTCTCCTTCTCCTCATCTCTTCCTCATCAACATTATTTTCCTCATCATTATCATCATTATCTCCCTCCTCCTCTTCATCTATCTTCCTTCTTCTCCTTATTTTCTCCTCCATTTTTTTTTCATCCTCCTACACCACTTCTCCATTTCTTGTTTTTCACCACCTCCACCACTACCATCTCCACTACCATCATTACCACCACGTTTTCCTCCTCCTTCACCCCTCCTCCTCCTCCTCCTCCTGCGCCTACCTCGTGACGTCACCAAATTAAGGCCGCAGGTTATTCCCCTCACGCGGGCCTCGGAGGAATTCCTTGATATATACTGAAATAGCGACGAAACAGGAAGAAATGTAATGCCTCGCGGGGGTTAAACGACCGTGTCTTCAGTATGTCTGTTCTCGGTCCCTTTGTCTGTTTACGGTCCCTTTATTTACGGTCCCTTTATTTACGGTCCCTTTGTTTACGGTCCCTTTATTTACGGTCCTTTTGTTTTCGGTCCCTTTGTTTTCGGTTCCTTTATTTTCGGCCTCTTTGTCAGTTTTCGGTCCCTTTATTTACGGTCCCATTGTTTTCGGTCCCTTTATATTCGGTCCCTTAATTTTTATCCCTTTGTCTGTTTCCGGTCCCTTTGTTTTCGGTCCCTATATTTTCGGTCATTTAGTTTCGATCCTTTATCTGATCTCGGCGCCTTGTTCTACCTGCTTGCTGGCTCGTGATGTAACAGTGCACCCAGTTCGTATCCTTCCTCCCAGTCAGTAGGTACGATATCAAGGTGTGTGTGTGTGTGTGTGTGTGTGTGTGTGTGTGTGTGTGTGTGCGGTGAGGGAGAAGGCGAGAAACTAAAGCTGCTCCAAGGAAAATTAAGCTTGAAATATTAAAAAGGAGATGTTGCCAAGTGCTATAGTGATATTTATATTATTAATTTGGGTGTCTGAAATGGAATGGCGCAATCAGACTGTCATACGTATTCTGCAAGGAAACCTATTTTTAACACAAGATAGATTAGATTAGACGTGTGGGTGTAGGTGGGGGGGTGGGGGGTGGAGAGACGGATGTATGTGGGGGGGGAAGGGGGGGGGAGGTGGGGGCTGGCTTTGTGTCTTCAGGGAAATTATAATTCTACTACGTTAGAAATATTAATACATACTGGTGCCGCGAAGAATGTGTAGGATTAGTCGTAGGAATATGTAGGATTGGTGGTAGGAATGTGTAGGATTGGTGGTAGGAATGTGTAGGATTGGTGGTAGGAATGTGTAGGATTAGTGGTAGGAATGTGTAGGATTGGTGGTAGGAATGTGTAGGATTGGTGGTAGGAATGTGTAGGATTGGTGGTAGGAATGTGTAGGATTGGTGGTAGGAATGTGTAGGATTGGTGGTAGGAATGTGTAGGATTGGTGGTAGGAATGTGTAGGATTGGTGGTGGGAATGTGACGGATTGGTGGTGGGAATGTGACGGATTGGTGGTAGGAATGTGTAGGATTGGTGGTAGGAATGTGTAGGATTGGTGGTAGGAATGTGTAGGATTGGTGGTAGGAATGTGTAGGATTGGTGGTAGGAATGTGTAGGATTGGTGGTAGGAATGTGTAGGATTGGTGGTAGGAATGTGACGGATTGGTGGTAGGAATGTGTAGGATTGGTGGTAGGAATGTGTAGGATTGGTGGTAGGAATGTGTCGGAGGGTGAAGGGTGCGTGTTAGGAGGGAAAGGGTATTAGCAGTAGGGGGAATACAAGAGAAAATTGCATTTGTTGGAAGTGTATACGACGAGAGAAGGAGAGATGAAGGTGGAAGGGAGCAGCGGAGAGGAAGGAGGCAAAAAGGAAGGGAAGGATTTTTTTATGGTATTTGAAGGGAAAATGAATGAAAAAAAAAGAAAAAAAAATGAATGTAGAAGAAATTGAGGATTGTAGTTTTGTTATTTCGTTTTGCTGCTTGTTGTTGTTGTTGTTGTTGTTTGTTTGTTTGTTTGTTTTAGATGGTGTGATTCGATATTGCATTTCTCTCTCTCTCTCTCTCTCTCTCTCTCTCTCTCTCTCTCTCTCTGGGAAAATTAGTGGAGGAATTAGAGAAATCGTCCTATGTTAGCTGCGTTTTCCTCCCCCATTTTTTTCCTTCTTTTTCTCTTCCTCGCTTCCTTCTGATAGATAATTAAGACGTCAATGTGTTTTTTTTTACTTTCTTTCTTTCTTCCTTTCACTCATTTCATTTTTTTATCGAGCTCTTCATTTATTCAGTCGTTCTTCTCTCTGTTCCAACCTTACCTCATTATTTTATTTGAGTGTTCGTTCCTGTGTTTCATATTTCCTTCCTCCCTTCTATCCTTTCTTCTTCCTCTCCTTCTTTCCTTCATTCAGTCTTTCCCTTGCTCCCTCTTTACTTCCTTTTGTTTAGTTTGTTCGCTCTTTCCCTCTCCCTCTTCCATTCATTCATTCATTCACTCCTTTTCCGTCTTTTCATCCTCTTTTTCATCTTTCCTTCCTTCCTTCCCTCCTTTATTTCCTTTCTTCCTTCTACCCTTCCTTCCATCTTTCCTTCTTTCCTTCATTCATTCATTCATTCACTCCTTTTCCGTCTTTTCATCCTCTTTTTCATCTTTCCTTCCTTCCTTCCCTCCTTCGTTCTTTCCTTTCTTCCTTCTCTCCTTCCTTCCATCTTTCCTTCTTTCCTTCCTTCATTCATTTGCTCCCTTCATTTCTTCCCTGTTGTTTTCTTTCCCTTCTTTTTTCCTTCCTGTCTTCCATCAGGTGAATAAGATACGAGAAAGATTTGATACTGAACACCTTTTATTCAAGCTTCGATCCCTCCGTCGCAGGTGCAGGAGAGGAAAGGGGATCCGAACTCTTCCTCAAGTGCCCTTCGAAAACCATTAATTATCCAGATTTGTCGACAGATTTCGCTCATCTTACTCCCTTGCGGTCTTCCTCCTCTTTTTTTCTCTCCTTTTTTGCATTTCCCTCTTTTATTCCGAGCTTATCAGGGGAAGACGAGTCGTTTGCGGAGGAAAAAAGAGAGAGAGAAAGAGAGAGGGAGAGAAAAAATGGTGAGCTGATAGCCTAATAGAGAAGCTTACGTCTTATCTCTCCAGTGCTTGTGTTCTTCGATCCCCTCTTCCTCCTCTTCCTCTTTCTCTTCCTCCTCTTCCTGCTTCGGGTCTGCCTGGGACAAAGGAGGAACCTATGCCTGCTCTGTTGCGTTTGGTATCTCCCCTAACTTTTGAGACTGCATTAGCTGGGTTCTTCTTCTTCTTTTTCTTCTTCTTCTTCTTTTTCTTCTTCCTCTTCTTCTTCCTTCTCCTCCTCCTTCTTCTCCTTCTTCTCCTTTTCCTCCTCCTTTTTCCCCTCCTTGTCCAACTCCTTCTCTTCCTCCTCCTCCACTTCCAACTCCTCCTCCTCCTCCTCCAACTTATCCTTAGCCTCCTCCTCCTCCTCTTCCTCCTCCTCCTCGTTTTCTTTGGATCCCTTTCTTTCCAAACTCTTACACACACACACACACACACACACACACACACACACACACACACTTTTTGTTATTTACTATTTTTTATATTTTCCCTGCTCTTGTTTTCTTGTTTTCTGGTCATCCATAACAACCGCATCGTTAGGGCAAGCTTGTAGTGTCCTCGAGGGGGCAGGGACCTTGCTGTTGTTGTTGTTGTTGTTATATATATATGGAAAGTGTTTGTTTACCCTCTTTGCAACGGCTCCTTTCTCTTTTGGTTCTCTTTCCTTTGTTTTTACTCTTTTTAGTGTTTCGTTTCGCTCCTTCTCCTATTTCCTTTAATTATCAAGCTTTTCTCTGATCTCTCCAGTGGCATTTGTTTTATCTATATATATATTTGTACTCTTTCTCTTCCCATTTTTCTTCTATGTCTATGTCTACTCGTTCAATTACTTTCTGTTTATCTATATCTATAAAAGTTTTTCCTTGTGATATTTTTTTCCTGTATTCCTGCTCTCTCTTCCTGTTTGTTCCTTTCTTGTACTGTATGATCTCCCTTCTTATAATTTCCTAAGTCCACTCTTTCAATTCCTTCCTGTTTCTATCTATGTAAAAAGTCGTCTTTGTAACATTTCTGAGTATTCATGTCCTTCTTTCTTTTCGTTCTTTATTTTCTCTCATTATGATCTCCTTTCCTTTAGCTTAATTTGTTTTATGAGACTACTCGTGTAACTCCTTCGTGTTTCTAGGTACATTTCTCAATATCTATGATCCTCCTCTGTCTTTCCTTCCCTTAATGGTACTGTTTGAACTCCCTTCCTATAGTTTCCTGTGTCTGCTCGTTCAATTCCTTCCTGTGTCTGAACCAAGCGGTGTGTGTTTCATGACCTCCCTTGGTACCAGCATCCCCGTAATGAGCAGATGAAAGTTACATTCAAGTCATTCTTTATTAATCCCTAAGAACCCTCTCGCCCTGCATGGAGTGGCCAGATAAACATATATAGACAGATATAGATAATTAAATAAATAGAGATAGATAAGAGGTGAGAAAGCTACGTATTGTCAGCATAGCGTGAATAAAATAGAGAAACTAGTAAAAAGAAAAGCGTGAACGGAAGGAAATGGATTAAAAAAGAGTAATAGACTGAATAAATAGATAAAAAAATATATAAAAAAAGGGAGATGGCAAAAGCAAATTTCTGGAGAAACTACATTGAAGAAAAAATGAAAAAAGGAGAGAGAGAGAGAGAGAGAGAGAGAGAGAGAGAGAGAGAGAGAGAGAGAGAGAGAGAGAGAGAGAGAGAGAGAGAGAGAGAGAGAGAGAGAGAGAGAGAGAGAGAACGCAGATAAGACGGATTACCCAAGACGGTCACATTCAACTCAGGTTTTCATATTCAAAGAGTTGCATTGTGCTGCTGCTGTGAGCGATAAAAGCGATGCCAACCCTTTGAGCCTCGAGAAAGGAAGGATGGGAAGGTACTAGTTAGGGTCCAAACGCGTGGCCTCAGTGCTCATCTCCGTCGCATTGACCCTTTGAGCCCGTAGTAGCTAAAGTGAATTTATTAGAGAAAGAGGGATAAGGGAAGAGAGATGGAAAAGGAAGAAGAGGGTAAAAAAACGGAGGTGAAGGAGAGAGGAAAGATGGGAGGAGGAGGAGGAGGAGGAGGAGAAGTGGAGGACTTTTCTCTCTGTACCCCTGATGTAAGTACCGATTGGAAGGCTGCGTACAAATTGGTAAAGGGATGGGATATTTTGTCTTTATCCTTTGGGAGGCTGCGTACAAATTGGTAAAGGGATGGAACTTTTTTTATTTATCCTTTGGGAGGCTGCGTACAAATTGGTAAGGGGGAGGTAGCCTATTTTTTTCTTTACCCTGATGTAACGGCCCATTGGATTACTGCGTACGAATTGGGAAAGGAAAGGAACTATTTTTCTGTACCCTGAAGTAACTACTGCCGATTGGAAGGCTGCGTACAAATTGGGAAATAAAAGGAATGTTTTTTTTTTTCTACCGTGATGTAAGTACCGCTTGGAAGGCTGCGTGCGAATTGGGGAAGGGAAGGAACTTTAATTAATTCTGTACACTGATATAAGTACCGATTGGGAGGCTGCGTACAAATTGGTAAACATGCCTAGCTACCTATCGTACGTGCACTTCCACCGCGACCCCAAAAACGGAATCACAACGGCAACCACTCAAATGTGTTCTCAAGCCGCTCCGAGCACAAGGGTTTTGGTCTCTCTCTCTCTCTCTCTCTCTCTCTCTCTCTCATAGATAAAGAGCTGGAATTCCTTTGTTCTTCTTCTGCGCCTCAGGATGGAAGGAGCGGAGGGTAGGAAGGGATGGAGGAGGAGGGAGAAAAGATGAAGGATGGGAAGGATGGGGAAAATGAAGAATAGGTTAGAAGAAGGATGGATAAAGCTAAATGATGAAGGTGATAAGAACGGTGAATGAGAGGGAAGGAAGGAGGGATCGAAGAGAAGATTGAGGGATGACCAGAGGGAAACAGGATGGAAAAGTAAAGGAAGGAAGGAAGGAAGGAAGGAAGGAAGGAAGGATAAAATAACGAAAATTGATGGAGAGGAGGAGAGAGAAGGTGAAGGGAAGGGAAGGAGAAAGGAGGAGAGATTAAGGCTGATGGAGGAATGGAAGGGAACAAAATGGAACAGTAAAGGAAGGAAAGAAGGATAGAAGAAAGGAAAACTGATGGAAAGGAAGAGAAAGAAAATAAAAGACGGTGAAGTGAAGGAAAAAAGAGGAGAGAAGGTTAAGGAACGAATGGAGGAAAACAGGACGGAAGCGAAAAGGAAGGAAGGAAGGAAAGAAGGATAGCAGAAAGGAAAACTGATGGAAAGGAAGAGAAAGAAAATAAAAGACGGTGAAGGAAAGGAGGCAAAAAGGAAGAGAGAAGGTTAAGGGACGAATGGAAGGAGAGCAGGATGGAAAAGAAAAGGAAGGAAGGAAGAAAGGAAGGATAAAATAAAGGAAAACAGATGAAAAGGAGGAAAAAGAAAGTGAGAGATACCGAAAGGAAGGAAAAAGGGTAACAGTTAAAGATGGAGAGAAAAGGCATAGAAAAAATAAAGATGCCGAGGAAAAAGAGAAAAATAATGGTGAGATAATAAGAAAAAAAAGAGAGGAAGGGAGGAGAAAGGATAAGAGAAGTAAAGATTGAAAGAAGGATGTAAAAAGGAAAAAAAGAGAGAAAAGGGTGATAAAAAAAAGTGAAGAGATGGAGGAAAAGGAAAGGAAACAGGGAAAAGAAGAGGAGGATAGAAGAGAGAGAGAGAGAGAGAGAGAGAGAGAGAGAGAGAGAGAGAGAGAGAGAGAGAGAGAGAACGAACATGTATTTCCAACGCGCCTTAAATTAAATACAGACTTCACATCGCAAAGAAATACCAGAAATACCAGAAATTTGTGGAATAGTTGAATCTCGTGATGCTACCTCGGTGTTGTTGTTGTTGTTTTTGTTGTTGTTTTGTTCGAAGGCCGATTTTCTTTTGTTTTCATTTTGTTTTTCATTCCTAAGTTTTTTTTCTATTTCTTCTTTTTCTTCTCGTTTTCTTAATTTCTTCTTTTTAATGCTTTTTTATTTCCTTTATTTTATTTTTCTCCTCCTCTTTCTTATCATTATTATTTTCATTATGATCATCCTTACTCATCTCCTTATACCCTTCGTTTTTTCTCGTTTTCTTTTTTTATTGTTTTCTTTATTTTATTCTTTATATTCTTCCTCCTCATTCATCATCATCATGCATTTACTTATATTTGTTTCTTCCTCTTCTTATTTTTTTTTTAGGAGGGTATACACCCCAAGCTTTTCTTCTCCTCACCAACTCTATCATCATTTTATCATCATTGTCATTCCCTTCTTCTTCTTCCTCTTCCTTAGTGGCTCAGTGGGTGAAGTATCCATGACAGAATCGAGGATGGAATGTCAAATTGTAATAATCTTTTGAGACTGCATATAACTTTTACAGAGGAAGTCTTGCCAATTTTCCAGTTGCTTGCAGATGTCGTGGAGAGGGAGGGAGCAGATAGAGGGGAGGGAGGGAGAGGAGGGAATGATATAGGGGATGGAAGGGGAAGAGGGGATTATGAAAGGAGTGAGGGGAAGCAGAAGGGGGGAGGAGAGTCACAAGTAATCTATGTATTTGTCAAGTTCGTACACAAGGCTCATTTTTGGATTATATAACACAGCGGCTTTCCTTAGCGCTATCAGAGAGAAGAGAAGAAAAGAAAAGAAAAAGAAAAAAGAAGAGAGAAGGAGAGAGAGAGAGAGAGAGAGAGAGAGAGAGAGAGAGAGAGAGAGAGAGAGAGAGAATTCAAAACAAAACCTTTATTCACAAACATTATTTACATCTGTGATTAAAGACTTTATATCCTGCATGGTGGGCCTAGTTGTATACCCAATAGCTTAGAAGTCAAACTATGCACAGAGCTATTAATCAGCATAAAAGAGAAATGTCTTTAATATTCAGTCAAATTTGGAAGAAAGGGAAACGTAGGGGAATAAAATACTTCTGCCACCTTTTGTCTGCCCATCTCTTTTATGTCCTTTCTCATATCATTTTCTTTCATCTCGTGTCGCTGGGCTCAAGCAACATCAATAGACCGTCACTCGGGGGATTTGGCTAAGCACAGAAGAGCCATAGTCTGAGTAGACATTCAGATGGCAACTCTTAATGGATTTGGGCAAGATTGTGAGGAGTGGTGGTGGTGGAAGTGGTCCTGTGTGTGGGGGCGAAAGGGGAGGGGCAAGAAATAAGATGGTGTTGTGTTTGTGTGAGTGGGTGTGGGTGGGTGTGGGTGTGGGTGGGTGAAAGAGAGGTTGGGGGGGGGAGACTGAGGGAAGGGATTGAGCTGAGCCTCTATTTTTTTTCTAATTGTACACACCGCCAAGCTTTTCTCTCTCTTCCTTAGTAACGAATCTTTCAAGGCTCTCCTATTTTCACTTCTCTCTCTGGCATCTCAAGCATTTGCCTCTAGATGTCTACTCCCTTGACAGTTTCCTCAATAGAAATACTCAGCTCTTAGATTTCCCCTTGTGAACATTTTGCCCTCTTGATATATTCAACAGCCTTGAGTGGTGGTATCGAAATCCTGCCTAGATATTTCTTAAAATTTTAGTGGAACCAAGTTAATACCTAGCTCAGGTTACAGCAATTGATCAGGGATATATGGCAGGTGTAACATCTGGGTTACCACAGTTTACCTTCCCTTGGAATGCCTCCATGGTCCAATGGTTATGGTGGCTAGCTAAGAATCTGCAGGCCAGGGTTCAAATCCCGACCTGGGCAGTCAGTGTGCAGCTCACTTAGCTGTTCCTCTTTCCTCTCAGGCTGTTCAATAAATGGGTACCTGGGGAAACCTGGGGAAGGTGAACTGTGGTACTCCGGATGTCACACTGGCCTTGTGTCCCAGGGTAATGTGCCTATGTGACAGAGATGGGCACTGCGGCCACGTGCAGCTATAGCATATGCCCCTGACTTTTCCTTTACCTTCCTCGGATACCCATTTACATAGCAACCCAAATATAAGATGAACAGCTGGATGGATTGCATGATGACTGCCCAGACCAGCACATAATAGTAACTCTTTATGGAGTTATCCCAGGCTAAGTGAATGGAGTGGCCAAGATAAAGATCAGATGATGGGAAAATCCAAGTTACATTTAGTTTCTTCAGGGATTCCAATTTGCTCCATTTATGTCCTTGGATTACAAATACTAATCCTACCATAATATGCATGTATACCTGTTAAAAAAAATTCAGTCAAGTACTTTGACACTTAAATGAGACAGGAAAGTTGGAAGTCTAGAGAAGCACTAGTAATATCATGTGTAGCAAAGAACCAGTGCAAGATATTACTGTGTAGCAGCATTTTAAAGTGTATTTAACAACTATACAATATAGCCAATCTAATACATGCTATGGTGATGACTTTAAGCCTTAGGTGATAAAACTAAGTTACATACTGGCATTTGTTTAATAATGGACCTTGAACACAAATGGTGACTCATTTTCTTTGGCTTTGATGGTTTTCTTTCTTCAGCCATTCTGAGTTGACATGCAAGTCAACTGTGTGCTCAATTGCTAAATATTTCTTGAGTATTTTCAACCATCAGTTAATGTTTAACTTTATAGGATTTGCAAGAATCATCATCCTTGACCCTATTTCCCAGAAGCTGTGTAGGCATTTTCTTTTCTTTTTTCTTTTTTTTTTCTTTTCTTTTTTCTTTTTTACATTATTCTACTCACTGAGAATCTTGAAGGATCCACCAGCTCATGAAGCACGGATCATTCTTCCTAATCCTTCTTGGATTTGCCTCCCAAAACCTTCTTTCTCTGGGCAAACATGTGCATGTACAGCATCGGGAACACTGTTGGAAAAAATTGTTTGTTTTAAGTGTCAAGTTAAAGACTTTGTAACCTATAATATTTGTACTCTTTAGGCTCTACCTACTCCACTGTTTTTAATAATAATTATTATAAGAAGAAGAAGAATAACAACAATAATAACTAATCTGTAACACCCTAAGACATTTTATTATGCCAGCAGCAAAACCAATCACTTGTCTATATCCCAAGTGAACCATCAACTGATCTTAATTAAATAAAGAGGGGGCAGGTGGCTCTGTGATTATGGCACTTTGCCTGTGACCCAGAAGTTGAGAGTTCAATCCCAGATTACAACAACTCAGTGACAGAGGTAGTGTTTTTGTAACCCAGCAGAGCTATAACTACACACACACACACACACACACACACACACACACACACACACACATTTTAAAATAAACCACAATTTTACATCATTTCAAACTCACCTGGAATATAGAGGAGTGCAAAGATGATGAGAGTTGAGTGCAGATCAAAGGTGAAGTTGAGTGCATTGGGCATGGCAATGGAGTAGACCTTTGTCTTGGCCACAGTGGGCAGGGCAGCATACAGGCACAGCATCTCACCAGTCACACCCACTGGGTACAACACGATGAACAAGGTGTACCTGGTGACATACAAATACTTGAACTAAGATAAATATATTAAATAAAAAGAGCATCATCAATAGGACAGCATAAGGAGTATCCACTACCTTTATACAGCCTCTGGAAGCCTGCAACTTGGCTGAAAAATTTATGCCAATTTACATGATTCATTTTGCCTTGGGCATATAACATATAAAACTTAACTGATTCCATACATATACAAGGCAACATTAATGTATACAAAACAATGCAGTTTTAGTAGAACTTCAATCTATTCCTAGATAAATGACTTCCCAGCCAGTCAGAGGCATGGACATGTTAAACATGTCTCCATACTTGCCAATACCACATATCCATTTAAAAACAGTTTAAAAACAGTCCTCAGGGAACTCATGTTTCCAGAAAATAAGAAAAAGCCCAAATACCTCTATAAATGCCACACCACATGTGGAAAGTATAAATAGTCATGAAAAATAACCATTACCTGTGTTGCCACAGCATGCTCACCTTAGGAAGGTGAGAATGGAAGGAACATGCTTGAGAATGCTGAGGAAGTAGTAAGCATATCTAATAACCTCTGTCACACTCCAGGCAATCAACAGCATTGGCAAACCTGAGAGAAATTATATTTTAATTCCTTAGTTCAATATATTCAGAATCATCACCAAAACTGAATATTTTTCAATGTAATCAAGGTGGGCCATTCAAAATCAAAATATGGTATTATAATTTAAAGAAAAAGATTACCCAAGTGATAATAAACTCACACACCAACATGACTACAATCCCTGGCTGGTCAAGCATCCAAACATACCAAAGCTGGAATGAGTCTTGTCAACGGTGCAGAGGATGGGCCAGAGGATGACGAGGCGGGAGGTGACCTGAGGGATCACCATGGCCACGCTGGATGGCACAAGGCCCACCGCTGCATGTATGACCTGAGGATGATTGGCACTAGGTCATGTATGCAAGGTCGGCATAGAAAGTTAATTCTACCCCAGCACATGAAGTAATATGAAAACAGCCTAACAGCACCCCACCTTCATCTGGCAGCATCCACCCTCTCAACTTACCACTTATCTATTCTATCGTTCAAAATCAAAGAATTTCTTGGACAACTATACTACCAAAAAGTTGTGATATCATGCATCAAAATATTCACACGATGGTTCAAGATATGTATTATATTCAGTCCCTCCTCACCTCCTGCCTTTGGGTGTGTGTACATTGCACTTACACTTGTGCCTATTGTTATTGCCACCACATACTAAACTAAACTTATATGCAATGTTACTGAAAATTAACCCACAACTTATCATTATGAAACTGCTGACCTTGTTGCAGTTCATCTTCTCTTCCCCTAAATAAAAGCATCCCAACAGGAGCTGAATTCAACACACACAAAAACATTCATAGAGAAAGAAAAAAAAGGCATAGCTACAGTATATCTACCTCCATGATAGCGAGTGTCTGGAAGATCTTTAGGACCGTGCTCGTGCTCTCCCATAGTCCTTTGATGCTCCCGCCTTCATAGATCAAGTGGTGAAGGGTCTGGATGAGAACTATGAGCCACCTGTAAAGTATTCATCCATGCCATTACTCTTGTGTCTGAGGTGCTCAATCTTTTTGGATGAATGAGCTGTTAGATATGCAAAATATATAATGGGGTAGCACAATGGCAAAGCAAACTGATTTGGCAATACATATATGCAATGGTGCAATTTCTTTCAAAATATTATAATTGTTGAGCTAACATACTTTTATATGAAGAAATTGTTACCTTGCAGTACTGGTTACTTAAATGCAACTTAGTACACCTAATCACTCACATTACATGAGTAGTTATCACATCATGCATGTGGCTTTCAAGCAGTGGGTTGAGCACCCCTAATTATACTTAATTTATGAATTCTTTCTCTTCAAAAGTCTAGCTATTGAACAAAACTGTTGATCTCTAGAAACTTAGTTAGATACCCTCATTTATGAGAATGCCACAATTATAAATCCAATGCAATCGGGCACCCTTTCTCAAGATGCACAAACTATCTGTCCTTCCCTACATCTTGCAAACACCAACACAGGGTATAATAATTTATATATTTCATGCTGTATTACTATGAAAATGGAGATCCTTCCTTTCTACCTTTGAATATTAAATATTCAAAGGTGACTGAGAAAACAACCCCCTATATTATGTTGTCTCAACATAAAATTTGAAGTAGGTTGGGAAATAGAAAAAAAATTGGAGACATGGTATCTTTAAGAAAGGTGTTCAATGCATGTACTACACCAGTCATGTCCTTACCCCAGGCTTAGGAAAACATTGTAGAATACAAGGTAGACATTCCCGGGGGAGCTGATACTGGCTTCTTGCTTTGGCTTGGGTGGCATCCTGCTGTAGTGTCACACTATTGCCCGTTGACTGGAAATGATGGAATATATACATGTAGAAATGTGGGTAAAATTTACCTTTTCTAGGTGGTAAAGCTAATCCATAGTGAACCCCTACATCATGTCATCATGCCGCTCTGGCCACTAACTGAAGCCTGAAAAATACACGCGTCTCCCCATATTTGCGGATTCGCACATTCACAGGTTTTCCCCCTATTGCAAAAAGGGAAGCTGCACAGAGGAAATTTTTGTGGTGCCACTCCAAACATTCATAGTCCATCCATGGACGATTAAAATATCATAAATAGCATCACACTCAGGGAGTGCGAGCCAATCATTCCCAGAAATTCACCATTCATAGGGGTCTGTGTCCCCTAACCCGCACGAATAACAGGGGACAGGTGCAATGTAAGGTAAAGGTGAGTGCATACAATATACCTGCACTTGGCTGCAGTGCTCATCTCTGAACTGTTAGTTGGCAGGACACAGGCCAACATGAAATCCAGGATTGCTACAGTTTACCTTCCAAGGTTTCACCAAGTACCTACCCATTTATCGACCAGCCCGAAAGTGAGTATGAAGAGCTAGGTAAGCTGCACGCCAACTGCCAAGGCCAGGATTCAAACCCGGGCCCACAAAGTCATAGCCAGGCACACTGACCACTTCTCCACGGAGGCGCAGCGAGGTGTAATATAGCCTCCCCTAAAGAGTAACCTTACCTTGGCCTCCCCCTTCTTAGGCCAAGGATATCCAACAGCATAAAACTAGAATCCTGTGGGGGATTTCCACTTCTCAAAGCACATGAGATTTTGATCTGAGGAATAAATATTTTCCCAACAAGCCACCCAGGATTAAAATGTTTATCGTTTACCGTTGATGAGGTTTCAGGCCCCGGTCCACCGCCGTAGCAGCGTTCCACAGGGCCGCTGTGGGTCTCATGTGGGTCCTCATGACACAAGACAGACTGATATTGGTCACATTATAGTTATTATTGATTTGCATAGCAAATGAGGGTAAAATTCCAGAAGTAACCCCACCAGGCTGCCGACAGTCAATGACAACAACCAACGGTGCAGAATGAAGTGTCTGACATATATGTATATCATAAACAATAATAAATCTAACTCAAGTAAATCTAACCCGACCTAACTTAACTAAATATAGTCCGACCTAACCCAACCTAACTTTACTAAATCTAACCTAACCATATCTGACCCGTGTTCCTCTGCCAAAATGCACTAAACAAAAATAAATGCCACGATATATCCCCCCCAGACCGTATTCCAAGAACTTAATATCTCATTAATGAGTGATCTGCAACACCAAGGCAATACGGCAATGTGTTGTGCGAGTTTAAAGTACATCATGAGGAACATAGGTATCCTTCACAGTGAAATGGGTGTACTTCTGTAATAATACCCTAACAAAGCCTCAACACACCAAAAACTATGAAATGGAATTAAAAAAAACAATATGAAGCAGCAGGAGAGGAAACAAATACTTGATAAACCTGGTATTGCAGGATATCTGAGCTTATTGGTCCATCACAAGCGCTGAATGGCCAGCTTTTTAACGGTTATGTATACACACCAATGGAATGCAAGTAACAGCAGCACCAGGAAAGAACAATCAGATGTCACTAGGAAAGCCACCCTCACCTTCACCTTCCTCCTGCAAGAAAAGTAAGCATGACTTGACAAGCACAATTCTGTAAACTCATCCAGCCCTGAGGCAGTCCTTGGGCCAACCAATGGGAAATAAAAAAACATCTTACATGAGAAGTGGACCATCTTATATGAGAAGTGGATGACACCCACACATTCAGGCCACATCAGTAATTATAAACTACGGAGAAATGATAGAAGGCTGTAAAGCATGTCCCTTGGCTAACAGAAAAATAAATAAAAATCACATTACATGAGAAGCAGATGACAGTTTCTTCCACACATCCTGGCTACATCAATAATTATAGACTATGAAGAAATGACAGAAGGCTGAAAATAAATAATAAAAATCACATTACATGAAAAGCAGATGACAGTTTCCCCACACATCCAGGCCACAGCAATAATTATGGACTGAGGACGTGATATAGGGCTGCAGTGTATGTTAATTAGTATATAGGCCTAAGGAAGGGTTATTTCTCTACCTGTCTGAAGCTCCACAGGTGATGATGTGAGCTCCCCTTCCCCCTCAGAGCTTACTAAGGGTTATTTTTCTACCTGTCTGAAGCTCCACAGGTGATGATGTGAGCTCCCCCTCCCTCTCCCTTCTATCCTCAGAGCTTACTAAGGGTTATTTTTCTACCTGTCTGAAGCTCCACGTACAGGTGATGTGAGCTCCCCCTCCCTCTCCCTTCTATCCTCAGAGCTTACTAAGGGTTATTTTTCTACCTGTCTGAAGCTCCACGTACAGGTGATGTGAGCTCCCCTTCCCTCTCCCTTCTATCCTCAGAGCTTACTAAGGGTTATTTTTCTACCTGTCTGAAGCTCCACGTACAGGTGATGATGTAAGCTCCCCTTCCCTCTCCCTTCTATCCTCAGAGCTTACTAAGGGTTATTTTTCTACCTGTCTGAAGCTCCACGTACAGGTGATGTGAGCTCCCCTTCCACTCCCTTCTGTCCCCTGCAGGAGTTTGTAGGCCACACAGTCAAGCTTTCACTCCTGCAGATTCCCGGATTTCACCAGAGTAGCAACCAACCCGCTTTCCTCTGCCTACTTTCTGGACCTCATAAAAAGTTGTCTCCTGAACTAACCTCGGATAAAAAGTTGTCTGTGGGTTCTTCTTTCTTCTCTACCGGCCTTCTACTAGAGTTTGTACGCCACTTATCAATTTTACTTATCGCCGGTAGTCTTCTCCTATAATGTTATCGGCCAGCTATTATCTTCTTCTTCTTCTTCTCGGCCATCTCTTCTTATGGTTGTATTTTTTTTTTACAGTGTTCTCAGACGCTTAATTCCGCCTCTCATATCAACTATAGAGTCCTTTGATCGAGACTCCATTAAATTATTTCCCCAAGGCCTAAAGAGGAGATTAATCGGGTTTTAAGGAGTATTTTTTAGATTCATTAAGATTCATTTAGATTCAGAAGGTCGAACTATACCATCATGCAGGGTCATCAAACTACCCCTGGAAATGCCCAAAACTCCTACGAAAGCCTCAAATATGTGCACTTGGGCGGAGATTAATCGGGTTCTAATGAATGGTGGTGCAACCATGATTGATGTAGTGTATAAAGTAAAGTTGGGGGCATAAGCTGTAGCAGCGCGTGGCCTCGGTGCTCATCTCCGTAACATTGGGTCATTGGCCAGTGAGCCTGTGGTGACGTGGGAGGGATCGAGCCCCATTACCCCGGGGCACAGGGCCAGTGTGACAGTATATGGTCCAGTATAGCTCTATACTTGCCTTGGTATGGTCGGCTAGAATACCAAGAATTAACCCAAGAACTTGTATAAATTCGATTTACATGGCCATCATACCTTTCCTGGTAATTTAATTGCCTTTAATGATACTGATCTTATTTGAAATAATGCGTTTCGTCTTATATATTTTACTATAAAAATATAATAGGAAGTTGGGAGCATTCGCTCATCTGCGCGTGGCTTCGGTGCTCACCTCTGTCTCATTTCCCTTATCGATCGAGTTACCCGGGCCCTCTATAGGCGTGGACAAGGTCTAAAGAAATTTACATCTTGGGCGAGCACAACTCAAGTTCAAGCTCGGGCCGAGCCCCTGAGGACACTCCAGGAATTCGAACCCCGTGGATTCGTAGTTGGGCGTGCTAGGCACGTCACCACGGATGTTGCCTATAAAAAAAAATAGTACGACAAATGATAGCGTTGATATGACACGTCCGTGTATACGATTAACGCGCCCATATCTCACTTTCTATATACGAAGTACTCATGGCTTAACCTTCAAAACTCGGAAAATCAGAGGAAAAAATGTAAGGACAGAAGCGTGAAAATAACCATGAATTAACTGTACTTAGAATGTTCGTACCACAAACGACGATTATTTTTAGGCGATATTATAGTCACTGGCAACTGTGCTGAGGTGGGAATTAACGTTGTCAAATTGTCGTACTCTGCCTTTTATGTTTGCCGATTTCTGACCCAAAAAACTGCTTTCATCACCAAAACAACTGCCTTCATGTATGGATATCGTTTAAATGATTAATTATTGCTGTCTCTTCGCGATAGTTAGGAGTCAGAAACCGGTAAATATGATGCTCTGAGTACGATATCCCGTCACCTGTACAGCAAGAGCAAGAGCAGTGGCGGAGCGGCATTGTAAACAAACCTCGGCCGCCGAAAACCATGTAAGTTGTATCCCCCTTTATTACGGCCATCCTCCCTCGGGCCGCCCCTTGAAGATAATGGCGGGGCGGTGCAGGGTCTTGACGCCATTATCATCATGTGGTGGAGGGCGGAGGGCAAATATACGAGTAGTTAAAGTGCAACAATCAAGCGACTGTGATTACTTCTTTTGGTTATGAATTTTCGGCTTGGAGATTTTTTAAAGTTTTCCAGTGAAGGTTCTTGTTGTTATCGTCATGGGTGTGTATTTTTAGAACCAGGAAGGGAAGTTAGAGTGCAAGGTTAAGTAATATCAAGGCAACTATGAATACTTTTAGTCTGGCAAAGAATTTTCAGCTTGGAGATTTAAAGTTTCCTAGTGAAGGTTCTTGTTGTTATCGTCATGGGTGTGTATTTTAAGAACCAGAAAGGGAAGTTAAAGTGCAAGATTAAGTAATATCAAGGCAACTATGAATACTTTTAGTCTGGCAAAGAATTTTCAGCTTGGAGATTTAAAGTTTCCTAGTGAAGGTTCTTGTGGGTATCGTCATGGGTGTGTATTTTTAGAACCAGGAAGGGAAGTTAAAGTGCAAGGTTAAGTAATATCAAGGCAACTATGAATACTTTTAGTCTGGCAAAGAATTTTCAGCTTGGAGATTTAAAGTTTCCTAGTGAAGGTTCTTGTGGGTATCGTCATGGGTGTGTATTTTTGGATGATGGAGGGAAATTAATAATATGGCGTGAGTTTTGTTTGGAGGGCAATATTAAAACAGCTGTGATTACCTCTTGGCGATGAATTTTTGGCTTGGAGATTTTTAAAGTTTCCTAGTGAAGGTTCTTGTGGTTATCGTCATGGGTGTGTATTTTTATATGCCGGAAGGGAAGGGAAGTACAGGTGCAAGTTAAGGTGAATGTGAATCTGACGTAATTTGCGGAACCTTGTTAAGTTTGGAGGTTAATCATTTTTCGGGTAATCTTTGCCCTTATTTGCGTAGCTGGTGCTTGGCAAATAGTTTCACCACAAATACATAGTAACCTAGACATTTAATGGTAACTCAGCCACCTCTAAATGGTAACCTAGTCCCCCTTAGTTGTTTTGTTTACCACAGTGAGCTAACCACTCATAAGGATTCTTCCTCTCTGTATATCTCTCGGTGTCAATAATATTCAGGCAGCAATTACCAATTACATCAATTATAGTCAATTATGATTTACAAAAATATTAGTAATGTCACAAATAGTATATTTTTTTTTTTTTTTTTTTTTCATTTACAAGAGCGCTGATTATAAATATTAAACAGCTTTTAAGCTGTCCACCACCGAGAAAACTAGTAAGCTTTATATTAATAAAACTGCTGTTTGCGACATTGCTAAATTTTTGTAACTCCAAATCAACTATAATTGACGGTATTTGTTATTGCTGCCTGCATATTATTGACACTGACAACTGTTTACTATGCGTAGGCTACCATACAGTATCCACGAAATCGGACACGCTGTGTAACAGCAGGTTGCCATGTCATGATAATGCTCACTTCAGACTTGGGTGAACCGACTATAGTGTAGTTCTAAATCATTTTTCAGCACAGTATTAATCTACAGTGTGAATTAAAATAAAAAAAATATTACCATATCATATTGCACTACCATACTGTACTTTCTAACCCCTCACAAATAGTAACATATTCCTCTATGCCTTAGAAATATAATATATACCATGTTATTTACATCCATGAATTCTTGTAGGGTCCTCAGTAGAAGTCGCAGTCGGTCAGCCTCATCCAGCGGGTCTGAGAAGGCAGCCAGGAAGTCCCGGGACAAGGATAAGAAGGCACGTAAGAAGTCCTCCAGCAGTGACAGCAGCTCAAGCCGCAGGTAAGCCCTTGTAGTCTGCCACCTGTGACAATAATTAGACTGTACACTCTTTTAGTCCTCCCAAAACTGGAGCACTGTTGAATTCCTTCTGTGCCTTGATGCAAACTTACAACATGAAGTCTTTACTTTTCCAACATAAATATACTGTGTAGCAATTCCACATGATCATCTCACAACTGAATAACTAATGGGCACAGCGAAGTAGTGATACATTAATAGTATCAATGGTAGAAAATGTAGTTTATGGTTCTATGATCTATCTGTTAATTAAAATGAATGTTGATTAAGCTGATATCAATTAAAAGTTAAATATTAAATTTTCCATTTTCAATACTAAAATCATTAAACTACTTTCATAAGGAGCCACCCTGGTGAATGTTTTCTCAATAACAAATTATTTTTCTTAGGATGAGCCAAGTGAACTCAGTTGGTCACAAATTTCTGATTCATATGTCAAAGAAATTAATATTGCAGGACCCTTAAAAATAACATAAACAACTGAGTAGTTCCCATACATTTATATGAATGAGGTTAGGGCTGCTTTCAATGATTCTACAGTACCATGTGTAATTGTGTATGTATGTCTAACCGTCCTTTCCTTCCAGTTCATCCAGGAGTTCCACAGGGTCTTCTGGCAGTTCTGACAGTTCCTCTAGCAGCAGTTCATCTTCACGTTCCTCTTCCTCCTCCTCATCATCGTCCTCGTCACGTTCAAGATCTAGAGACAAGGAAAACAAACAAAAGTAAGTTTGGCCTTGCAATGAGTCAATATCTTGTCATCATCATTCTCAGACAAAAAATAGTCGAGAGGAGCCCAGTAACAAAGCTCAACTTACTGTATCATTGGAGCTGTTCTTTTATTACACAATGAAATACAGGCAAATATTCTTGATCCTTATGTTCCATGGACAGTTTATTTCACACTTCAAAAATGTAAAGTTTGTAGGCATAATCATAGTAAATAATACATTAATATCTTTTAGATCTTGGAGAATCTTGTCTGTTGTATTTAGTCCCACCAGCAAGAAGTTCAGTGTTTATTCTGCTGATCTTATTTTTAGTAATATGTAAAGATCCAGACTTACAGAGGGAAGGATTGTCCCAACTCAGTCACCCAACCATGATATGACTGAACTGAGGAGTGCTGAATTTCAGAGACTAGTTAATCATTACTTAAAAGGTTTAATTCAGATTTGCATCAGTGATTAGATTTTGACATAGGATGAAAATTTTTATATACATGTGTGAAGCTTTAATCAAATGGATTGTCTGTGAATTTTCAGGGAGAAGGAGAAAGAAAAAGAGAAAAAAGATGATGCTCGGTGAGTTGATGTGGCAGTTTATTACAAATTTAGTCTTCTAAAACATTGTTCATTGAGAGTATTAAGTGACAGTATTGCAGATTCTTGGGATTACTAATAAGTGTACACTAATAGATTTGTTCACTAATGCTACTTGAGATATCATTGTAATAGTGCAGAAAGCTTTCTAATCATGCTTTACTTTTACTTGATGTTGTTCACTGTGTCTGCATGTAGAAAAATTGTATTTGATGGTGGCAGAAGAGTTGTGCCATACAGCACAGCATTGCCCATGTACTGGGGGTGGTGACAATAACTTGGTATGGCTCTCAGCAGATCGTCCTTCAAAGCAGTTGAGAAAAGTCGCAGTCAGAGTCGAGAGAAAAAGGCCAAACTAAAGAAGCCCTCCAAATCTCGTTCAAGGTCAGTAGTCACCATCAGTGCCTGTCCCTTGTCATTCAGGTACAGCCACCACCATGAGTTAGTGGATGTTGTTGCTATTCCTATATTCTTTTTTTTCTGTTTTGTTTGTGTTTACTTACTGCTGGCCATTGATCACTTATCACTATGTGCTAGTAATGTGAACTGAATGTATGCATGAAAGCCATGGCCACCTGTCTGATTTTCTTTTATTGATATTTTTCTTAATTCCTTCCAGTCATATATATATATATATATATATATATATATATATATATATATATATATATATATATATATATATATATATATATATATATATATATATATATATATATATATGAAAGTATCATTAACTTAACTTGAACTTTAACTTGAATGACAGGGTTGGAAGTGCTCAGGATTTTTAAATTAAGATAATATTTTAACAATTTTTTACTTTATCAATCACAATACTGCCCTAAGAGTAAACAAGATAAAAGAAAAAATAAACATCTGTTTCATAGGTATATATTTATGGAAATTGCAAAGAACAGTCTTCTCTGGGAAAGCTAAATAAAAGGTATCTAATTGGATAAGCTTAGTAAAATAATCCTGTTTTTTTTTTTTTTTTTTTTTTTTTTTTTTTTTTCAGAATAATGTGAACTAAAATCAGGTGATTTAAATCATAACAATCCTGATGAGTAAACTAGGAGTTAACCAAGTTGGTGGTGTGATGCAACAGATGTCATTTTTTCGTATTCTGAGGAACACTCCTCAATTATCCATAGTCAGGTAATTTGGATTTTCACATATCTGGCAGCTCATCCCTGGAAGGAGGAAATACAAAGGAAAGCTGTTCCAGAGTAAACTAGCAAAATGAATGGAGAAAAAATCTTTCTGCTAGCAGTGAGGTATTGGTGTGGTGGCGTGTGGCAGCATTTAAGGGGTGTGCTGGTGTGTAGTAAGCCCTTGACGTCCACAGGTCAGGATCCCCACGACCTCGCCGCAAGCCCCGTTCCCCCACGCCTAGACCAACCAGGATTCACATTGGCCGCCTCACCCGCAATGTAAACCGGGATCACCTCATGGAGATCTTTGCCGTCTATGGCTCAGTGAAGAGTGTTGACCTGCCTATGTATGATATGTAAGTGTATACCACATTACTTATGCCCTTCACAAAAGCACTGTACATTTTTTTTTTTTTTTTTTATTATTATTATTATTATTATTATTATAATTATTATTATTATTATTATTATTATTATTATTATTATACATAAATAGTATTAATCCCCACTTTTCGTATCCTGAAGAAACTTCCCTGCTGCTACAACAGAAATGTCGCTTAACCCGGTAGCAGCGACGGGCCAAATTTGTGCCATGATAAAACCCCCCAAAATAGATGATGCATAAACTGATCACAATTGCTTTGATATATATTTTGAAATGGTTTGTGTGAGTGATCATTTTTTGTCATTTTTCTCGCTTAGAGGGACCAATAAGAAACTTGATCCCCGCTGCTACCGGGTTAATGTTACATCAGCTGCCTACTCAACTGATCCAAGACAGTTACCATATATAAATGAATAGTCAGTTACATATCTTGTTTGTGAACTGTAGCATAAGAGCATTTCTTAACGAAAAACAATAAAAAAATGTCAGTGGTGTAAGGAAACTTTTCAAAGATCATTGTCATAATTTTTGGTCAGTTTTTTAATTACATGCTTACTACTACTGAATTCTTTGATATATGTTTTCTCTTTTTCAGTCGGGTGAATGCCTCCCTAAACCGTGGTTATGGATACATAGACTTTGAGAAACCAGAGGATGCAGAGAATGCAATGAAGCACATGGACGGTGGACAGATCGATGGACAAGAGATCACAGCTGCTCCCGTGCTGATCCCACGGCAGATGCCCCCACGTCGCCGCTCCCCACTGCCACCCATGCCAATGAGACGTGGGCCTCCCCCTCGATGGCGCTCACCACCAAGATACAACATGTGAGTAACAATCATTATTATCATAAACTAATTTCACAGTTGAGTTATATGGATTATTTTCTACAACTTTTATTCAATAAGATTCATTCCAGAATGAAAAATACCACAAAAAATTTACCAAAATTATTTATTGAGTTTTACCACAACTTTGGCTCTCTATAGCCAGTAAATTTCAAGGTCAAAGATTATAAACTATACTTTTCAGACTTTATTGTGATAAAATGAGCAACTTTTCTTCAATATTTTTTCTGTATGTTGTACCAGTAAAAAGTTGGAATTTTGGGGGAATCATGGAATTCCAGCCAAATGTGACAACCTAGAAAGAAATGGATTTCACAGCAGGGTGCATCAGAAAATTTTCTATAAAACATCTTTTATGACTTTTTCTCAGTTTCAAAGTGTATTTTTCAATGACATTTGCATCATGGGAGATCAACCAAGAAAAACTTTTGCGTCGCTGAGGGGTTAATAACGAATTTGATATTTTCCACCTGACAAAAAATAAACTTAAAACAATAAGAATAAAAGTGTCAGTTATGGAAAAAATAAAAAAAAATGCATAAAGTTGCAGGAAATCTTGGGTAAAATATATGGATTTAGGATAAACTGGAGGCTTCTTTCTCCTCTCTTCTGAATTTAATTTATTTGTGTACACCTTTATCATCATCTGATTTTGGCATGCTATACCTTACTGGAAAGCTCTATGACTAAGCTGCAACATTGAAGTTACATATCACTAAGTCTGTTTTTAAGGTTTTAGAGCCAAAATACTAAACCGAAGCTAAATCCATATAAAAAAGTTAGCGTTAGCTTCCACTAATTTCTTTATCAGTTTAGCATAAGGAAAGCTAACTTTAGTTAGTGGATTACCAGTTAGCGAGGCTAACTTTTCGGTGAGCGGTACCCACCACTGTGTGTATATATATATATATATATATATATATATATATATATATATATATATATATATATATATATATATATATATATATATATATACACGCACACAACCTTTGATTTGTCCCTATACAAAAAAAAATAATGCTTAAGCCACTCTTCTCCTCAGGATGCGTCGGAGGTCCCCACCAATGATGAGAAGGCGCTCACCGCCCCCAAGACGCAGATCTCCCCGTTCTCGCTCACGCACACCACCACGTCGCAGGAGGTACTCACGTTCCTCCTCCTCCTCCTCACGTTAAGTTGAACTATTTTCTGTCACTTGCCTCCTCCATCATGCCAATAGTCAAGGCATTATCTGGACTAGCCCCTAAAGACCACTTATCAGCATGGTAAGTATTTTTCAGCTTTTTTTTCCCATTACTAGCTAGTGAGTATCCTTTTTCTTTTTTTACTTGAAACATTGTTCAGTTTATTTTCTAGAATATGTAGACCTTGGGTACTTTTTCTAAATATTGTTAAAAGTTAAACTAGATTTTAAAAGCAGTGTCAGTGGTGTCCATTTTGTCAAAGAAGGTTGTTCACCATGACTGTTACCCAGAAGCAAACAGTATAGACAGGACATCTTATTAAATTTAATTAGTGAAATATTCCTTTATCATTTACAATTTACATGTACTATTTTTGTAGTCTTTTGTTCAGTATGGTGGGTAGGTTTGAATAAAAACTTATTGATCAAAATGATATTTGAGAGGATTTTCCCAGGTTAGTAATGTTTCTTTTAAGTGATTGAAGTAATGCTATGGATATGTCATGTTGTTTAATAGGGAAATACATATTGCACATCTGGTGGATTTTAAATTGTACTTTTTGCCAGCAGATTGTCATATTGTGCAATCCCTTCAGTAAATTTTAAAAAGTGTAACTGCTATGACACCGTTTTTTTATTGTGATAATTACTTTTTTCTGTAATTTAGTAGAGGCTGATCCTTTAACTGCAAACTGATGATTAAAGGAAAGTGGGCAGGATAAGATTAGATGTTGTGAACCAAGTGAGGTTGAGAATCAATTTTTTATGATGTTTAACTAGGCAAAAAGAAACCAATTATACTTTGTAATTTATTACATATGTACACAAAAGTGCATCATCCATACTCATAATCTTTTGTAAAACCTTCAACAATACATAGCCAGTATTTACAGGTCCTTAACTTTTACATTTAAAAATACCACCTCAAAGTGATTTTACAAAACGTCAGTTTTTTAATATTTTATGAGAGCAGCACTTAATGGTACATAGTTAAGCCATTAAAAATAATAACCACTATATACAGTGACACCGTTAGTCTCAATAAGAGGTCCTCAATATATCCCATCAAAGCATGTCACCAGCACTGTTCCCTGACCAGTATTGACCTGTTTATAACTATGTTAACTTCATTCCCATAAGTAAGCTTGATAGGCTGGGGTGAATATGGATTACTGTTGCTGCTGTCACTAAATCCACAATGATGGAAGAGTATCTATCATCCAAACCCAAAGACTGACAGGACACATTAGGCAAGGGTTGCATGACATTATGATTAGCATGACAAACAAGCAGGACTCCAGATCTTGATGTATAAAAAAAATAAAGCCAAAAGTCAACAAGCTTCTCCAGACACTACAGCAGGAAACAAAGTGAATACATCAACACATTAGAGGACTTTATCATTGGCTGAATGGAACCTAACAGCAGCTGAAGCTCAATATTGGAAAGCCTTTGTTATTTCACTGGGAGTGAGATCTGTTGAGTTTTCCCTCCTATACCTTCCTAAATTACCTCTCCTTGTACATCTAGATACTGAAGGGATAACTAGCAACAGATTAAATTATATCAGCCTACATTTGTACACTCTTAATACGTTTGTAACTCATGAAAATCGAATTAATAACAAACACATTTTGAAAACTTATTACATACCCAGAATTCAAATGCATAGGCAAGCTGGATGTCTGCTGACTTACACCATTCTGGTTCAGCCTGGAGGAAAGACAATTAACATGAGGAAAAAAGAACAAACACAGAGGAGGCATCAACTATTGGCAGGTAAGTATGCTATTATCTATTTAACATTGCTCAAGGACCTCAATAGAACATGATAGTATCAGTGAAGACACGAGGTTATATCATAATGATCGTCAGTGGCGGTGAAACAAATTGATCATCTAGGAATAGTTGCAGGAAATGAGAAAGAAATACTTGTTGGATTTGTAGAAACAGGTAGAAAGTACTGAACACATTTTCAAGTTAAGACCAATGATTAAATGGATCTGAAAAGCCCAAATGGAAATGTTAATCAAAATTTACTTGAAACACTTATAAATAGTCCGTTATATGTCTATGTGATTGCGTCCTGTCTTTGTGGGTGGGGCTTTGCCTTATAAGCACAAACTGTTCACTCCTAGCAACAGAGGTGAAGTTGCTGCATCTCTGAATAGGGACCTGGCAATGATCACCGCTTGGTGAACTTGGGGCATGAAGCTTAATGCTAATAAAACGTATTCCATTACCATCAGATCCTGTATCTTGAATCCACCTCATCGTTGTTTGCATATTTTTGGTGAACAGATTAAGAATGTTTCTAGTATTTGTTTGTTGGGAGTCACTAGATTCTAAACTGACATTTGAGAAGCACATCCGTTCCATGTCTTCCACTATTGCACAGAAGGCAGGCTTACTTCATAAGTGCTTCAAAATATTTGCTTGAGACTCAACTGTAATCAAATCTTTTTATGCATTCATTTTGCCCCACTTTGAGTATTGCACTCCTGTTTGGATGTCTGCTGCCAATTGCCATTTAAAGTTACTTGACAGCTATCAATTAAATTGAATTTATTTCTCCCGGCACTTGATCTTGATCATCGGCATCAAGTTGGTGCCCTTAGCATTTTATTTAAATTTTTTTAAGAATGATTGGCATTCCTTACACAATGCTTTGCCTGATCCTTTTACTCCTGCCCGGGTCACAAGGTTTGCTCTTAGTCAAAACAATCTTGCTTTTGATCCTATAAATTTTTGTACGACAATTCTCACGATGTTTTCTTCCGTCGTTGACGAGTTCATGGAATCAGTTACCCAATGAGACTGTCCTTTCTGCAGACATTTCTACATTTAATTCTCGTGTGAATGTCTTTTTGAAACAATTATTTTATTTTTCCTCCTTTTGGCTTTGACTGGCCAGTTTGTTAACTAGTCGTTGCCTTTGCTTTTCTCCAGTACCTTCTGGTATTTTGTGTGGTTCAATGTGTTGTATTTGCACCCTGAAGGGAGACTTTTGTAGTTTATCATAATAATAATAATAATAATAATAATAATCAGAGGTATAGCATTTCCGTCTACTTCACGCCGACAGACCAGAAAGAACCCCCACTCAAACGGAGTTTGTAAAGTTCCCCTGTAGGAAAGGCCTTTGTCTTGCAATAGACTAGTACTGGCTGATAATGTTGGTAATACCCTTGTAATGCATTCCTTACCTTTGATCATGATGTAAGCAGTGAGGGGTTGGCAATGTGGTATTTACTTGGGCCCCAACATGTCCTCAGGCCGCACCCACTTATCAAACTCTTCCTCTGTTAAGTAGCCAAGCTTAAGAGCTGTAGCCTTCAGAGTAGAGCCCTCCTTGTGAGCTGTCTTGGCTATCTTAGCAGCCTACGGAGAAGCATAAGTGGTAAAGATACATGGGAACAAGATCATTTTATTTTACCTAAGATTACCTTTGAATTTGATATTTAAAAAGGTTTGTTGCATTATGGTACAACATTTAAGTGCTGATTAATATCAATTATTTTGTTTCAATTTATTTTACTTTACTTGATCCTCTACCTCTGAGCTTGATGTGACGGGTGAAAGTATTTTCATAATTTTATTTAAATTAAGAAAAAAGTGTATGGAAGGATCAAAGTACAGAACATGTGTATCATAGGGAGTAGAAGTTGATTTATATGGTCAACTTATTGAATAAGAGAGTTGGAAAAAAATACAGATGTTCAAACATTTGTGGATTTAGAAGAGGCATATGAGCAGGGTAATATAGAGGTATGTAGGAAATGTTATGCATATATTGAATAGGTATGCCTCTTAAGACTAGTGAACAGCTTCCTGGGTGATCGATGGCAACTGTAAGAATTAATGGGTCAGGAAATGGTTTTGGAAAGGAGACAAATCTAGACTACAAATCACTAACCAGTTCTTTTCTCCTTAATTCAATAGGATGTAATTGTTATTTCCATGCCAGCTAGATTATATATGTCAGGCATATACTTTGAAAAAGTGAGTAGAGTAATTTGTTGGGCCAATGCTCTTTACCTTATCATAGCCAATGTGTGGATTGAGAGCTGTGACAAGCATCAAGCTTTCATGGAGGAGTTTGTCAATTCGTTCTTTGTTGGCTTCTATGCCCACAACACAGTTGTTCACAAATGCATGGCAACTGTCTCCCAACAGCCGAATGGATCTGAAATTGAAAGAAAGTACTTCGCACAAACTCCATCTTTAACAATGGCAGACCACAAGAACCTTGTGTAGTATTCCTGGCAATATGGGTCTCTACAACCAATGAGGAACTTTGGTATTTCTAAGATTCAATTAATAAACTACACACCTCTCACATCATATTAATTCATTAATTCCTCATTTATGCCTCCAGCTGTAAGCTAAAGAAAAAGGCAAAACTGTCTTCTGAATGAAAATAAAAAAAAAAAAAAAAAAAAAAAAAAAAGATTAAGTAGCAAATAACTGTTGATGGAATATAAACTATTGTGCATGAGCATCAATAGACATGGGTTTGTGACAGATTCAAAGATTCATAACCTCCAGTCATTCTGTAGGAGTCAAAACTCTTATTTACAATTAAGTCAATGCAAAATAGTTTATAAGAAACTCAAACATTGCATCACAACCCACCTTAGCACATTGGCCACCATCATAGGTTTGAAGACATTCAGTTCAAAGTGCCCATTGGAGCCACCCACTGTGACAGCTACATGATTTCCCATCACTTGTGCTGCCACCATGGTGATAGCTTCGCACTGTGTAGGATTCACCTTGCCTACAAAGAACAAGAAGGTTCCTTCACTTTCGATTCTGCTTATTTCATGTTTAACTAGATAGTTTCTTTAATTCACCTGGTCTTAAAAGAATCTTATGATGCAGATCCCTTTAGAGAGCAAGCTTGCAAGCTGCCAGTGAAGTGAAAAACTTTCTTTGAACACATGAAATGATTACTAATATGCAATGAATATCATAGGAACTAAGTAATCTAGTACAAGTGTCTTCTTGCCTGGCATGATAGAGGAACCAGGTTCATTCTCTGGCAGGGAGAGTTCCCCAAGGCCACAGCGGGGCCCCGAGGCCAGAAACCTGATGTCATTAGCAATCTTCATGATGGAGCAAGCAAGGACATTCAGGGCACCAGATACCTCAACCATGGCATCATGGGCTGCTAATGCTTCAAATTTATTGGGTGCAGTAACAAATGGCAGTCCAGTCAGTTCTGACACCTGAACAGATATAAAATAACTTTAAAAGAAAAGGAATTATTTCAATTACCAAAATCCACACCTTCATATCTCAGCATATGAGCCTAATAAACATA
Organism: Eriocheir sinensis; assembly: GCF_024679095.1. Lineage (NCBI taxonomy): Eukaryota > Metazoa > Arthropoda > Malacostraca > Decapoda > Varunidae > Eriocheir > Eriocheir sinensis. The sequence continues at coordinate 5,217,240 of NC_066518.1, forward strand.
ATAAAGTAACAATTTTATATGTTCTACAGTTAACATACCTTAGCAGCCACTTTTTCAGCAAAGCCAATCCTGGTGTTGAGGCCGGTGCCTACAGCTGTGCCACCAGCAGCCAGCATATACACACGAGGAAGACACGCCTTTACTCTTTCAATCCCAAACTCAATCTGCTGAGCATAGCCTCCAAACTCTTGGCCCAGTGTGAGTGGAGTGGCATCCTGTTGAATACAGAAACCAACATGATGAAATATATATATTAACTATAATAATAATTTTATTCTTTAATCACTTATGATTCCTGAACCCTCTAAATAAAAGAAATGCTTAAAATAAGCAGTCAGATTGACAATTATATATACATAAACTTTAAGAGTAGTGAGATGCATACCATCTGCCAGATGACAAGTGGGAAGTGCTCCTTACATTTGACCACTAATCATCTCCAATATTAATCCACATTCTTCATTTCCCTACACATTCTGAACTACCAAACTCCCTCAATAAGGCTTAGAAGGTGCATGAAAAAAATCATCCAGTAGACCCCTGATTTAACATTCAACAAATTAGAATTTTAAATAAAATTATGACTCGCTTCGTATGGAATAAATGAGTTCACCATAGAAAATACTATGAGGTAAATTTAAAAAAAAAATCACAACAAAAGTTTAATTAGAAACTAAAGCAATATAAATGATAATATAGGCTGACACCATGATTTGAATCAGGCTACCCATACAAAAAATAGTTTTCCTCACCTGTGTGTGGGTTCGGCCTATTTTTACTATGTTGGCAAACTCTTTGGCTTTCTCATCCAATGCTTTGTGCAGAGCTTGCAAACCAGGCAAAAGTGTGTTGTGGATTTCAACAGCAGTGGCAATGTGCATGGCTGTGGGGTAGGTGTCATTGGAGCTCTGAAAGTTGTTATTGAGGAATATAATAAATTCTGGGTTACAGTTCTTTTTCTTCAAAGTAAAAGCAAAAATCTTGTTCATCAAGTAACCCATTTCCTATACCTAGAATGATCATCATGAGCAAAGAAAACACATACATTTTTGTAAATGACTTTTTGTGCTAATGAAGATCATATCAGTTTTTGGGTGCTGCAAGTAAGCACTATAATACTGGAATTTGTAGTCCAGTATTCTTCAAACATTAACTTTGACTCTGTTTCATTTTTAGCATTGTCCTCCCTCCCAACCCATTTGTAAGCATACTTTGAAGAACCCTTTTTTAGTCACCTGGCTTTTGTTGACATGGTCGTTGGGATGGACAGGTGTCTTTGAACCCAGCTGTCCTCCCAGCATCTCTATGGCCCGGTTGGCTATCACTTCATTGGTGTTCATGTTTGATTGCGTTCCTGAGCCCTTTTGGTAAAAGAAAAGTTCAGTAAGTTTGGCTTTTGGAACAATACATAGACAAAGACAGATCATAACAGACATACAACTTTCTTCATTGTTGTTCAGGTTTGATTGCATTTCTGATGGGTAAAAGAAAAGTTTAGTAAATGTTGGTTTTCATGTACATTGGCTTTGGAAAAAAAAGTAGAGATACAGTAAAATATGCATACATCTTTAAGAGTAAAGTGAGTACATAATGCCTACCGTCTGCCAGATGACAAGTGGGAAGTGGTCATCGTACAGTTGTCCGCTGATCACCTCATCTGCTGCCTTGGAAATGGCATCAGATATCTTGGCATCAAGGCCATACTCCTTATTCACCTCCGCCGCCGCCTTCTTCAGCACTCCAAAGGCCTTTATCACAGGCATCTGTGGGGAGACCCAGCACAATTTATAGTTTTTTTTAGGATTGCCTTAGCTGATGTTCCTACACAGCACTTTCCATCTACAAGCTCAAATAAATGGGAAGTGCAGTATTTTCCTTCTCCATTGGCTAATGTTTCCTAAATACAATGGGTTTCTGTATCTGCAGATTCATATTCTTAAATACCTCCATATTCACATGAAATAAGAGCTACCCTGAAATTAAGTTCTCTGAGTTATAAGTATCTGTTCTATTCTGTAGTCAGGCAAGACCTCTGCTAGACAGCGACTTGGTCTAAATCTCTTATGTAGATTTTAAGTGATGTATAATAACTCTGATGCTATCTGACATTTTTCCCAATACTCAGAAAGGATCATAGAAAAGCTGCTAAGCCACCACCCAGATGATCACCATGAGGCACGGGAACACTTATCATTGGATAAACTTTGGGCAATGCAACATGGATTATACTCAGGTCTGCCTTAAACAATCAAGTTTTTGTTATTCAAATGTCAAGGTGGAAATGATCCAAGATCTTTCTGATATCACAGGTTTTATTATACAGGGAATGGACTTGAAGCAGACTCTTCAGGTTTTCAGTTTTTCAGTATGTGGAGTTTGGTATTTTCAATTATTTTATTTTGATGGGATAGTTGCTGCTTTTTGCAAAGTGAGTAGATGGCCAAAGCCCAGACAACAGTAGTATTGTACTATCCAAAGAGGCATAACACCTAGTGAGTCCAACATATATGAAGCTGCCCTCACCTACAATATAAGAACAAATTTCACTACTGCTGTCTTAATATATGCTACCTTTTTTGTGGTGAAAAGCAAATTAAAGATGAGTTGAACTTTACAGAAACTGATGGCGTATAATTATTGCATCGGCTGTTAATGAATATTAATGAACTCGAATGATCTGGCAAAATGGTTAATCCAGCAAGACTTTGGAACCATGGAAGGTGGTAAATTGTTACTGTATCACCATAATTATGCTAATGCAGAAACAAGGGAGATGAATCTTACCGGCATGCGTTCATTCTCTCCTCCAATGGGGAAGTTCATCACAGAGCGGACAGTCTGGGCACCATAATACTTGCTGTTTGGCACATCCAGCTCACCAAAGGTATCTTGCTCCTTGCGAACACCTTCCTTGCTAGCCTGGATGAATGACCAGTAAAAAGGACCATGATTAAAGTAGTAATGGTAGAAGAATAATGTACTTTCAAAGTGAAAATACAAAATCCATGTCTCATGCTCTGTCAAACAGGATACAGAATAACTAATAATGTGGCTCCTCATAATGCTCTAAAAATACTAAATAATCATAAAAACTATTAGTTATCAACAGTAATAGTAGTAGAGGTGGAAGTAGGATGGTAGTAGTAGAGGCAGAAGTAGTAGTAGTAGAAGTGGAAGTAGTAGTAGTAATGCAGTAGTAGTGAAAGTACTAGTGGTAGTAATATCATAAAACATTTCTATACCTAAAAGGCACAGTTGGTAGATAATCACATTGACAAACAGCCTCCACTATGAATGTCTCATTGTATGAACCACTATGAATGTCTCATTGTATGAACATTGGTTTATCATACGTAGTACTACAACACTTTAATGCTATTTTTGCTTCCCTGGCTGATAAACAAGTTAAGATTTCTCTGCTACAATATTTTTTTCATGTTTTAATCACCAATAAGGAATCCATTATTCACAAAGACTTTACATCATCAGTCTGACTCCTACTGAATAAAGTTGAAAGCATCAGTACTTATTAAGAACTCTTACGCTGAAGTGGATGTCACAGTTTTATGTTTTTGTAGCATGGGGGTGGGGGTGGGGAGAGGTGTTTGAGAGTGTGCACAATAAATGTTGCAGCCTATTAACTGACTACACAGCAGACCACTATGTATGTGCATAACTACCATGCAACATTTTACTACATCTCTAGTACTAACAACAGATTATGAGGCAGCATTTAGTGATATAAAACCACAGTCAGTATGTAACTAACTCCAACTTCCTGCTTCCAGTGTGTGTGTGTGTGTGTGTTTACCTAAAAGTCCTGTCTCCCAATCTATATTTGTCCAACTTTTGTTTCATTATATGGACACTGCCTGCTTGCCCGTGTGTGTGCGTTTACCTAATTGTGATACACAGTAAGGAAGCTACACTACTTGTGGGGTCCTGTCAGTGAGTGAGTGAGTGTGTGTGTGTGTGTGTGTGTGTGTGTGTGTGTGTGTGTGTGTGTGTGTGTGTGTGTTTACCTATTTGTAGTATATAGGGCCTGAGTTCAAGCTCAGTCACTCCTGTCTCCCAATCTTTATTTGTCCAGCTTTTCCTTCAGTGTGTGTGTGTGTGTGTGTGTGTGTGAGCTACACTTGTGAGGTCCCATCAATGTGTGTGTGTGTGTGTGTGTGTGTGTGTGTGTGTGTGTGAGCTACACTTGTGAGGTCCCATCAATGCGTGTGTGTGAGCTACACTTGTGAGGTCCCATCAATGTGTGTGTGTGTGTGTGTGTGTGTGTGAGAGCTACACTTGTGGGGTCCTGTCAATGTGTGTGTGTGTGTGTGTGAGTTACACTTGTGAGGTCTCATCAATGTGTGTGTGTGTGTGAGCTACACTTGTAAGGTCCCATCAATGTGTGTGTGTGTGTGTGTGTGAGTTACACTTGTGAGGTCCCATCAATGTGTGTGTGTGTGTGTGTGTGAGCTACACTTGTGGGGTCCTGTCAGTGTGTGTGTGTGTGTGAGAGTACGTGCAGTGCACGCATGTGCGTGTGAGCTCATGCAGTGCATATATATGTGTGTGCGTGTAAGGATATGAAACTAAATTTTCTGCATCTTTTGCCATACTGAATGCAAATACGAAACTGATAAATTGGTAAAAAATATCTAACTATGTGGTTGGAAGACCATGCACACAATCAAAACATATATTGTAGCCACTAAACTATTGTAACATGCACTAAAACACTTCAGGACAAGAAATTGAAAGCTACTCCCTAAGAACAAAATTAAAACATTACAACTGTGAGGGGAGACATCGAAACACTTGCACTTTTACAGACTGACAGAGCCTCTTACCTTGTTGAACTTCACTTTCCCTATTTTGGTTTTCTGGTGAAAGGAAAGGAAATCATATACATCATCAAGAGATCAGTGATGAATGTTAGCATCTACTGTAGTAGTACTTAACCTTCACAAAATTTTGAACCCCATTGAAAGCCTGTTAAAAGCTTTGGATCCCTCCCATTCCTCGCTCTCCATCAGTGGGATGATATTCTACAAGTCACAGCCTGAAAGCACAACCTGATTCTGACGTCAATTATAGTACCGTACTGTGTTACTTGAGAGTACACGTTGACTATGTCATGCATTTTCTCTTTAGTAAGCTCTTTATCTGATACATAACACCATGTACATTTTGCAGTCAGAAACTGGTAGAAATATCATTTCATGCAACAGGTTAATATAGCATCTGAAACCTAGCCATCAAAACTTAAGGGGTCTGTGAATCAGTTTATAATTATGTACAGGTGTGGTTCTCATCTGAGCCTCCTCCTCTTATTGATGTTGGATATAATTTGCCTCATAATCTCACTGAATGCTGTGCTTTCCATCTTCTTGTAGGTTTCAGGCCACATATACTAATGCTACTATAGTGGAAGATCCCACTCTTTTTTATGCTGACACACACACACATTTTAGGTAATTTTACATTGGGAAATAAAAGCATTAAGAAAACATCAATGGAAAAGGACCGGGGAGCAACTGTACTGGATAATTTGTCACCAGAGAAACACATAAATAGAGTTGTAGGTGAGGCATACATATTCTCTTGCAGCCATTAAGGTCAAATAAAGGTCAGCTGAACATGACCTATAATTGGATTTTAAGATCTTCATAGCTGAACAGCATGATTGCACACATATGTAGAGCCAATGCATGAATTTAGTCTGACAAATCTTTTTTTCAAATTTTCACTTCTTCCACTTCAAGTTTTCTTAAAATAACAAAGTCCCATCTAAATTTAACGGAGAGTAATCTATCGCCACTAAAATTTTAAGCTATTGCCACTAAGGATAGAAATCTGTTGCCACTAAAATAGTAATGAAATGGTAACCTATCACATGTCATGGGTGATCATTTATTTTCATTTCTCCTTGCAGCTCCACGTATACATCATCCAATTCAGATGTGGTATTAATTTTAAAAGATCATTCAGTCAACCACTGTCAATCACTGAGCTCCACAAATATTTTTTTTATTTATCTTGAAAAAAAAAGTGTTTTCAATAGGTTGTTCAAATCTCTGACGCACCTTAAGACTGTGCCTCCTTAAGTAATATAATAACTTGTTCCCCTGAGGCCCCAGCAGGTGCCTCCATGATGGGCTGGGCCGCCAAGCCAGCTGAGAGGCAGGAGCCGGCCCAGCTGGCCCCGCTCACCCGCCGCTCTGTAGCAAAGGTGTCAGTCTGTTCCTGATCACTAGTCCCGCTCGGCCCGCACTCACCATGGCGGAGGAAGTGACAAGCCCCGCCTGTTGAGTGAGACAGCCGGCACGGAGGGTGTGGGCCAGGCGGCAGGCACCGTTACTCGCTGCGCGGAGGGTAGCCATCGCTGCTAAGGTGCTGTGCTGGGCTGGCCGCTACACTGCCTGCACTGGTGAAGGAATCAGCTCCCCGCAAAATAGCTCGCAGAGAGTGGTCCAACTTGCTTCTTTTTTTATATATATTTCACTCGCCGCTGTCGTTCACTTCAGCTTCGGCTCCATTGTACGGCACAAACATCAGAGAAACCCTTTTGATCAAGAAAAGGCTTTATAACAAACGAATAGGGCAGATATTAAAGTTCACCCGGTTCTTGCTTGTTAAATTAGGTCTGTTGGACTGATGTACACAGCAGGAAAATCTATTAAATTTGCCTGGTTTTGTTCTGTCTTGTCCTTTTCTTCGTACGTGATGGTTAACACCAACGTGAGGTAATTATTCTTTCTATAATCTGCCCTATTCTTTTGTAATAAATCCATCTCTTGATTAAAAGTGTTTCTCTGATGTGTGTGCCATGTGTTGGAGCCGAAACAGGACAAATAAACGATAGCGGGGAGTGAAATATAGAAAAAAAATATGCTGAACCTCTCTGCTAACTATTTTGCGGCTGCGAATTAATTCCCACAACACCGGGCTGATTCAACCATTGATTGGTCCGCGGCTGCTGTAAACCAAGAAATAGATTGATAGTTTCATTTATTTGCTTTTGTTTGTTATCTTAATTATTGTTCCCACCAAGCTTGCAGCAAGGAAATTATGGCCTATACACAGTTTCCTTAATTGGCTGCACCAACCAAACGTAACATATTTCAAGTCATTTAATCCTTATACAATGTCAAAAGTTGTCTATAGCCTACATAGGAAGCTGTATACATAGAATAATTTCATTGTTTCCTATTCTGTGATGTAGGCTACCACATCAGTTTTTATATATATATATATATATATATATATATATATATATATATATATATATATATATATATATATATATATATATATATATATATATATATATATATATATATATATATATATATATATATATATATATATATATATATATATATATATATATATATATATATATATATATATATATATATATATATATATATATATATATATATATATATATATATATGGTCAGTACATGTGAAAACAATTGTACTCTGCCTATATAGTTATAATTTGTACGTGATACACCTATACATATAAAAAATAACTGTACTAAACTAATTTGCTTTGCTTTTGGTAAAAGTGTCTACAGTAACTGTAGTACGTACGTCCCTTATCTCTTGGGACGTATGGCTGTCATGACGGTGGTACGTGTGCACCTTTGGTCACAAACTCAGGTGTAGTAGTAGGAACACGACAGTTATTATGGAGAGTGGTCTTGTTCCACATTATTTATTTAGGCTTTGCATGACTCTACGGTCTACCAGCTCCAAGGAAAACGAAACTGCCTAATTAAAGATTCATGTATTTTAGTATGCAAGCCGTTGTAGAGGACGTCTCGTTTATATACAATATTGCTTCTCATCGTCGCCCGTTAAAGATTATCGAGTGAGTCTGGGAGGGAGACTCCCATAAACAATCGTGAATACCTTTTACATCATCTTCGAAACTCTTTAGGAGGAAAACATCGTCATTTTGCGATCCTGGTTCTGTTTCTGCTGATCACAGACTCAGTGGTACCAACCCAACAGCAAAAATACTACATGTAGCATAAAATCCCCCAAACCGCCGCTCGCTATGCCTGGAGACCCTAGCTTTGACCTTCAAAAGGCCATGCAAGACTTCCCGTGCCAGGCTCACCCACTTCCATCTCCAACCCGCTTCCGTCAACACATAAAACCCGTCAAACTCCAATCTAACAACTATCACACAATTAAATTAACGGCACACACACCATTTTGAACCACTGAGTGTGAGAACTGACCTATAGGTGATATATGGGAACTAATGTAGATAACGAGGAGCATACGCGAGGCGGTGACATAAGTGACATAGGTAAATTTGCAGATGACACCAAAAAAGGAGGTCTCTATGGGAGGATGCTAGAGCACTGCAGGAGGTCTCAACAAACTGTCAGCTTGGTCAGCGAAATGGTAGATGAGTTTTAACATCACCAAGTGTAGCGTACTAAGTGTAGGAACACGCAACCCATTACACGGGTATAGTTTAGACTCCACAGCGATAGGTAGAGCAGAGTATGAAATAAAGGGGTTTAGAAGTGTTAGTGCACTCTGACCTAAAACTAAGGAAGCAACCCAGCCAGCAAAAAATGTGGGCCCCAGGTGGGCAACATATGGGAAAATGAGGGCAATAATATGGGTCCCCAATTGAGCAATCTTAGTGGGCCCCGGATAGGCAAATATGGGCCCCACGTTTGCCCACACGGACCTCACATGGGGGATGCACCAGGGTATTTGTGTGGGTCCCAAGTGGGCAGAGTGGGCCCCTTGTGGTAACCATATGGGCATGCATGGGCAACATTCCTATAGATGCACAGGATGATAGTTCTTGCTGCCCACAGATCCCTTGTTGGAGCTCAAATGACATCCCTATGTACATCAGTTTATTGCCTTTTGTTGAAACCAAGAAATTACTTTCAACAAAAGGCAATAAACTGATGCATACACAGGGATGTCATTTGAGCTCCAACAATGGATCTATGGGCAGCAGGAACTATCATCTTTTCACCCTGTTGGCTTAAGTACAGTATCCATGCTAATCAACCCGAGGCAAATTTATCAGGCAGATGTGCCAACAACACAAAATTCACTCCATGAGAGCACAGTAAGAAAGCCCGGTCTTGGCAATGATCTTTCTCAGGGGCTCTGGGCTGTTCGGCCAGGCAGCCTAGGAATCACCAACAACAACCCGAGGCAAAAAATATGAACACGTACTTAAAACTAATTCCTGGTTTATTGCTTTTTGAAAACTACAAAAACAAATTATTTTTCATCCTTCTGGAAACAATGCACTGGTTTCATAGGCCATGAATAGCCAGACAACCAACTAATTCTGAACATGGGTTTGTTGCAAAATAATAAATGAAAACACTCAGTGCAATAAAATCAACACATGAATAACAGCAGAATATGATTTGTACCTGTCTATTACTTCTGTGCAGATACATAAATTGCTTCTCCTAAGAGCATGAAAGCCCAGATGTCTCAGGGTCATGCCACTCAAATTTGGTTAATACAAAAACATAACAGGGGTAGGTGGGTGTGCAAGTGCTATATAAAACAGCCCATACTGCAAAACTGAAACAACTTCAAATAATGTCCTCATGAAGAAATACTCTGATTATTGCAATTTGGATTACCAGTAGTCATTATATACACTCGACCCTCGATTCAATGGACCCAGTTTTAATGGATACATGAACCAACAGACAAAATTTGGAGCACAGAAATCAGTCCAAACATCCTTCCTCCAATCCATTTCCCTCCCTCTACCCAAGGCAGCCTCAGTGCAGCCCATCCTTCCTGTCTCTCACCATCTTCCATTCAGACTTCCCTCTCCCCCATCCCCCCTCCTACCCACCTACCAGGGCGAGGATGGCGTCGGCGTGCAGCTCACGTATCCTACCGGCACTGAAGGAGGCGGTGAGCGTCAGGCCCGCCGGTGAGTGCTGTGCCTCCACCCGTCCAGCTCCACCGCGGCGCCCTCACCCAGAAACTCGCCCACTTCTTCCACTGTTGGCGGGGTGTAGGAGAGAGGTAGAAAGATTATAGTTGATGAATAGAGAAAATACAGCAGAGTGATTAATACTGAATAAGCTAACTAACAAACAACAAATTAACTGACTGAATGACCAACTTACTAACCACTTAGCTTGAAATATGCAAAGCAATTAAGAATAAATATTACAAGAAATGATGGATTAGTTAATGAATTTAAGATTTCTACCTCTACCACGTCGTTACTACTACTACTACTACTACTACTACTACTACTACTGCTGCTGCTGCTGCTTCTGCTGCTGCTATTACTGCAACATGACTATTACCTAATGTTCATTACTTTATATTAGCGTCTTTATACATTTAACCCTACAATCCCCCCCCCCCCCAAAAAAAAAAAAAATAAAGGAGGATGGGGAAGCATAAGATCATCAACAGTATATGAGTACAGCCTGCAGTGCCTGCCGTTCATGTCTCATAGTGGTCATCGTGGTCTCCGCAGCCTACCTTATCGAAGAAGAAGGCGAAGGTTTTTTGGTGCCACTGCAGGAGGGAGACGCCCCACTCCCCGCACCACCATGCCGCCCCAGGCCCACCCATCACCAGGTAGGGGAGAGCCGGTATGATTCGGACAGTGGGATGGTCCGGCCATCGCACTTATGGTAAGTATGTGGGACCGAGTGCCGCGAGATTTAGTGTGAATGTGAAATGCCAGAATTTTCCTCTTTACAACACTCACACACGGCCACTGCGTGTAACGAAACACACGAGAAATTAATCCAGACAAGGAAAGGTTTGCCGGCGCCGGGGATCGAACCCTCGACCAGCGTAACGGGAGAGCCACTCCTTTACCAGTCGGCCAAAGAGGTACCCCACTGGCTCAGTGGGTTATGGGAGGCTCGCCCATCAGGCTAGTCGTGTCACTACAAACGTGCAAAACTTTGTTGCCTTGGCCCACAAAGGGATAACCACGCCCTCAGAGCTATTATTTTCGATGCAAGTCCTAATTTATGTTTTTTTGCATCTCGTATGTAATATTCTCAGGGTGTATCGTAAGCTTTCGCTTCAAAAACGTGCCAATTAGCGAGATGTAAATTATTTCGGTGACGCAGCGATGCCCGGCGAAGGTGTTGTCGTATAACACGATCACCACCGAGGCTCTCGTGCTTGAAAAGGAGTGTGACCACACATTTTTAATTTGGTTGATTCATATTCAGATATTATGCTTGTGAGAAGAGAAGGAAGCCATAATACCAAAAGTTTTGAGATATTTCTTATAGTTCTCCTTTTATTTTTTTACCCCTTTAAATATTGAGAGGATACTTTGTCCTTATTTAAATGTTTTGTTGAAGATATAATCTTGTTTATTAGCCAATCAAACTTAAGTTATATTAATATTATGGCGAGTATTATGAGTGTCCGTACCATCCCACCTCCCTGGCCGAACCATCACCACGGGTGGGGATGGTTCGGACGATTTAGAAACTTGTCTTTCACCACCTACATCTGAAAACTGGAAATAGCTACGAGTGTCATATTAGCAGCCGAAAGAGCCAAAGGATGGAGGAACATTTTGAGATCAACAAAATTACACTACTATTTAAACTTCTTTTTCTAAAAATATTTTTCTAAAAAGTGTCTGAATCATACCGGCTCTCCACTCCCACCCACTCCAGTCCGGCATGAACCGAAACACCTATGAGATGGGAGAGATAACACTGTAATGGCATCCCCGGCAATAGTTGATACATTGTAACCTTATTTGTGATGTGTCGTGTCCTGCCAGTGATCCTTTGTGGTTTACCTTTCTTGCCCCAACATTCCTGATTGTGATTGGTTACTTTTAATTCGTTCTTATGTTTCTTAGTCGGCACATTGTACCTCCCCGCACCTCATTTTTTTATCCTCATTTAGAGAATCTGGAGTTCAGGTGGTCTTTAGGACAGCATGTGGGTAGTCAGCTTGATTGATTCATTGATAGTATATTGTTGCAAGTAAACAACAAAGGAGAAGGGAGGAGCATGCCATCCCAACCCCCAGGCAGTACAGCTTGTTTGTATACATTTTAAGAGTTCAATTCCTTCATTTTCCTTTGATTTATCCCTTTTTTTATTATCGTTTTGTATCCATTCTCAGTTTTTAGTAGTTTCACGGGGGGGGGAGGTTAGTGATATTTGTTTGTTATGGTTGTGTGGTGAATAATTGATTGATTGATTGATAGTTTATTGTTGCAAGTAAACAACAAAGGAGAAGGGAGGAAGTAGTTTGTGTATGTTTGGTGGTTCGCTCCCGCTCATGTGTTTCGTTCCCTCTGGATGGCTCGTTTCGGATTCGCTTAGCACGTCTCGGTTTATTTCCCTCAGAAGGTGACGTTAGGTAGCTGATTCAGAGCTTTAAGCTTTCGCTCTCTGTCTTTTCTCTTGACACTATCTCCAACCTCTTTCCTTCCGTGTGTCTGGGTAGAAATTGCTGTGTGGGTGGGTGTGTTAGTGCCCCGTCTATTACTGTGTGGGTGTTAGAGGCCCATATATTACTGTGTTGGTGGGTGTGTTATGGGCCCATCTATACTGTGAGGGTGTGGGTGATAGTGGCCCATCTGTACTGTGTGGGTGTGGATATGGTGGGCCCTGGTGGGGTTTTTTTGGTGGGGCATGGTGGTTTTTTTGGTGGGCCCTGGTGTTTTTTTTTTTTTTTTGGTGAGCCCTGGTGGGTTTTTCTGGTGGGACCTGGTGTTTTTTTGTGTGGGACCTAGTGTTTTTTTTGTGGGGCCTTGTGTTTTTTTGTGGGGCCTGGTGTTTTTTTGTGGGGCCTGGTGTATTTTTTGGTGGGACCTAGTTTTTTTTTTGTGGGGCCTTGTGTGTTATTTTTGTGGGGCCTGGTGTTTTTGTGGTTGGGCCTGGTGTTTTTTTGTGGGGCCTTGTGTTTTTTTGTGGGGCCTGGTGTTTTTGTGGTTGGGCCTGGTGTTTTTTTGTGGGGCCTGGTGTTTTTTTGTGGGGCCTGGTGTATTTTTTGGTGGGACCTAGTGTTTTTTTGGTGGGGCCTGGTGTTTTTTTGGTGGGGCCTGGTGTTTTTTTGGTGGGGCGTGGTGTTTTTTTGGTGGGTCCTGGTGTGTTTTTTTGGTGGGGCATGGTGTTTTTTTGGTGGGGCCTGGTGTATTTTTTGGTGGGGCCTGGTGTATTTTTTGGTGGGGCCTGGTGTTTTTGTGGGGCGTGGTTTTTTTTGGGTGGGGCGTGGTGTTTTTTTGGTGGGGCCTGGTTTTTTTTTGGTGGGGCCTGGTGTTTTTGTGGTGGGGCCTGGTGTTTTTGTGGTGGGGCCTGGTGTTTTTTGTGGGGCCTGGTGTTTTTTTGGTGGGGCCTGGTGTTTTTTTTTGGTGGGACCTGGTGTTTTTTTGTGGGGCCTGGTGTTTTTTTGTGGGGCCGTGTTTTTTTTTTGGTGGGGCCTGGTGTTTTTGTGGTGGAGCCTGGTGTTTTTTTTGGTGGGGGCTGGTGTTTTTGTGGTGGGGCCTGGTGTTTTTTTTGGTGGGGCCTGGTGTTTTTTTTGGTGGGGCCTGGTGTTTTTTTTGGTGGGGCCTGGTGTTTTTTTTGGTGGGGCCTGGTGTTTTTTTGGTGGGGCCTGGTGTTTTTTTTGGTGGGGCCTGGTGTTTTTTTGGTGGGGCTTGGTGGGTTTTTTTGGTGGGTCCTGGTGTGTTTTTTGTAGGACCTGGTGGGGTTTTTTTGTGGGACTTGTTTTTATTTTTTTGGCGGGGCCTGGTGTGGTTAATGTTTATAATGACGCCATCTTAGTGGCACATTCTACCTCCACGCAGCTCATTTTTTTATCCTTATATAGAGAGAATCTGGAGTCTGGGTTAATAGGTGGTTTTTAGGACATGTGGGTGGTCTTAGGCCATGCGCCGATGACTTATGGTGGTGGTACGTGATAGTGGTGATGGTGGTGGTGGTGGTACGTGATAGTGGTGGTGGTGGTACGTGATAGTGGTGGTGGTGGTGGTGGTGGTGGTACGTGATAGTGGTGATGGTGGTGGTGGTACGTGATAGTGGTGGTGGTACGTGATAGTGGTGGTGGTGGTGGTACGTGATGGTGGTGGTGGTGGTGGTGGTGGTACGTGATAGTGGTGGTGGTGGTGGTACGTGATAGTGGTGGTGGTGGTGGTGGTACGTGATAGTGGTGGTACGTGATAGTGGTGATGGTGGTGGTGGTACGTGATAGTGGTTGTGGTGGTGGTGGTGGTGGTACGTGATAGTGGTGGTGGTGGTGGTGGTACGTGATAGTGGTTGTGGTGGTGGTGGTGGTGGTACGTGATAGTGGTGGTGGTGGTACGTGATAGTGGTGGTGGTGGTACGTGATAGTGGTTGTGGTGGTGGTGGTACGTGATAGTGGTGGTGGTGGTGGTACGTGATAGTGGTGGTGGTGCCCTTGCCTTGCCTTGCCTTTCCCTTGCCTTGCCTTGCCTTTCCCTTGCCTTTCCCTTGCACTCAAAAATTTTCTTGGCATGTTGCTGGGGAAAAAAGATCTGAATATGTAGTGAAAGTTGAGTGAAAAGTGTAATAGTGGAAAATAGCAAAAGCGCATAGGCAGGCAAATCAGGGAAAGAAAAGGACAAAAAACCTAAGTTCACGATGAATGCTTAAGCCTTGCCTTGCCCTTGCCTTGATTTGCCCTTTCCTTGACTTAATTGCCTTGCCTTGCCTTGCCCAGCCCTTCCTTTGCCTTGCCCTTCCCTTCCCCTGTCCTGCCTTGGCTGCCAGCCCTGTGCGTCTCGCCTTCTTGGCTGGCTGGCCTTGTGCGTTCCCTGACCTTGCCTTCTTGGCTGGCCATTGCCCAGCCCTTCCCTTGCCCTGCCCTTCCCTTGCCTTGTCCTGCCTTGGCTGCCAGCCCTGTGCGTCTCGCCTTCTTGGCTGGCTGGCCTTGTGCGTTCCCGGACCTTGCCTTCTTGGCTGGCCAGCCCTGTGCGTCTCGTCTTCTTGGCTGGCCATATATAGCCCTGTGCGTTGGTCTCCCTTGCCTTGTCCTTCCCTTGCCCTGCCCTTCCCTTGCCCTGCCCTTGCCTTGCCTTGCCTTGCCCTGCACTGCCCTTGCCTTGCCTTGCCTTGCCCTTTATTCACTTGTAATACTGAGCACTTCATCCTGAACTTAGGTTTTCTGTCCATTTCTTTCCCTGATTTGCCTGACTATGCGCTTTTGCTATTTTCCATTATTACATTTTTCACTCAACTTTCACTACATGCTCAGATCTTTTTTTGCAGCAACATGCCAAGAAAATTTTTGTGTGAGGCATTAATTTCACTGCTTCCTAACACGGTACTTATTCCTCCGTCTTCCTCCTCCACTCTGCTATGCCACTCCTCTTCCCCAATGATCTCCACCACAGATGCTAATAGCCTTTGCCTCTCCTCTTCATACCTGTCACAGGCCACTATCAGGTGCTCTTTTGTTTCTTTTTCCCCTATACAAACGCTGCAGTTTTGGTCCTGCTCATCTCTGCTTCTCTCCTTTACTTGTTGTTCCAGTCCTTGCCTTGAACAGCAGCTTATTCCCCCAGTCTCCCTGGTACCAATTCCCTGGCCTCTGGGTTATGCGTCTTACGGCAAATTACCAAGGAATATTAAGGTACATGGGAATATATAAGAGTATCGACTAAACTATACATAAGAAGAATGAAGTGGAAAGGTTCTGACGTATATATCTAAGTGTGTTGTAAGGAATATTTTTAAAACTTAAAGTACCAGGTTATGTTTTCATGCATGTACGTACTACGCGGTATGTTTACGCATCTATGAAGTCTCGGGTTATATATTTGTAAGTGTGCACTGCTGCTCCGGCTATCGCAACCCTTACTTCTGCTACCCATGTACTGCCCAGACCTTTAATATACCCCAACTTCAGCATCTCCATTTAAGAGAAGCACTGGGGGGCAGCATGGGCCAAGCAAAAGGCGTAGGAACTGGCGCACGCTATAGATAAAATCTGCTTTGTGTTGTTGCTCCTCGCACTGTGGCAATGACGCACGGTACCAAACACCCCGTTACACAGTGTCTGCAGTAAGGGTTATACGTGATGATTTCTATACGCAAGTAAATATACGTAACGAAAAAAGGTTGATTAAAATGCTTTCTGTTTCCTTAGGGATGATTCTTGATGACATATGATTGTAGGTCTGCAGGAAGGGTTATACGTGATGATTTCTATACTTTAACTAATATACAAAACAGGAAATGAAGAATGAGATGTTTGTTTAAGGTCAAAAGGGCTGATTCTCGATGATGTGTGTCTGTGTTGCATTCTCCCATATATACACTCCAAGCTTACATGAAGGGCTATACGTACTGAAATTTATAAAATCAATTATACATAAAAGGATAATGATGAATATTCATCAAGAAGTTTGTATTGGGTCAAAAGGGCTGATTCTCGACGATGTATGTCTGTATTGCTTTCTTTTATACGCTTCTTGCTTGTAGGAAGGGCTATACGCACTGAAATTTATACACGAGCAATTATACTTATATTTGTAAGTATATGTGCGATGCGACATTTTAAGCGTACGTTACTGGGTTATATTTGTAAGTATATGTATGAAGCGATATATTTACGTATGTTTAGGTGGTATAGTTTAAGCAAAAGGTACAGGGTTTTATGTTTCTTAAGTGTGTGTACTAAACTATATATTTACATGTCTACCAGTGGGAGTGGGATATATTTTAAGTACGTGCTATGGGAAAATACATATGGGGAGCGCATTAATCTGGCATAATGGTAGTATCGTAACAGCTTTGGTGCTGCTGCGATTGGCTATTAACAACATCTATGGCTTTTGAATGCCAAACCTAACTTCCTCTTCGACTATTCACATTAACCTTTTTGCTGCTGCTGCTGCTGCTATTAACAACTATATATGGTTTCTGCATGACAATATTTGCTGCTACGGCTATTTACAATTTCTACGGATTTTGGGTATTGCAACAAACCCATGCACTGTTGATCGAAACAACCCCGTAAGCTTTTGTTACAACATCGCACTCTTTCGTTACAACCACGTATGCTTTCAAAACAATTCTGTACCCTTTTGTTACAACCCCATGTGCTTTTATAACAACGTGCACTCTTTCGTAACCATTAATTTCCTGACCAAAAAGAGGATTAGGCCTACGGGGGATACCTCTTGAAAAAAAAAACGCGCCAAGACTTTTACCTCAAATCAAGGTGGTGTGGAAATAAAGTCAACACACGAACACACACACAGTACCATACACCCCGTTATACAGTGTCTCCGCCATACGAAGACACACATATACGGTTGAGAGGGCTGATCCTCGATGATGTATGGTTGAATGTCTGCAGTAAGGGTTATACGTGATGATTTCTAAACGCAAGTAAATATACGTAACGAAAAATGGTTGATTAAAATGCCTTCTGTTTCCTTAGGGATGATTCTTGATGACATATGATTGTATGTCTGCAGGAAGGGTTATACGTGATGATTTCTATACACAAACTAATATATATTACACGAAAATGAGTAAGGTTAGTATATAAGGTCGAAAGGGCTGGTTCTCTGCGATGCATGTCTGTATTGCATTCTTTTATACACCCCATGCTTGCAGGAAGGGCTATACGTACTGAAATTTATCTTAAATACTTAAGTCACCCATCGAAATAAAGAAAATGGAGCACACAAGATGCATCTACACCTGTGGTCAGGTGAAGCCTGGTGGTGGGTAGGTTTTAGTCGAAGCAGTCTGAGGGGCTGCTGGTGACGTCAATGCGCAGAAGAGGAGAAATCTGGTACGAGGTAGAGAAGACCTGTTATATTCTATTGATCTTGGTCACAGAAACCATTCAGCTACAGGCGCAGGGGCTGGGGAAGAGAAAATTCACAAAATACGTTTTAGAACATTCCTGACAGCTGATCCATAGTGGCCCACATTGCCCATATGGGTCCCACATCAGACCCATGCTCATAAACATTTGCCCACATATAACCCATGAAGGGCCCACATGGGCCACATGGGTCTAACTCCACCCACTCACAAACCCATATGGGGCCCATATTTTTTGCTGGCTGGGAATGTATTAGTGCGAGGAATACGGCTAACAGGGTATTTATTTATTAACAGGACGGTAACCAACAACAGTGCAGAGGTCATCCTCAGACTAGCGTTAGTTAGGCCACACTTAGATTATGCTGTCCAGTTTTGGTGCCCACACTACAGAATGGACATCAACTTGCTAGAATCAGTTCAGAGGAGGATGGCAAAGATGGTTCAGGGGCTGAGGAACCTCCCATATCCTGATAGGCTGAAACATCTCAACTTATACACTCACTAGGAAGACGAAGAGTGCGGGGAGATCTGATAGATGTATTCAAATGGGTCAAGGGTTACAACAAAGGCGATATAAGTAAAGTGCTGAAAACTAGCCAACAGGAATATAGAACACGCAGTAATGGATTTAAATTATAAAAGTATAGATTTAGGAGGGAAATAGGCAAGCATTGTTTTAGTAACAGGGTGGTGGGGGAATAGAATAAACTCAGCAATCACATAGTGAGTCGCTGGGACGATAGCTTGTTTTAATTAAGAGTAGACTGGATTGCTACATGGACGAGGATGACAGGTGGTAGTGGGGGGGGGAATCTGGAGCTGCCTTAATTGTGTAGGCCATTATATAGGCCTCTTGCAGTCTCCCTATGTTCTTATGTTCTTCTTATGTTCACTCACCCGCCGTCTTTACTCCCGATCGATGGTCCCCCCCCTATAGCAATTAAGTAAAGGCTCCACGCAGTTATATTATCCTTAATAATTGTCGTTCTATGCTCCTCTCGGCAGGATCGACCATGCAATTTGCCCCATTCACGAGTTAGGTGGGCGTCCCCTAGCTTGATGGTCTCCTCCTCACAGGGTTGTCTCGCACAGAAACAACCCTATGAGCAGGATTGACGTCCGGGGTGTCGAACCTTGTCAAACCTGCGACCTCTTATAGTTGACGGAAATTAATCAAGATCGAGTTACCATTTATTTTTTTAGTCCTTGCACGCCATATGGGCACGTGGCACGCTTCCCGGACATCGACCTGGGACACGACAATTATCAGGACAAAAAAATAAGGATTGTTCACCGAGCATTAATAATTATTTTACCTACAGCTAGTGCAATGCTTGTCGTCTGTGACTCATGCATGGCCGAAATGTAAGCGTTGAGTGGTATCCTGCTAGTTCAAGTCACTAATTTGCATAACATAACTTGTAATTTGGTCTTCGTGCACTACCAAACGTTTTGGTACCCTTCCATCATGTGTGGGACCGGGGTCACGTGACGCTGCCTCGAAATCCTGCGTCTCATATCCTGTTGCTTACAGTAGCGAGCAAGCCGCTGTGTGATAATTTCACTTCTATGACTAGTAGCTGTAAGAGCTGGCTTTGACGAGTTTGGTGATAAGTTAACGGAAGTTGTCGATGGTAGTAAAAGAGGCGTACGTGAGTGAGGATCCGGCAACAATATCACTCTCGACACCGAACTCCTTAATTTGAGGACAGTTTTATATCACTTCTAACGTACGATTCAATTATAATTCTTATTATTTCTGCCAAGAATAGGAGAAAGGGGCTTTTTATGCTGGTAGGATGAGTTAGAATGAAAGTGTTCGAACGGGATCGTGCCATAAAATGAATGTGTCCTACTTATATCCTGCAATTCATACCTTTCGGAGCCTTGGCGTCTTATGAAATATTTTGAGAGAACGCTAAGAAGTGAACACAAATAATGAAATAAAATATGCTAGGTATAACAATGGGAGACAAGAAGCGATTAAAGCGGTGTAAACTAGCATCAAACCGAGAGGTGGAAGACGTTAGGAAAGACCGTTTTTCAGCAGTGGGCAAATGGCTAAAGATAAGCTGTAACCTGCCAGGCTGTGCGAGAGGATCCATGGGAGGTTAGCGATGTGAGTGATCCTTATTACTTATAGCAAATCACTTTTTTTTTTGTTGTTGTTTCTTATGGGGAGAGGACGTTGAACTTTTCTTTGAACTGTCTTCTAAATTGACTCCAATGAAAGTTCAGAAAAGGACTGAATTCATATTCCCTCAGTGCGATTATTGCTTTAACAGTACTGTTCAGAAGAGTTGACGCAGACGTTCGATCTTATGAGCTGCAGCTAGAAATGATGAAATAAATGGGTTTCATGACAGCATAGCCATTACTCAACACTACATATACGCCTGCTTAATATATTTGTATTTCCTGATAAGTGGATAATTACTTATTAAATTCAGCGAATCTCTTAATTGGTGGTGGAGCGCCGCCGCGAGTTTCGGCAGGAGATATTATACTTGCTGCCGTCTCAAGAAGGCGTTTGATGCAATGCATTACGAGGCACTGTGGGATCTCTATCGACTCCACAGGATTCCTGCGAGTGTGTGTGTGTGTGTGTGTGTAGGGGGGGGGGGGGCGTGTCCAGCTACTTTCTCGTGAACGCAGTCCTTGCCCCATTACTTTTCAACACTTTTATGAATTGCTTATTAGGCAGAGTTGTGGATCAGTAGGCCTAATTGTGGAGCATCTGTTTGCAGTATCACACTTCTGTGGAGTCACTGGAGGTCTAGGTACGTGATGGCTCTCAAGGCACTGCACGAGGAGGCGAAACTCTTGAGACGGGGCTCCTGGGCCAAGATCAAGATACAGGCGAGGAGGCTTACTAGATGAAACTAAAGTCTGTTCATTCTTATGGTGAGGACATTGTGGTCTTGGAAAGGTTCACATACCTTGGTAGAACAGTGCAGAACTACGGCAGGTCTCGTCAAATCTTAGACGGATTCATTGCCACGCATTGCCTCGCTCAGCACGGGTGTATGGCGTTATCGATAATTAACTGTGCATAAGGACAAATATTCAAATCTCTTAGTTACATGTGTCCATCCATGTCTTACTGTATGGCTGTGAGACATGGGCATTGAATAGTGACTTGAAGAGGCGGACTGATATGCTTCTGATAACAAGTGCCTATTCAGAAGCATGGGATATCGCTTGATTGACAATGTGTCGAAGCGGTGATAACTCCGTGAAACTGATTCGAAGCTTATTACCTGCATATTCCGTGAACGTCAGCTCCGGCTTTACGGGCATGTAGCACCCTACCCAGAACTCAACACTGCTAAGGGGACGTCCACAGAGTTCGTGGATTGAGCAAGTCGATAGATTCTGCCGTGCATGGAGACCTATCCGGAAGAACTCCCGGTTTGGAGTCGTGGGATGGCCGAGGTAACGCCTATGCTTATGCCCTTAATTATTGATTCATTAAGTCCTGGGACAATGTAACATTCTATAGACACTATTAATTATGTTAAATGGAATTCTTTATGATATGTCGTGGGCCAACATTTTCTAGATATCTGTAGTAGCCTACTTATTTTATTTCGCGATTTCTTGAATAACTCGTGGCCCAGTGCATGTACTATATTCCAAATATGGCTTATTGTATGAAATCTCAGCGAGTTCATTTATGATTTCGTTGGCCAGTGTGGCTTATATAGTGGACTATGCTTACTGTAATAGCAGATTCACTAATGATATAGCGGAACCGTGTATAGGCCACAGTTGATGGCAAATATAGTCTAAAGTGGTATTGTAACCTATGTAGCGAAATCCTCAATGATCCCTAGGGCCAGTGTAGCAGGTTGCCGTAATTGCTTATGGGTTTTAGTGGACCAATCTAGCGCAGATTGTAGATATTGTATTAAGCGGCTTTTTTAATTGAGGATTCCATATGCACTGTTGTTGGCCTATTGAGAATATTGCTTAATTATTATTGCATTTAGCTGATTCCGTTATAATATATCGTGGACTTAATGCAACAGATTTTGTATTTTATTTAATATCTGTATCAGATTTCATGGCGATTGTTTGTGTGCAGTCTAACTATATATAGCTGAGTGTGGAATTACTTATTGTATACATATTAGGCGTATTTCTTGGTAATCGAGTATATGAAATTCTCTCCAAGGAGTGTAAATGATTTAAGAACACACAAAGGAAAGAAGTTCAAAGTGTAAATGACCTTAGAATTAAGCGATACACACACCCACACATTAGTCAAGGCTTGCATAGGAGTTCTGGGCATTTCTAGTAGTATTTTTATGACCCTGGTGGTGGTCTGACAATTCTTCTGTACCATAAACCTAAAAGAACACTCATTAGAACCCGACTGATCCCTCCTCCGACCTTTGAAAATAATTTATGTAAGTCGCAAAAGCATATCGTTCTGATACCACACGTTCATATTTGTCAAGGCTTACATAGGAGTTCTGGGCATTTCTAGTAGTATTTTTATGACCCTGGTGGTGGTCTGACAATTCTTCTGTACCATAAACTTAGAAGAACACTCATTAGAACCCGACTGATCCCTCCTCCGACCTTTGAAAATAATTTATGTAAGTCGCAAAAGCATCGATCTGTCAGACGTACCGAACCTTCTTTACCGCTTAATTTGTATCGCTTCTCCTCTCTTCCGTTTATTCACACACTTTGCTTTTCAGTGATAATGTACGTATATAAATTAACTTTCCTCACTGCAATACATTATCTCACTATACTTTTGAGTTTGTTGTTTGAATCCCTTATTGCCATGATTTGACCCTTGATTGGCACCACTGGCCCTCCCTCAGCCTGTTCACTTTGCTTCTCAATGGCAATGTACGTATATAAATTAACTTTCCTCACTGCAATACATTATCTCACTTTACTTTTCAGTTTGTTGCTTGAATCACTTATAGGAAAGCAAATTCAGGAGAAGAAAAGAACAGAAAAAATACCTCAGTTCAGGGTGAAGTGTATATAAGTGTGCACTGTGAAGTAACTATAAGTGCATGCTGTGAGGTATATAGAATTAAGTGTTGAGAAGGAGGACTTAAGAAGCGATACAATTAATTCGTTACAGGTCAAAAGAAGAAGAAGAAGAGGAATTGCCATGACGAGCCTTGGCACCACTGGCCCTCCCTCAGCCTCATCGTTGCCAGATTATCGTACTCAGAGCATTATACTTACCGGTTTTTGACGCCTAACTATTGCCAAGAAACATCAGGAATTAACTATCTTAACGATAAATATAAATGAATTTAGTTATTGGGGCCCAGGAGACAGTTTTTGGGGTCGGAAGATTGTAAATATAAGAGGCTCAGTACGACAACCTGGCAACGTTGCTTATATCATGGAGGTAGAATTGATGGAGTCAACATTAGCCCAATTAAGTGAATACACCCGAGCTGTCATTTTTACGGCCAGGCGTGAGGTGCTCTCAGGTCAGGCTTCCTCTTTTGGCCGTAAATTTGACAGTTCATCGGCTTCACCTCAATGAATGGGATTAACGGGCCGTGTCCACTCCACCAATTCTACCTCCATGGCTTATATTGTTTACAGTCTTATCATTAACACCAGAAAGGCAGCCCCGTGTGTCTGTGGGCCTCTCGCCGCCTCCTAGGACACCCAAATAAGAAAAAAAGTCCCTCGGTGTAGTTAAGAAACGCTCCCCAGCGCTTAGTGGAGTTAAAGAAGGTATATCACCCCCCCAGGAGCTTGTTTTTACGCTGCGTGGATATGGAGTAACTTCCCTCTGCCCCTGATGTGCCGTCTGTGAGTGATGTGGTCCTCTTTAGACAAACACTGACGCAGCATTATTGGTTTTGTTGTGTCCTTCTCTCTTCTTTAATTCGTGGTCATGATAGAGTATTTCTCCAGAAGTACACCCAGCTAAACGGTGGGTGACATTCCTTAATTCTTTTTAAACTATAATGTGGTAATCGTAACTCTGATAACTGTTTTATAAATGCCAAAGATTAGGAGCAGTATAGTATAAGGATTTCGTTACTCTTATCAACCTCTAGATCTCATGATTGTAAGCAGTTTATCCAGATCCAGATCCAGTTTAACCTCACTTGATATTCGGAAATGATTAATGATGGCAAGAATGAATGCCTTGCCATGGTCTCTTCAACTAACAGAACTCAACCGTGGCTTCTCCCTTCTTCACATCCTTGGAATATATGTAACCTTAGGGAGAATGTTCTTTCCCATGGGGGGTTTTGCTCCTCCCAACCCCCCTTCACTATAAAAGGGGGAGTTTGGTGTGGTGATTGCTCCAAGGCTTGTGCATGGAGGTTATTACTTTGGATGTATGAATTCCTCTGTTGATCTAGTAGTCCTAAGATCCTTGTTTTGGAATTATGGCTATTAATTTTATCAATCTATCAATTTGAATAGTATTTATGAGAACTAAGCATCTCCCCACACAGTTATAAAGGGACCGTTATTACTTGTTTTCTTATAATTATTGGCTCAGTTATAGAGATGTGTCCACTTATATCTGGTGAAAAACAAATTACACGTGAGGTCATAATATGCTTTATGTGAAATCCAATCGGGAGACTTGCTGCTTGGTGACCCAAATTAATCAATGGTGATAACATGATGATTTTAGTCTCAAATATTTTCCCGAGATTAACCCTTAGATTACGGTGATCGTATATATAAGTGCGCTACCACACGGCCCAACCGTACGGGGATCATATATTTAATCATCACACTCTACGCTCCCTACATTTCAAATATACTGCCAGTTCTTGACTCAGAAGAATGGTGGAGGTATCTGGCATCCGTACACACTCATTCGTCTCCAGTACGCGGCCTGCCGAAGGCCACAGATCATTTTCCACTTTTGTTTCGAATACATCTGGCATGTCTCGTGACGCGTCAAGCAGTTCCTCTGCTCCGGGCGGAAGTAGAGCGCGGGCGAATCAAAGTGACAGTGACTCTGATGACTGCTATGGTAATGACATTGACAGAGGAGGGAGGGGCAAGTAGGTAGAGAGAGAGTGAGAGCGAGTGGGGTGCTTCCATGCGACACGTCACAGCCACAAGAAAATGTGCAATATTTTCGGCTGTCATAACTTTTTTTATTATTATTAGGAGAGAGGTTTTATTACACCACCATATATACTAGATGAATATATATACAATTATTGCAAAGAAGGAAGACACCATTTCCACCTCTTTTCAAATGTCTAAATTTTGCCCGTGCACAGCATTCAGAGAAATATACCGCCACCCGTACTCTAAGGGTTAAATTGATGTATCAAAATGGCAATACTACCATTGTAAACCCTATAAAAAAAAAAGTTTGAATGAAGTATGGCATGTAAAATATGTAAAATATGATTGTTTGCTGTGGATATATTTTGATTTTACCTTTAACCCTTTCCATCCATGACGCAGACATCGGCGTCACAGTATGGAAAGGGTCAAGAGGAAATGGAAGAGGTTTAGAAGAGGACTAACCCTTTCCATACTGTGACACTGTCGGACACCGGCGTCAGCGCCACCGGAGTGAAGGGGTTAAATGGCTGTGTTGTGATTAAGTGATTGGTATTCTCAAATGCTTTTATAGCTGTTTTCTGAGGAATTAAACTATCCACATGAAAATGCATCGTATTTTACCCAGAAATAAATGGGCAGTGTCTGTGAAATAGACTGCTCAGTTCTCCTAATCATCTGTTAATTCCTAACAAAACCTGTAGAGTCATGAGATTAGAAGCATAATTAATTCACTTAACAGTAGTCTTTTGTTTTCAGTAGCAGAGCTTATGTGCCTAAATGAAAAAGGAATCTGTAAAATAAAGAACTACCTCAGAAGTATATACCTGAAAATACCATGATATTCAAATGGGGTAGTGCCATGAAGGTCAGAGGCATAGTGTTTCCTGTTAAAGAGATGAACTGTCTCAGTCATGCTGCTGTGTAAAAGACAAAAAGTGAATACTTGATATGAAGAATGAAGTTGTGTTGAGAGGCAGGAAGCCTCCTCCTACCATGTGCACAATATAGTTGCTGCAAGAGGCATCTGTTGAAGTGGAGCCACTGGTAGGAGTTTGTCTGCTGTTCCTGCTTGGGCAACATCTTCACCATTGAGTGTCACACACATCCTGCCTCCACCATCTCCTTCAAGGACCAAGGTAGGCAGCCTACATTTTTATTTATTTATTTATTTATTCATTTTTCTGGTGAGCCAGATGCTGTCCTTCTAATTAGTCTTAAAGTTCTTAAAGGATGGCAAGTATAGTGATAATATCAGTATTTTAAGGTTCCATGCAATAAATAATTTAGTCCACACAAAATAAAAGAATGTCATGTGCATGAATTAGAAGCATTACCGTAGATATTTTTTTACGGCTGCGCTTTGTACTTCAGTATACAGGCAGGTTCTGTCCAATGCAGCAAATTCATACAATATTTGGAACACTTTAAGTTGTAATGAAATAAATATAATGGGGATGAAGAGTTAGTATATTTATCTTCTATATTTTTACCTAATCCAGTATTCACTATATCTATTATCAGTACTGTATGTTTCCAGTTACACCTCAGAAAGGTAACATCATGTTGGTCATGCAATACAGCCTGCTGACCCTGTTGCTGTCATCATGTCTACTATTACATGTAGAAGTATATGACATGCTGATTTGAATATTAGATAAACAGAGCACTATTAAAGAAAATGATCAGAAAGTACTTTGGTAATGTTGAACATTACACTCAAATTTTATGCCATTCTTGTGTTCAGGCACACATGATGCCTGAGGTTGAACAAAATTACTTAAATGCCTCACAATACATATTACTAAATTTTATATCAAGTGAATCAATACAAACCAAAAGAGGGAAAACAAAAAGCTAACCTGTCATGACTCAGGTTTGTAAGAGATGGGCTTCAGAAATTATCAGTCTCATGATAGAAAAAAAAAGACATATTCTGCTACCTAAACAAGATTACTAAGACACCTTGGCCTTTCATGACAGGATGGGGTAATGTTAGGAGGATGATCAGATTTGTGGCCCTTTGCCCATCAGATTCAACAGTCAATGCATTTTCTACAGCATGGTGGTGCACAAGATTTATATAATGGGAATCTGCATTTTACTATTTTGCATTGGATAATACATCTCTGTATGCTGTGAACATTTGATTAAATAATGCAGCACTTTGAAATTATGCTTTGAATGCACTCCATAGTTTGCTCAAGCACTTATGGTCATAAAGCCAAAAAATGTTATAGGCACTCAGTTTTGTAGTATGTGAGTACTGCGTAGTTATGTTATTGATAAACATATAGCATTGATGTGCAAGTAATGCAGGATATTATGTGCTAAACTAAGCTACAGTTTGCCATGATACTAAGGTTTGGTAGATACATGACTCATTATTCACTGAAGTTTCAAAGTGTTTTATATTCACCAGATGTTATTTGTTCATAGTTATATGTTTCATCACCAGATCTTTTCAGATGAATGAGATATTATTCGAATGCAGAAAATAATGCTTTGCAATATGCTATTCTGTAGACTTAAAAATATTCCCTCTGAATTAACAGAATTCTAATCTAAAGTAATAGTTCGTGTTGAAAGCTTTTTAGGATCTAATAGCATAGTAATTTGAAAAGAAAAGGATAAAAATAAAATGCTGCTTTGGAGGTCTGTGGCCTTGATTTACACAAGAAGACTTAGGATGATTGTTGATTGGCAAGGATAACCATTGTCTGTGTGAAATAGGCACTGGTATGTGGTAGACAGTAACCTTCAATACCTTTATTATTAATACCCCCAACAAAGCTGCTTCCATCAGTAGTGTAAATAGTCTTTCCTGATGGTGCTGATATGCATGTTTGCAATGTTTCCATTGCAAACTGTGTGAAGATGGTAGACTGCTATGAGGTAACCATGGAAAGTGTAAATCCCACAGAAGGAGATTGGGTGACCCTGCTCTCAGAGAATGAAGGGTTTTGTGTGCACATACATACCAGTCTACTGACACATACCAAGATTTCAACTTAGAAGATTATTCATTTCATTAGTTCAATCCCTAAAAAGCTTTCAACTAGGAGCTGTCATGTAGTTTTATCTTTGTGATCTTGTTTATGAAGCCTATAATGTGTGATCTGCTTTTCACTTACCAGCCACTATAAACTAGTCTTATGTCACAGTGAGTGCAGCAAAGCCTAACACCCCTTACAGGTGTGGAGCCAAAGACTCGTGAACAGAGTTAATTGTACTGTGTTTTGTCAGTGCATGAGGCTTTACTTTGTTTGTTAGCATCACCGTCTGAATTACCATATACTGTACTTCATTTGGCTGAGATACGGTTTGATGTTCTGAGCTTGAATTGGGACTATATATTTTGTAAGCACAGTTCAGCAATCAGGTGAGGCTTAATCTTAAGTTCATGTTTGTCTGATGCTTTCACAATATGCATCTGCTTGGTAAATAAGCGACCAGTAATAGTCTATTAATTTACTGATGGTCTTTATACATATTGAGTTCAAAATAAGAAGTAAGTGAAGACAGATTTAGCATCTCCAGCAGCTGGCATCACCTGAGACAAAATCTAGCATTGTCTAGGTTACAAGTTGGTCGTACATGCAATTTAATTGATTTCGTGGGATAGGCACTTATTTCATTTTCTGTTAAATTTTGTAAATGTAGTTAGAATCGAATATGTATATGGCTCTTACTTGTTGAGAAGTATATATATGTAGGTGAGATGTTCTGAATGCCCTAATACCAGAGGGTAAGCCTTCATTGCTGTGTAGTGAATAGAAAAAAATTGTGCATACCTGTGTGTTTGGTCACTTTGTTGTGTTTAGGTGATTGGAATTGTTGGGGGTCTGCCTCTAGTCTTAGAATCACTTTACAAATTTAATCTCAATGGCACTTTTATTCTGCCATTTTCATGATAGCATGCCATGTTCTTGTCAGTCCTGTCATGATCATACTCATGATCATCATCATCATCATTATCCATTTTCACCATCATCACATTTTCCAGCATTAACTTCATCATTATCACCATTTTTTGCATAAGTTTCACCACGGCCTGATCACAAGTTGGACTCGCAGTTGGCAGCAAGTACTCTCCCAATTAGAGCAAGGCTCATTAGTCAAGCTCTGGGTGCTGCCAGGACCTCACACACCACACACCCCATCCCCCTTGCTCAAGGGGGACAGTAACTACTCCTAGTCAATGGAAAAAAAAAAAAAAACCCTGAGTGGGGCTCGAACCTCTGCCTGCCACGCCACAAAGCCGGACAGTGCAGTATATATAAATATATATATATATATATATATATATATATATATATATATATATATATATATATATATATATATTTATAGATATAAAACATATCATGGCCAGGTGCATATATCTTCACAATCACTATTCTCCTTTGTACATTCCAATAATTAAATTTGAAGTCTTTGACCATATTTGTTCTCCAGGTTGTTACAAACTGTAAGGTTAGAAACTACTGTGGCATTTGTCATTCTTTCTTTTAGTATAGTATATGTCACTCTGGTACTTATTCAGCGTTGCTAGAGTGCCATGTGCCATATGCCACTGTTTATGAGTGTATACACTCCAGGTTCTTGTTTAGCATTGCTCCGCCAATTAAGTAACATAACACTAATTCAAAATGTGTAGTGTTTACAAAGTTTGTGCAAGATGTTTTCTAGAAATATGCCATGTTATGCTTATTAGCACTAAGGTATGTTGTATTTCTGCAGTATTATGCTGTCTTCTCATTTAAGTATTAACTAAAGTGATAATTGACTCATATGATTCAGATGTTTTCTAGAAAATGAGCCAGTTTGAATAGGTAGCAACTGATAACTGAAGCAGCACTATACTGTATCCTGTGCACCTCTGAAGCTGACAGGAAGTGTTATATCAGAGTTTGACTCTGCTTTGACACATAGGGCTCAGTTCTCTGGGCTGAGAGTGATGTATCAGTGACCAGAATGTGCTCATTTTGTTGATAGCTAGGAACTTATTCTGGCATCTTGAATGTTTAAAGTCAGAGGCAGAACAGATTATCAAATGGCCAACACACAGTTTAGACAGCAAGATCACCAATAAAGTTCTTTTTGTGGATATATATATATATATATATATATATATATATATATATATATATATATATATATATATATCTATATATATATATATATATATATATATATATATTATGATTTTCTAATTTCATTTAAAGTGTAATTACTCTATATAGAGTTCATAGGTATACCCCCAAAATGGAGAACTTAATAAGCTAACAATAATATTTGCTTCCTAAAAAGGAAACAGCAAATGGAGGCTTACCTTTATGCTGGAATAATCTAATTTGTTGCTAATCTCTATCTCTGTACAAAACTATGTACTTTTATCACTGGGACATGTAAGAAGAGGGCTCATAGCACTTGATAATCATTGTTTTGTTCTACACAAAGATGAGGAAGACAAGTTTACACGAGGCTTTCTTAAGTCAAGATTACTTGGCTGGGGAAAGGTCTGTACGGAGACACACAGTGAGTGTGCCTAACTCTCTCGAGGGTAAGTTGTATGGTGAAACAAGTCTAATTATACCCTGCTTTGAGTAGATTAGTGGAACTTGCAAAAGCTAATATCTTAAAATGTGAATAGATATTATTTATTTTAGCCTGTGAGTTCAGTTAATCTTGACCTCTGTTTTGTTTATATATAAAGATCATAGATTCCTTTGAAAAATAATTGTTATGGTTTCCATATACATGTCAAGACAGTTACTTTCTTGCTCTGCCTGCTTCACATTTTATGGAAATACGCAAGTTATGCTCTGGGACTTTTGATACTAACTTTTCTTCTTGGCTGATGTGACCCTTTCCTCTCCTCAATTTCCGCACCCTCTCCCAGTGGTCTCTTTGGTATTGTGCGCTGGGTGGGTGCTTCTGATGTCACAAGGTGATTTTTACCTGGGATTTGGCCTCAAAATATTCAGCCTCACTTTCTCCGATTCTGGCCTGGCTGATTGAGTGAATAATTAATTGACTAATTGATTGACAACAATTAGATATAGTTCAGATGATTTGCTCTGACTTATTAATGTTGTTGTTGCTCATGGTGATGGTGGAACATATGCTCCATATTCTCCATACTTATTGGTGGTTAAGACACCCTATTTTCATGCTTGTCTAAAGGGGAATAATACATATTTATTTCCATAATCACCATTATTCTTTGGAATGTTTCAACTATAGTGTTCAAAATAAAGTATGACTTGCTTCTAGTAGTGGAAAGAATTTCCTTCCATCAGCTGAATGTATTAACTAGTACTGTTGTCAGTCAAGGTGTGGAGGAAAATTTCTTGGTGTGTGAGTGTGCAGTTTGGTCCTTGAAAGGTGTTCTTTTTTCTGAAGGCTTTTCTTTACCTCTTCTCCACATATGAGGTGAATGAGGTTCATGTTGGTGAAGGTTTTCCTAAGGGAAAGTCATTCAAAGTGTAAAATCCTTATTCCCTGGAATCATGCAGTTAGAGTTGCCTACTCAGAGATACTAAGGTAATATGAAAGTTTGCATGGTGCCCAATTGGCAAATGCCAAGAGAAAATATTTGCCCATTGGTCTATTATGAAGTAAGTGTTTAGGCTATGTAGGTTGCTCATATTTTTGTACTAAGTCATTTATGTAACAAGGATCATTTGGAGACAATTTGGGCTGGTCTCCTTTTGTGCAGAAGCTGCCCTACTCAACTGTGAAAAAATAGGTACAGATGTAAGTCAAAGAGTTGTGACCTCACTACTGGAAAAGGGAAGTGGGAATAGAATAAGAGATGAAGCAAGTGCATGAGGATGTGATGAGCTGGGTAAGCTCAAGTTCACAACCTAAACTGCCTTGGGGTGTTGTTGGAACTCACCATTTTGATTCCTTGCTGCTCCAAAACTATATGTGCATACCTTCCTCTGAGCAGCATGCAGAAAACCCAATAAAAAAATAAATAAAAATAAAGGTATTGCGTATAATAACTGACATTGCTTCATATTCAGCATTACTACACTTGATTGTGTGTGTGTGTGTGTGTGTGTGTGTTTACCTATTTGTAGTCTACCGGGCCCGAGCTAAGCTCTAATAGTTCCGTCTCCATATCTACCTTTATCCAGCCTTTCCTTCATTTGTTGGACACTGTTTGCCTCCACCACCTCTTCCTGCAAGCTGTTCAATGTGTTCACACTTCTATGTGGAAAACTATGCTTTTTTAAGTCACTCAAACAGGCTCCTTTATTAAGTTTCTTCCTATGTCCTCGCAGCCCCTGCGGTCTCACAGTTTAGAAGAGATCATTCCTATCCACCTCAACAAACTTATTTACCAACTTATACAACATGGTCAGATCTCCTCTCTCTCTTCTTTGTTCCAGTGTCGGCAATTCCATCTCCTTCAATCTGTCTTCATACATCGTATTTGAAAGTTCTGGGACCATTTTAGTTGCAATTCTCTGTATCCTTTCCAGCTCTCTGATATCCTTCTTCTTGTGAGGTGACCACACAATTGCAGCATATTCAAGCTTTGGTCTTATAATTTTTGTTATTATTTTCTTCATCATTTCTTTGTCCATGAAATGGAATGATACCCTTATATTTTGCATCATCCTGTAGGTTTCTCCAAACAGCTTGTTTATGTGCTCTTCTGGGGATAGTGTGTCTTGCATCGTTACTTCCAAATCTTTTTCTTCATGTACCACCTTTAAGTTTTCTTCTCTCATCCTGTATGTTTTCCTTGGTCTGTTTTTACTTTTCCAATTTCCATAATATGGCACATGTTTGCATTAAATTCCATCTCACATAACTGGCTCCATCTATCCACTCTGTCTAGGTCATTCTGCAGCTCCTCACAATCTTCCTCTGTCCTCACTTTTCTTATTAACTTTGCATCATCTGCAGAAAGGCTCTTATAACTTTTATACCCTTTGGCATATCATTTATATATACTATGAACATTATTGGTGCCAGAACTGAGGCTTGGGGAACTCCACTCTCTATTCTCCTCCAATTTGATTTCTCCTCTCTAATCACTGTCCTCATTTCTTTTCCCAGTAAGGAATCCTTCATCCACTCAATAATCTTTCCGCCCACTCCTCCCCACTGCTGTAGTTTCCAGATTAACTTTTTGTGCGGAACCTTGTCAAAAGCCTTTTTTCAAATAAAGATAAACACTGTCAGCCCACCCTTCTCTCTCTTGCACCACGTCTATTGCTCTTGAGTAGAAACATTTTAAGTTAATGACATAGCTTTCCCTTTTCTAAATCCAAACTCCTTCATTTATCGTTTTCCTTTTCTAAATGCTCGACCCATTGTTTTTTTTTATTATACTTTCACAAATCTTGAACATTACACTTGCCAAAGAAACTGATCTATAATTTAGTGGTTCAGTTTTATCTCCACTCTTATGAATTGGACCATTGTTCGCTCTCTTCCATTCTAAGGGCATTTTTCCTGTATTTATAGAGCATGTTATTATGTTATAAAGTGGCTCCAATAATTAATTTCTACACTCTTTTAGCACTTGTCACGAGATTCCATCTGGTCCCATAGCTTTCCTTCCATCTAAGGTTTTCATCAGCTGTATCAGTTCCCCTTTATCAACCTTTATATGATTCAGTTTCCCCTCATTGCAATTTTCGAGCCCCCAGTCAAAGTCAGTTTCTTCCGTAAACACTTTATAAAAAAAATTATTTAATATTTCTGCAATTTCTTTGTCCTTTATGTAGATTACGTTTTTTTCCTTTAGCCTTTCCACTCCTTCATTTCTTTTTAACTTCCTGTTTATGAATTTTTAAACATTTTTGGTTCTTCTTTACATTTTAAAACTATTCTTCTTTCAAATTTAGCTTCCTCCTCTCTCCTTATTTTCACATAATCATTACTTGCCTTTTTATATATGTCCCTATTGTTCTAATTTGGTCTTTTCTTTAAATTCCTCCATGCCTTATTTCTATCTCTTCTTGCTGTCTCACACCTCCATCCACACCATGTTTTCTCTCCTTTAGTTTTTATTGTTTAGAATGGGACATATATCTATTCCTCTGTTGTAAATATTCATAAAAGTGTCAAATTTCTCTTGAATATTAGTACTCCTCTTCATATCAGTCCAGTCTACTCCACCGAAGAAAGTCTTGAGTCCAACG
Organism: Eriocheir sinensis; assembly: GCF_024679095.1. NCBI lineage: Eukaryota > Metazoa > Arthropoda > Malacostraca > Decapoda > Varunidae > Eriocheir > Eriocheir sinensis. The sequence goes on from NC_066518.1 coordinate 5,251,275, forward strand.
TAATCTGCTTTAGCGTAGTTTTTCCTTTTTTTCTTATAAGCCTCTTCTCGATATTCACATCCTTCCATAGCTTTCATCTCCAATAGTTCATGGTCGCTTTTTCCTAAGGGGCACTCATGACTGACTCCTTCATCCAACTCCATGTGTATTTACCTAGTTGTAGTTTTACAGGGCCTGGGCTTACGCTCGTGTGGTCCCGTCTCCATATCTGTATTTGTCTAGCTTTTCCTTAAAGTTGTACACACTCTTTGCTGATATACATCCTCACTTAGTCTGTTCCAAACCTCTATGTTTCTTTGTGGGAAGCTATATTTCTTTATGTCTCTCAGGCATCTTCCTTTCCTCAACTTTTTATTGTGCCCTCATGTGTTGCTGATGTTTCTTCCCTATCTTTGCAGTAACTCCTCAATGTCTACCTCCTCCATTTTAATCAGTAGTTTATAAATTTGTATTAGGCTTCCCCTTTCTCTTCTTTATTCCAGTGTTAGTAGGTCCATTTCTTTTAACTTTTCTTCATATGACAATCCCTCCAGTTCTGGAACTTTTCTTCTTTTAGTTGCTTTTCAATTATTTCCTGTAAGTCTATGTTGGCTTTTTCTTGTTCTATTTTCCATGTTTTTATTTCACCAACCTTACTCTTTCTTCCTTGCCCATTATCTCTATCAGGTCTTGATTTTCCTTTCTTATGACTCCTAGTCCTTCCTTTACCATTTTTTCATATTTTGCCAGCTGCTCATTCAACTTCTCATTTTCCTGAACCAGTTTTTTTTTCCCTGTCTTCCAAACTTCTCACTCTTGACTGTAATTCACTATGCGATTTCTTACCTTGTTCATCCTCCTTTTCCATGGACTTCACTCTTACGATCGACGTGTTTATTTTTTTCTCCACTAACAACACTCTTCTGTACACAGCAGATGATTCTGTACCCCCAAATCCTGCGAAACTTGGCTCACTGGTTCCAGAACACTTGTCACTCTCTAGGCCTCCCATAGCTTCTTTCCGCATTTTCTGCCTTGTTCCATTTCCTCTTCCTCTTCTATTCCGTGTCTGCCTCCCTTCATCACTCATTCTACACCAGCTTTTAAGAATTCTTGCATGGACAGGAGACGGGCCTGAGGGCACCCCTGACCCTATAAACAACAACTGGCAAGCAGACGACACGGCACACATCCTTCCTGCTCCGCTCCGCTCCGGTGTGTGTGTGTGTGTGTGTCTGGGTATGCAGGTGTGTGTGTGTGTGTGTGTCTGGGTATGCAGGTGTGTGTGTGCGTGTGTGTGTGTGTGTGTGTGTCTGGGTATGCAGTTGCGTGTGTGTGTGTATTTGCCTTGTTGTATTTACCCAGTTGTAGTATTACAGGGCCTGGGCCTACGCTCGTGTGGTTCCGTATCTGTTTTTGTCCAACTTTTCCTTAAAGGTTTGCACACTCTTCGCCGATACTACATCCTCACTTAGTCTGCTCCACACCTCTGTTTCTTTCCGGGAAGCTATATTTCTTTATGTCTCTCAAGTATCTTCCTCTCCTCAACTCTTTACTGTGCCCTCGTGTTTTTTTTACAGCTAAAGAAACAGCTCAAGGGCAACAAAAAAGGTGTAAAAAAAAAAAAAAAAATCGCTGTTCCTACACAGACAAAAGTTATGAGCGGCCAAAAGAGAGGTCAATTTCGGTGTGTTGCTGACGTTTCTTCCATCTCTTAGCAGTAACTCCTCATTGTCTACTTCCTCCATTTTAATTAATAGTTTATAAATTTGTATTAGGTCTCCCCTTTCTCTTCTTTCTTCCAGTGTTGGTAGGTCCATTTCCTTTAACCTTTCTTCATATGACAATCCCTCCAGTTCTGGAACCATTTTCATTGTCATCCTTTGTATTCTTTCTAGTTTTTTTATGTGTTACTTCTTAAGGAGAGACCACACCGTTTCTGCATATTCCAGTTTTGGTCTAATCATAGTGGTTATTATCTTTTTCATCATATCCTTATCCATGTACTGGAATGCCAATCCTATGTTTCTTACCATTCTATACGTTTCACCGAATATCCTATCAACATGACTCTCAGGCTCCTGTATTGTCACTCCCAGACCTCTCTCTTCTTGAACTTTTTTTAATATTTCTCCATCTCCCATTCTATATGTCCATTTTGGTCTCCCTTCACTCTTTCCCATTTCCATTACATGACATTTCTTCACATTGAACTCCATCTCCCATTTCATACTCCAGTCCCAAATCTTATTCAGGTCCTCTTACAGAATTTCAGTCTTTACTGTTTCTCAGCAGTTTTGCATTGTCTGCAAACAGGCTCATATAACTGCTTACTTTCTCTGGCATATCATTTATGTACACTAGGAAAAGTATTGGTGCCAATACCGATCCTTGAGGCACTCCACTATCTACAATTCTCCATTCCGATTTCATGTCCTTTACCACTGTTTGCATCTCTCTTCCCCTTAAGTAACTTTCTATCCAGGTTCTTCATTTTCCCTTTCAAACCTCCTGTCTTGTATGTGGAACTTTGTCAAAAGCCTTCTTCAGGTCAAAGTACATGCAATCTACCCTATCTAATCTGTGTGTGTGTGTGTGTGTGTGTGTGTGTGTGTATGCATGTGTGTATGTGTGTGGGCATGCATGTGTATGTTTGTGTGTGTGGGGGCATGCATGTGCAGGTCCACTTATCTGCGCACATGCAATGTATATATGCTTGAGCTAATATAATATGTGATTGTGTGTGACAAATTTATTGGTATTCACAGCCTGTGTAATTTCCTGAAAAGAATTATGGAAATAATTTATGTATGCAACATCCAATGAGGAAGTGCTTTTCCATGTGTGGAATATTAAAATTTCAAAGAGAAAGGAGGTAGACAAAATTGGTGTAGAGTGAATACCATTGAAGCATAGTCACACTGCCTGCAGATTAAAACAACTTTGGAGTTTTATGAAAGCTCAGCTAAGTTAACATGTACTAACTGAGTCAGGTTTGGTCTCATTTCTATTGCATTAACATGTTCTGCTTGCTCCAGTCCTCACAACTCCATGTGCTGTGCCTCCACTTTTATTTTAGCTAAATGGCTTCCATTTGGACCCATCTCATGTTTGTTTATATTGAATGCTCTAATACTTGAACATATAAATCTGTGTCCTTTCACTATTGTTTGTCCATTAACTTCATGTTTCATGTGCAATTTTACCCTAATCATCCCCCCAGGCAGTTTCTGAATATTTTTTATTGCACTTAACCACTGAGAAAGTAACCCACAAAGAGTAGAATTAACTTCCTTCATGTCTAAAAGCAGGTGGTGGTGGCGAGTATCGAACTGTTCCGGTCATAGGAAGACCAAGGCCACTCCCAGCCGTTGGGTGTAATGTCCCAGGGATGGGGATGATGGATAACTGGGGCCTCAGAGCTCATCACAGCTTGCAAGTCCGTTCTGATGGACTCTCCCTGAGCATCATAATACAGCACAAATTTTCTTCTCTCTCTCTCTCTCTCTCTCTCTCTCTCTCTCTCTCTCTCTCTCTCTCTCTCTCTCTCTCTGTCTCTCTCTCTCTCTGTCTCTCTCTCTCTCTCTCTCTGTCTCTCTCTCTCTCTCTCTCTCTCTCTCTCTCTCTCTCTCTCTCTCTCTCTCTCTCTCTCTCTCTCTCTCTCTCTCTCTCTCTCTCTCTCTCTCTCTCTCTCTCTCTCTCTCTCTCTCTCTCTCTCTCTCTCTGTCTCTCTCTCTCTCTCTCTCTCTCTCTCTCTCTCTCTCTCTCTCTCTCTCTCTCTCTCTCTCTCTCTCTCTCTCTCTCTCTCTCTCTCTCTCTCTCTCTCTCTCTCTCTCTCTCTCTCTCTCTCTCTCTCTCTCTCTCTCTCTCTCTCTCTCTCTCTCTCTCTCTCTCTCTCTCTCTCTCTCTCTCTCTCTCTCTCTCTCTCTCTCTCTCTCTCTCTCTCTCTCTCTCTCTCTCTCTCTCTCTCTCTCTCTCTCTCTCTCTCTCTCTCTCTCTCTCTCTCTCTCTCTCTCTCTCTCTCTCTCTCTCTCTCTCTCTCTCTCTCTCTCTCTCTCTCTCTCTCTCTCTCTCTCTCTCTCTCTCTCTCTCTCTCTCTCTCTCTCTCTCTCTCTCTCTCTCTCTCTCTCTCTCTCTCTCTCTCTCTCTCTCTCTCTCTCTCTCTCTCTCTCTCTCTCTCTCTCTCTCTCTCTCTCTCTCTCTCTCTCTCTCTCTCTCTCTCTCTCTCTCTCTCTCTCTCTCTCTCTCTCTCTCTCTCTCTCTCTCTCTCGCTCTCTCTCGCTCTCTCTCTCTCTCTCTCTCTCTCACTCTCTCTCTCTCTCTCTCTCTCTCTCTCTCTCTCTCTCTCTCTCTCTCTCTCTCTCTCTCTCTCTCTCTCTCTCTCTAGACATGTAAACACAATTACAAGAGTGATATTCAGGTTACTCCCAAACATGAGTAGCTTTTAATTACATTTATAGAAAATGTTAAGGGAATTAATGGTCTATGATACAATCCAGGCTTGAACATGCAGTTCTGGTATGGTCATTTTACAGGAGGAAGCTCGTAAAGAAAGATGAGAGAAGAAAATTGAAGGATCTGCAACCAGATTGCTGTGTCAATATAAGCTTTTGCAGGGGCTGTGGGACTGGGCCATCAGTGTTTGTTGTTAGACCCATTTTATTTTCTACTATTGTGCATATTCCTTTCCAGGAACTATGGGAACGAGCCAGGGATTTTCCCTTATTTGGGACTTTGCACGACCCCTCCTCCTATCACTTTGCATGCATCAGCCACCAATCAGAGACCCTCGAGTTGATGGACGAGACCAAATGCTTGCAGGATATCACCCCATTCATGTGGATACTCAAGGTGGTGGAAAGGAAAGGCAATGAATCAGAAAAACGGCTCAATCTACAAATTGGTCAGTTAATTGGAAAAGGTAAGATTGGTGCAAAATATGTTTTGATTCAGGGAATATTTCAAGCTGTCTTGACTGTCTTTGCTTGTTCATAAATTTTTTTAGCTCAAGAATTTGCAGCCAGTTTACCAGTGTGTAGAATAGGTTCACATCTAAAGATCTTGGAGCTTGAATGATCATTCTTAACCCGTGGGCTTCGGCTATGGGAAAGACGAGAAGTGGCCGAGAAACGACAAAATTACACTGCATTTTGAGACTAAGAAAAGAGCATGGAACGTACATCAGAGTACTCCTCTCATAACCATAAAGCTGTTAAAAATATTTGCTTTTACTCAAACTCCATTCTTTTTGGGTGGTGTTTGTTACAAAATAAATAGTCTCGTGACGCTTGGCATCATGCCGAGAGTCGCTTGTTGTCTGCTATAGAGAATTTGACAAGTGATTACTGTATGGAAGGCTAATTCAGTATGCCATGACCTTACAGCACCACTTATGACAAAACAGCCCACCTCAACATCACTCACTCACCACAATGACCTCGGGCATTCATGGTGGGTTGCGCTATGCCACCACAGCCTACAATTAGCTCGAATTATGGGTTTTATGGCGAGCCCTTTTTAGGGTCCACCGTACCACAGCCACGACTCGTGAAAGCCCTGAAAAGGGTCTGCCGACGTTCTCGGGTTAAGGGTGTAATGTTAGTATTGGATTTTAGGGTAGATTAGTTTAGATTGTCTTTTGTAGAAGGTTTATTTGCTTCAGCCTAATCTCTCTTATCATAATGTGGTATTACCCAAAACTTCAATCAAGAGAAGGATCTGTTTCCAAGTCTGTAAACATTCTGACTCATTTCCTGCCTCCCTGAACCTCAAATGTTATCAATGTTTCTATCTATAGCTCTGATGCCCTGTTTCCTTGGGGAATTCTTGAGGGGGTGACCATAGCAGAAAATTCTCCAGTTCACCCTGTTCATACTCTCTTTGCAACATTCACCCCCCCTCCCCAGCTCTCTCAATCATGTATTCCTCAACCCTATCAGTTTACTTTAGTGGTGGTTTCTGTGCCTTCCTACATGACTTTCATTCACCCTCATTACAAAATCTTCTTTCTGTGAATTTCATGTGATCTATTCCACCACTCCCTATTCTATGCCATTTGCTCTCACACTCATATCACTTGTACACTTCATGCCATCCCATCTTGATAAACCACTTCTTTCAAGTAACTCAATCTACTTCTCATAGTCTTTTCTGTGTTTCAGGGGCACAGGTCATGGTTGGCAGGATTATACTATTCCTTAATCCCTACATTGCCTCCATGCTTCCACTATTCTCTCACATGATATTTTGATTAATCCAATAGGCTGCTTTCCCTTCACTGTCTGCCCCTTACTTCTCCCTCCATGCTTTCATACTTGTAGTCTGTGTCACGTAACCTGGTGTAGAAAATCATTTTGTGAGGGACTTGCTGAGTTGGCATCATTACTTAAGGGATGGTCTTGCATGCTCATTGGCTCTCTTTAGTGCCTTTGAACTGCTTCCTTTATATTTCAAAAGGGTAGACTGTAATTTACCTGTAACTTACCATATATATTCACAGACTTGGATAGCTTATATTAGCATTGCTTAATAAAATCTGTGAAAGTGTATGAAAATAAGTTTGACAGTTCTTTATATCTTTAAACGTGAAAAATAATGAACCGATGTATCACTGACCTTTTTCTTAAGGATTACATATCTGATGCACAAAGGCTACTTTTTTATACTTTTATTTGAATCTATACATCAGTTTGCTTTGCATCTTAGTGTTATATTAGTCTTATATTTCATGTGCTTTAATATTTCTGCAGATCTCCAAAAGTTTGATGCCTTGAAAAATCCTGAGGTTAATGAATTTCGTGGAAAGATGAAGGCTCTCTGTGACGAGGTGGTGGCATCAAGAAACAAACTAACCTGGTCTGAGCGGGTAAGAAGTTATAGAATTTTTGATTTTTGATTATTGCATATTTCAATGTTACCTTGTTTTCTTTATTGTAAATCATAAGTAAAAAGAGAGAGTGCAGTTTTAATTTTCCTTGACCAGGTACAGTATCAGTATCCAGCACGAATAGCAACCAACCCTGAACTGGCTAGTTACATCACTGAACGACTTCAGGATAATCAGTTGCTGCTGTCAGTCCAGTTCGACAATTCCAAAGTAAGTGTTAGTTTTTAGAAATTATTTTTGATTATTTTCCCTGAATTGAAGGGATCTAGAGTATTTACATTTTTTGACTTATTTATATTTTCTCTTTTGCCATTGAATGCACAGCATAGTAATTTTACCACGATCCTATTTTGTGGTAGCATATAATAGTTGTATTAAGATATGTTTTTAAGATGCACACTGCTTTCCCTTGCCATCACTCTACATATGTCCACATATCACATCTTAAAAAGATCTCTGTCCATAGATCCCTTACTTTCTTCACAGAGAATGGACTGTATGATACTTTTTTTACAGTAAAGGATACAGCTCCCCCCCAAAGTCCTGCTAGAGTGCTGCTATTTGTTTGGTACCTTTGGTTAGCATGACATAAACTGAGGGACTGAGAAACATCCTGTTTTATTGTTGCTAAACTTCTTGTTAGTTTACAATTTTGATTGTTAATCTTCACACTTCATTATAATGTTGGCATCTTCAGTGATGAGATGATTGATGTGTTTTCACAATAATATAAGAAGGGAACAAGAGGCCAGTCAGCCTACATATGGCAGCTCCTGAAAACTTGTAATTTATTGTCGACTTTAGAAATCTATGTAGCTATCTACATGTCTGTATCTCTATGGATCTCCCCTCATGGGAACCTCTTGAAGGGAGTGTGGTCGGCAGAATCATCTATTTTCCCTGCTCCAGTGCACCTCATCACATTCAGTCCCTTGGCTGCCAACTCTTTCCAGTGCTCATCCACTAGAGCTATTGATCCATTTCACTTTTGGCGTACCCTGATACCTTCTCCCTCAGTGTTGCCTTCATACTCTTTTTGAAGTTTCATTCTCATTCATTTTTATCTCCTGTTCCAACCATCTGAGAGTACTATGTTTCACCCATTCCATCACTCCACAATCCACTTTCTATGTTGTTTCACCCATAACTAAAATCTCATACACATCTTCATTACTTTTTCCACCCCATCTTGACATACTGCATGCTCCTTTTATTTAGTTAATTTCCACTGTACATACATGTGATTGCTTTGCTACATTCCACATCCATGCCTCTGATGCATATGGCAAAGTTGCTAACACTTATTCTTTTAAGAATTCCAGCACCTGTTTGTTCTTTACTGCTCTCTCCCTTATCTCTCCTGCCATTCTCCCATATTTACATTGTACTGTTCCAAGTATTGAAATGCAATTGCTTTCTCCATCATCTCTTCACCTGACCAGATAGTAGTACACTTTTGTGTTCTCTGCTGCTATTCTCTGTGTCTGTGGAAAATCAATGGTCTGCTCATTTGCCCTTTCAGATATAATTTCTTTCTCTTGCCTGTCTATACTTTCAACCTTCTCCTGTTACACACATTCAGATTCATCCACACTCCTCTACAATATCCATATATGCTTCCAATGTATAGCCTTCATTTGAAACTTCAGCAATTTGCTCCATGACCCTATTTGTAAACCAGTTATATCTATTATTCAGAATTTTGATATTTTTATTAATTGTTATTTGCTTCCTCATCAGGTTCATTCTTCCTCCACATTTCGAGTTCCTTTTGACATGAGAACCAGTCAGCTACTCAGTATGGCCCTGACCAAGCATACTGTTACTTTTGGACTGGACCAGCCTGCAGACAGCTATGTGTTGAAGGTTAGTTAGACACTCCGGTTTTAACAAGAAAGAAATTTTTCAAGTCATAGTACTGTGTTCATATACAAAAGGGTGCTTATGATTAAGTTGGGTTAAAGAGATAAAAATAAATGTAAACTCCTACACAAGAAGCCCTTACTTTCTCAGGTACATTTTTTCTTTAAAAAGAATATTTGAGTTTTTAGGTATATGATAGTAATGATACTTAGATAAGTTTTATCAACTGTATCCCTGAACACATGACACAGAAAATCTAATAAGTAATACCCTCAACAATGTACCATGCCTTCTCTAATAGGGAGGCTCATCCTTGAAGGAATTGTATGTGTTGTATACAGGTGACCCTCCTCTTTTGCGGATTTGCAAACTCTTATTTTCCATAGAAGAAAAAGTTTCCCTGCAGTAGATTCAGCTGCTGCCACATAAACTTGCAGACTCATATGCAGTGTCACTTGTTTACCGTGAAACAGCAAGCTTTAAGTATGGTCAGTGTGTTTGTTGGGTGCATCAGTTATTCTCAGAAATTTGTGGTAGTACATTGCTCTCTCACTATTGAAGAGGGTTAGGTTCCTGAAATACCAGTCTATAACTAAAACTGTCGATACTGATTTTTGTCAAGTCATGTAACAACCTGTATTTTTTTCTATCTCATCAACCACTTATATGTTCTGAGCAACTTACTTGAAATATTTTTTAGATATAAATTTGTTTGGTAATAGAAACAACTTAATACTGAAACAAAAATACTTTAATTGAATAAATAAGTATGAGAAAAAACAGGTTGAAGTGTGGTTCCATCTGGCCGTGGCGGCCATGCTGGTACCCTGCCGACTCGCCCAGGCTCAACACGTAATGGCCGCCGCATCATCATCACCGTCACTCTCCGCCCATACTTTGGCCTTTTAGCTTTCTTCTCTCCACTTGGAAGATCACAAGGGCGCTTAGGAGCCATGCCAATAAGTTGGACGAAGGATGATAACGTAGTTGTAGCCGTGAACATTGTCTGAACGACAGACACACGTGGACTGATGCTGTCTGGCGGTATCTGACGTTCTTGAACCCCCCTTAGTTCTTGAGACTGTTTTTTGCCTCCCACCCGTGATCCGCCAGAGTGCTCTTTCTTGCTCATGTGACTGGATGAACCAACACTGTTTCTCATTTTGTCACTCATCAAGGACAACACGCGTTAATTTAGTCGCAATTACGAGATCTACAGTTCATTAGGAACATTTCCCTAGCTGCTGAGCATCACTGCATGTGACGGAGTTTCTTAAAACATCCTTTTTCTCTACAAAATATTGAGAAATGGCATCGTTTCACTTTCTTGTTTCTAATGATGATGATGATTTCATAGCGGAAGGTTCTTGCATATACAATAATGCTTTAAAATGGCCTGTGGTGCAGCAGTAACACAACAGTAACCTCGTGATCTCTATATCCACTCCCACCTGGCAGGGTTACCCATAGGAAGCTCAGGAAATGGTCATCGCCATAGGCCTAAGGAGGTGCGGCCAGCAAGAAAATGGCTGTACCCTGCCCCATCGCAGCATGTGCGGAACCTTTGATTCTTGCCAAGAATGGGGGTTGATTCTTGAAAATCTGATGTGCCAGATCAAAAAACCCAAGAATTTCGCAAGATTTAGGGAAATTCTTGCTTGCGCTAGGGTATTTCTTGATCGCCAGATGACGGCGACGCCTGGTGGGTGGCGTGGAAACTAGCTAGGAAGCGGCAAATACACTTTTTTTTTTTTAGCATCGGATAAAAATCCATCTATAATAAAAACCATCTTAAAAAAACTTCAATAATGAGGGAGCACTGTATATGTATATGTATTGTGGTAGTATATGTCCTCTAACCCTCGTGAATGGTGGGGTCACCTGTACATGTTTGTGCTGGTTGTAACAATCATATTTGGGTTTGATTAACTGTATTCTTATATACATGTCAAACAAAAAGTAGTAATGAATTCATACACAAGAAAACCTTGTTTCCTTAGATGGGGACATTGCTCTTTTGATAAAGAAGGAATTGGTTAGGGGTTTAATAACTATTGCCATCAGAATATTCATAGTTATACAAGGTTAAGGATATTCCATCATGCATGAAAGATGGGAACTGATTATAAATTCATACACCAGAAGATTCCTTTGCCCTGAAAAAATATACAAAAATATGTTTAACCTGGTAGCAGCAGCGGGCCAAATTTGTGGCTTTACCACGTACTGGCAACAGGCCAAATTCTTGCCTTGACATGAACCCCCCAAAAATAGAGGATACATAAACTGATCACAAATGCGTTGATACATATAATATAATTGTTTGCGTGCTTAATGAATTTTTCTCACTAATTCGCTTAGAGGGGCCTTTAAGAAACATGATCCCTGCAACTGCCGGGTTAATACATAAATGGGCAAATGTGGGAATTTTAGTTAAGTTAGGTTAATAACAGTTATATAATTGCAGACACCAGGCCGGGAAGAATACCTCATAGCAGATGTTCCTCTGTCCCAATACATGTATGTTCGTGAACTTGTGTGCCAAGATGATTGCTCCTCAGTGCCTCTAGTCATTGTACATTGGAAAACAATTCAAGGTGAATTTAGTCAGTTGGTTTATCTATTCCTACAAGTCTCTTTTTCTCTTGTCAAGTTGACAACCTTTTCCTAAGAGTCTTCCTCTTCATGCACTCCATCCTTGTATACTTCATCCTCAATCCTCCTCGCCCTAATATGGTCACTTCCAGGCATCATATGATGAAAGTAATAGAAACATGAATTTTCTGTTTTTTCCCTTAGCAAAGAAATTGCCAAATAATTTCAATGTTAGGGAGAAAAAACTTTAAGTACTCTTAGTATTAGAAATTGTTTGTGTCTCTATTTTCAACTTTTTTTTATCTTTGTGTATCCTCAACTAATCATATGCCTGCTTATTTTCCTTCACAGTTGACTCTGAAAACTTATATGCCCCAATAGAAGATGTTGGAGTAAAACACATACGGAATTCCTTTTCTGGGATGACCTTAAGCAAAAAGAAGTACATTTCCTCATGGTCCATCAGCGAAAACTTTCAATTTTGTGTTGGAACCGTCTGTAATATGCCTCTCTCTGCTGATGACCTGGTTGAGGTGAGCCCTTTCTTGGTAACTTATCAGATCCTCTTCTTTGTTGTTGAATGTGGATTGCCATCTCATGATTAGGGAGGATAAAACCATTGACAGAGTAAAGCACTTGTTATTCATGATTTATTAGAAGGGAGTTTATTAGACAGAAGTAAGGATAGACCTTATGAATGGTATTACACAGCCAGCCTATTCTTACCTCACAAGCATCAAGGTGAGCCACTGTTCCTTAGAGCTGTAACATAACTGAGATCTCATTTTTCTTGTTTCTAGAGTGAAAATGTCTCCTGGTATTCATAGTGTTGGTAAAAATTTGTGCTCTTACATTGCTTTAAAAAGATGTTGCAGTTTTGAGTGTTATTCCTTTAGGTGATGGTGGAGGCCGGGCTGTACCACGGGAGTAAGGCCCTATGTGAAACCAAGGTGACCCAGGAGTTGATGATCTCTGATGGAAAAGCCAATATTGAGGAGGATCTCGTGTTCCCTATAGCTGTCTGCAACATTCCAAGAAATGCTCGTCTTTGTTTAGCTATACATGAAGTCAATCGAAGTGCAAAAGCCACAAAGGCACGGGCATCAGTTGGCAGCAAACCGGTAAGTTTGAATTAGTTTCCAGTGGGCAGTAGTGCTAATAAAACGCACCTTGCCTTCTTATTTTTCATACATCATACATTTTTCATATGATTTTTTTTTTACCTAAGACCAAATTTTTAGGAGCAGCGAGTAGCGGCCTTTTTTATTATTGTTTCCTTTTTTTTGGTGCCCTTGAGCTGCCTCCTTTGTTGTAAAAAAAATAAAAATAAATAAAATAAATTAGAATAAACACCCAAAGTCCAATAGTAAATGACCACATACATTACATTAAAATTAATGGATAAAAAATGCTAATTGATTTACACTTCAGTAACCTCTTGATTTGTGCAATTCCAGGAACTATACAAGAACCCTCTGGCCTGGGTAAATACAGCCATCTTTGATTATAGAAACCAACTGAAAACAGGTGCAATGTCACTCTATGCCTGGAAGATCTCTGAGGACCAGATAGGGGAGTCCATGCCCAACCCCTTAGGTACCCTGGTGAGCAACCCCGACCGTGACCAGGCTGTCACCCTCACCATCACTTTCCCGCGCTTCAGCAGCACCTCCAGCATCATGTTCCCTGCCAAAGATAGGATCGTCACTGAAGCAAAAGAAAATCCACAGTGTGATGAGGTTTGTCTCCTTTCATTTGATTTTTTAGATATGTTTTATATAATTATATTTACAGATAAAGTTTGATTATGCAGCTCCATTATATCCAGAATTCAGTTTAGCATGAATGAATTCTATATCAACAGTGTAAGGAATTAACATGAAATGCTAAATAAGAAACATTGAATCTAAACTAGTATTCTCTATTTAAAACCATAGTCATCAAATTTGCCTCTTGAGAATGAACTGCCCTGTGTGACAATAATACAAGTCAGTCAAACAAACAAACAAAAAACAGTGAAACTGGCATTGAAAATATAAAATAATCACAATAATATGAGTCTTTCTTGGCCTCTGATTGACTGATGATGAGAGTACCACAGCCATTGGCGGCATCGGCCTCTTAAATACTTTAGGATCTCCTCTTCACGTTTTAGGAGTGGTGCTTCAGCAGTTTTTTTCTTATCATTTTAATCATGCAGGCACCCTTCCCAGATAATCATAATTTACCTTTTACTTTGAAATGAATTGAAAGAATGAACTTGTAAGCAGCAATAGTCCTTAGACAATTTTCACCTTTCCTTGGGCTGTAATCAGAATGCATATAAATTTTTCATATTAAAATTTTCATGATGTCGTGATTTCATTTGCTCATCCAGTATCCATATGATCATAGCCTTTTTTCCTCTGCAGATTGCACCAACCCCGGCAATGATGGAGGAGATACGCCAAATAGCGGAGCGTGACCCCTTGACTGAGCTGCATGAACAAGAGCGCAAACTGCTTTGGTCACTAAGAAATGTTTGTCGGAAAGAACTTCCTCATCTTCTACCCAAACTTCTGCAGTGTGTTGAGTGGGATAACAAGAGCGAGGTGTGTGTATGTGTGTGTGTGTGTGTGTGTGTATATGTGGGTGGGTGGGGGGGGAGTCGGGGTGCCTTGTTTGTTCATTAGCTTTCCTTTTTACTCTTATTTTACATTTTTTCATGATTTAATTTATATTTTATGTGGTAGAACTAAAAGGGAAGGTTGGTACTGTTGGTAGATTGGTTTTAAATGTTTATTTATGTAACATCTTTATCTACATTTGGACTTTGCTAGTGGGTGTGTTTCTGAGTGAAGGGACTCTGATTGAAACCACTTTGTTGTATAGAAAGTCTCATTAGTAAGGAAGCATATATGAATTTTCTCAGTCAAGACCTATAGTGTATGTTTTGGTTTTGATAGATTATGTTAGGTTAAGTTTAGGGTATCTCCAAACTCATAATAACCAGCACATAATGGTATAAATCAACAATGAATGACCTCACTTTGCTGTATAGAAAGTCTCATTACGAAGGAAGCATATATGAATTTTCTGAGTCAAGACCTATAGTGTATATTTGGGTTTTGATAATTATGTTAGGTTAAGTTTAGGGTATCTCCAAACTCATAATAACCAGCACATAATGGTATAAATCAACAAAAATCTCATTCATTAGTAATATTATTATAATTTGACTGAGTCAAGACCATAGTAACGGTATGTTTTGTTATATTTTATTAGTTTAAGTTTAGGGTATCTTCAAACTCATATAATGGTATAAATCAACAATGAATGACCTCACTTTGTTGTATAGAAAGTCTCATTACTAAGGAAGCATATATGAATTTTCTGAGTCAAGACCTATAGTGTATGTTTTGGTTTTGATAGATTATGTTAGGTTAAGTTTAAGGTATCTCCAAACTCATAATAACCAGCACATAATGGTATAAATCAACAATGAATGACCTCACTTTGTTGTATAGAAAGTCTCATTACTAAGGAAGCATATATGAATTTTCTGAGTCAAGACCTATAGTGTATGTTTTGGTTTTGATAGATTATGTTAGGTTAAGTTTAAGGTATCTCCAAACTCATAATAACCAGCACATAATGGTATAAATCAACAATGAATGACCTCACTTTGTTGTATAGAAAGTCTCATTACTAAGGAAGCATATATGAATTTTCTGAGTCAAGACCTATAGTGTATGTTTTGGTTTTGATAATTATGTTAGGTTAAGTTTAGGGTATCTCCAAACTCATAATAACCAGCACATAATGGTATAAATCAACAAAGAATGACCTCATTTTGTTGCATAGAAAGTCTCATTAGTAAGGAAGCATATATGAATTTTTTGAGTCAAGACCTATAGTGCATGTTTTGGTTTTAATAGATTATGTTAGGTTAAGTTTTGGGTATCTCCAAACTCATAATAACCAGCACATTATGGTATAAATCAGCAAAGAATGACCTCACTTTGTTGCATAGAAAGTCTCTTTAGTAAGGAAGCATATACAAATTTTTTGAGTCAAGACCTATAGTGTATGTTTTGGTTTTGATAGATTATGTTAGGTTAAGTTTAGGGTATCTCCAAACTCATAATAACCAGCACATAATGGTATAAATCAACAAAGAATGACCTCACTTTGTTGTATAGAAAGTCTCATTAGTAAGGAAGCATACTTGCATTTACTGAGTTGAGACCGATAGTAACGGTATCGTGTTTTGTTAGGTTACATTAGGTTAAGTTTAGGGTATCTTCAAACACATGATAGCCAGCACCTTATGGTATGAATCAAGAAAGAATGACCTCACTTTGTTGCATAGAAAGTCTCATTAGTAAGAAAGCATATATGAATTTTCTGAGTCGACCTATAGTGTATGTTTTGGTTTTGATAGATTATGTTAGGTTAAGTTTAGGGTATCTCCAAACTCATAATAACCAGCACATTATGGTATAAATCAACAAAGAATGACCTCACTTTGTTGTATAGAAAGTCTCATTAGTAAGGAAGCATATATGAATTTTCTGAGTCAAGACCTATAGTGTATGTTTTGGTTTTGATAGATTACTTTAGGTTAAGTTTAGGGCATCTCCAGACTCATAATAACCAGCACATAATGGTATAAATCAACAAAGAATGACCTCACTTTGTAGTATAGAAAGTCTCATTAGTAAGGAAGCATATATGAATTTTCTCAGTCAAGACCTATAGTGTATGTTTTGGTTTTGATAGATTATGTTAGGTTAAGTTTAGGGTATCTCCAGACTCTTAATAACCAGCACATAATGGTATAAATCAACAATGAATGACCTCACTTTGTTGTATAGAAAGTTTCATTACTAAGGAAGCATATATGAATTTTCTGAGTCAAGACCTATAGTGTATGTTTTGGTTTTGATAATTATGTTAGGTTAAGTTTAGGGTATCTCCAGACTCATAATAACCAGCACATAATGGTATAAATCAACAAAGAATGACCTCACTTTGTTGTATAGAAAGTCTCATTAGTAAGGAAGCATATATGAATTTTCTGAGTCAAGACCTATAGTGTATGTTTTGGTTTTGATAGATTATGTTAGGTTAAGTTTAGGGTATCTCCAAACTCATAATAACCAGCACATTATGGTATAAATCAACAAAGAATGACCTCACTTTGTTGTATAGAAAGTCTCATTAGTAGGGAAGCATACATGTATTTACTGAGTTGAGACCGATAGTGTATGTTTTGGTTTTGTTAGGTTACATTAGGTTAAGTTTAGGGTATCTTCAAACACATGATAGCCAGCACCTTATGGTATAAATCAAGAAAGAATGACCTCACTTTGTTGTATAGAAAGTCTCATTAGTAAGGAAGCATATATGAATTTTTTGAGTCAAGACCTTTAGTGTATGTTTTGGTTTTGATAGATTATGTTAGGTTAAGTTTAGGGTATCTCCAAACTCATAATAACCAGCACATAATGGTATAAATCAACAAAGAATGACCTCACTTTGTTGTATAGAAAGTCTCATTAGTAAGGAAGCATATATGAATTTTCTGAGTCAAGACCTATAGTGTATGTTTTGGTTTTGATAGATTACGTGAGGTTAAGTTTAGGGTATCTCCAAACTCATAATAACCAGCACATGATGGTATAAATCAACAAAGAATGACCTCACTTTGTTGTATAGAAAGTCTCATTAGTAAGGAAGCATATTTGTATTTACTGAGTTGAGACCGATAGTAACGGTATCGTGTTTTGTTAGGTTACATTAGGTTAAGTTTAGGGTATCTTCAAACACATGATAGCCAGCACCTTATGGTATAAATCAAGAAAGAATGACCTCACTTTGTTGCATAGAAAGTCTCATTAGTAAGGAAGCATATATGAATTTTCTGAATCTGTGAATCTAGACTCAGAACACTATATAAACAAACACTAGGTCAAAATTTGAGACCTATAGTGTTTGTTTTGGTTTTGTTATTTTAAGTTAAGTTTAGGCTTTAATGAAGGGGATGTTAATAGGGTTTTGGATGTAAAAGAGCCAGGGAGGACACGTAGCAATGGTTTTAAGCTTGATAAATTCAGATTCAAGAAAGACATAGTCAAGAGTTGGTTTACCAGTAGTGTGATGGATGAGTGGAACAGGCTTGGCAGTCTTGTTGTGGGTGCCAATACCATAGATATATTCAAGAAGAGTTTGGATAAATTCAAGGATAGTGAGGTTAGGTGGGATTAGGCTTACAGGAGCTGCCTTGTACAGGCCAACCAGCCTCTTGCAGACTCCTTACATTCTTATGTTATGTTCCTATTTGTATACACATAATTTTATTTGTTTTTTCCAGGTTGCAGAGATGATCTCACTCCTAGAAGAATGGCCCAAGTTGCCACCTGACCATGCTCTAGAGCTGCTTGATTATGCCTATGCTGAGCCTGCTGTCAGGAGTTATGCCATTGAGTGCCTAGTCCATTTTAGGTTGGTTCTAAAAACTATTCGTTCAGTTCATAATAATAAGTAGGGAGGAAAGTAATTTATTTAAAATAACTATCAGAGGTAATAAGGTAGATTATTTTACATGCTTTACTATCTAACTTTTTTTTTTTTTTTTTTTTTTTTTTTTTTTTTTACACGTCTACACAAATGTTCCACGTTACCGTCCCTTTGTGTTCTATTGATAGGCTGTAAACAACTTTTAACAAAGGGAGACTTCCCCACCCCTGTGTTCAATGCAATCCTTGCTGAGGAGGTTAAAGGCATTTATATCATATTCTGGAAGTAGATCAGTATTCAAGAAGTCAATAAATGTTTCAGTTGTAGCAACTTCGCTGAAATTTTTCTCTGTAGTAGCATATTAATTATTATTCAGATTTTTTTTTAAGAATTGGAAAAATTTTTAGTTGATCTCATTCTTTTTGAGTGGTTTTTATTTTTAGTAGTAGTTGTTGAGGTGGCCGCGTGACATCCATTGCAGCTCAGGGAAAGGAGACACACTCAAGAGCATTTATATCATATTCTGGAAGTAGATCAATATTCGTTCAACCGCTCAGGAAGAGTGAAAACGGACGTTAAACGAAATGATGATGATGATTTTAGAGCCTTTCAAACCTACCAGCTCTGATGGAAGATAAATAATTACAAGGAAAAGTAATAGCAGTAGATGGCAACTATAGTAAAAGTAACATAGCAAAACAAAATCAAGAGTAATAGTAAAAGAAACCCAGTGATAGGCCCAGTGTTTAGAAGTGAGTATTGAATTGTATATTTGTTAGGATGCCTGAATGTAAATTCATTGATTCTATCATATACTATTTATGTATTTTTTTGCAAACTTAGAAATTAGGAAGGAAAGGTTGTATTATTTTTCAAAAGGTTAAGAAATTAATTATTTAAGAATGCAGATGCATTATGAGAGTGGGAAAATGTCTCTAAATCCTGTATCTAGTATCTTAATCATATCTCTCTACTTTTCCTGAAGTGATGATGACCTGCTGCTCTACCTGTTACAACTTGTACAAGCAATCAAGCATGAAAACCACCTCTACTGCCACCTTGTGGAGTTCCTTCTGAATCGAGCCTTGAGGAACATGCGCATTGGACATTACTTTTTTTGGCATTTGAGGTATGATTTTGGATTAAGCATCAGTTAAGATGACAGACAAAAGTCGGGGTTGGTAGTTCATACTATTCCTTCTGCTCTTTACACTTAAGCTCACAATTCTTTTGATGGCCCCTGTGACCTGTTTTTCTTTTCTGCTCATTTTCCCTACTTTTCATCTTACTTACCAAAAGTTCTTTTATCAATAGAAAATGTCAAAATCTTGTTAACTATTTCATTCAGATACTTCTAGCTTCTATCTAGAAATATCTCCAATAATATTATTTATTCTTTCCCCCTCTCTTTAAATCCTGATGGCATTACAGCTGTCACATGTATTTCTAAAGTTTAACTCTTAGCTTGAACTCGAGTTTAAAGTTTGTAAATTTTGCTTTGGACAATACAGGGCATTTTCCTCATGCTCCTTTTTTTAATGACTACTGACCCAGATAAAATTTTATTGATGTTTTCTGAATCTTTTTGTTCTAAATCTTCAGAAGTCTTATGAACCTGTAAGAATTTGGGAAGCTTCTGTGTCTGGTAGGAGACCAGAGGAATTACTGTATTTCCAGAGGTTCCAGCCCAAATCTGGATGACCTACAGAATATTAATTTCTCGCATAGATGCAGAACTGACAGAAAGGGAAGAAACCCGATGGTGTCAGTCAGTCCTAATGAAAGGGAGGAAGATTTTGCATATCTCAGTATTGAAAATCAAGCTCACTAAATCTAATGTTTAATATTTTTTTGCTCCTAAACATGTAGTCCTTTATTTATTAATTTAGTTTATTTATTTTAGGTCTGAGATGCATGTCCCTTCAGTGTCCATACGATTTGGTCTGATCCTTGAGGCCTATTGTCGGGGCTCATTGGAACACATGAAGAGCCTCCTGCGACAGTTGGATGCTCTTCACAAGTTCAAAGGTAAAGAAATATAGAACTATAAAAAGTAGGCCTTTTGGTTACTTTTGATGCATTTATGACTAGCCTGTGTTCTTCAGCTCACGTGTGGCTGAGTGTGTCTGAGAACTGGCAGTGTTGTACATTATCTGAGACTGCCAAACAGTATGGAATGTATATTAGCATGCTCCTCTTATTAACATGCAGCTGCTAGTAATTTATTTCACTTAAATACCAGTGTTATTGGGTGGGTTTTGTTACAAGTAAACAATTATTTGACAAGGCATCCAGCCTTAGGCATTTGCTGTCTGCTTGAGAGGAAATGCGGCCAGTCCATGGGAGCTTAAAATAAACATAAGCCAATGTGAATATAAACTGTATTTGTAAATGAGTTACTGATGTACAAAGCCAATGTACATTGTGGGAATAAAGAAAAGGGAAGAAAAGGATGGGGGAGGGGGAACTGTTACATATCATTATGGCCTACAGTTACTCCAATTTGGATTCTCAGGTCGTGGACACTGGTGGCCATATTGAAAGATATATATGGGTCAGTTACGGGACTGTATTGGCATAAAGCTTATTTTTAGAGGATACGAGTAGAGAACCATCTCATCTTTTACAATTGGGAATAAGATGCATTTTGCATTTGCAGTCAATGGATGGCTACTCTTGACCTATTGATGTGGGTAATTATTGTCTTTGTCCTCATTCTCTCCCAAAAACCTGCATGAAAATATTTGCACATCTCTCCAACAGAGCTCAGGGGTGTGGTGAATGAGAACCGGTCAATGCGGGACAGAGCAGAACGGATGATGCGAGACTATATTAAGCAGACCCACAATTTTGCTACGCTCTCCCACTTCCTCAACCCGATTGACCCAATGTACCGGATCAGCACCATCAAGTAGGTTCTCCCCAATCATGTCAGAACAGGTAAAAACAGAGGAGGAGGTTGGTCTGATGGGAAAGTATCATAATACTGCCTAATTTACATTCATTCAGACTATTAAAGTAATTTTCATAAACCTCAGCTTCTCAAGTGTCAGATTTTCTGTAAAAAAGAAATTCCGTTATACTATAATCAAGGCAAACACATCAAAGAAAGTATCTAGATTTGAGCGTATATACTACCTGTTACCTGTACTAAACATAATTAATATATCACATTTGAATGTTTCATAAAATGAAAATTAAGAAAATTTGGATTTCTTAAGTTTTTCAGAGAACCCTTTCTCCCATTAACTGTTGAGTTGGGGGTGATCAGTGTGAAAAGGATATACTGTGGACTAAAGAAAGGGTACTAGATGTAGTAATCACATCTTAATTTCAGCTGTTATGATCCAATATATTTCAGTCATCAGAGTGGAATATTGGTTTTTGAAATTGCTTTGATGGTAAATTTCAGTTTCATCATTGGGAATTTTCTCAACATCATGAGTTAGTAAAACAATATTTATATTTTTGTAGCTGCTAGAAGACATAGTCATTTAACTGTTCTTTTAATTTAATTGATATGTAAACTATCTTCTATAATGATTGAAGTTTCATCTTTGATTCTCAGGGCAGAAGAATGTAAAGCCAAAGACAGCAAAATGGCTCCTCTGTGGCTGGTGTTTGAGAATGGAGATCCCCACGGAAAAAGTATCTACCTACTCTACAAAAATGGAGATGACTTGCGGCAGGACATGTTAACACTGCAGATGATTAGGATCATGGATAAATTGTGGAAGGACAATGGGATGGATCTAAGGTAGGATGCCATAGATACATGTTTTGATAAGGCCCCACT
Source organism: Eriocheir sinensis (assembly GCF_024679095.1). Classification (NCBI taxonomy): domain Eukaryota; kingdom Metazoa; phylum Arthropoda; class Malacostraca; order Decapoda; family Varunidae; genus Eriocheir; species Eriocheir sinensis. The sequence continues at coordinate 5,272,895 of NC_066518.1, forward strand.
TAATGTTGTTAACTTCTTGGTAATGGTGACTCAGAGTGGCAGGAGTAAAGCAGCATGTCCCCTGGTGTATTTTTTTTTTCTTACAGAAAAGGACAGTTCAAGGGCGTGAAAAGAGAAAACAATAATAAAAAAAAAAAGCCCACTACTTACTGCTCCTGAATAGAGTACAGAGGAGTGGCCAAAAAGAGAGGTCAATTTCGGGAGGAGAGGTGTCCAGATACCCTCCTCTTGAAAGAGTTCAAGTTGTAGGCAGGAGGAAATACAGATGAAGTAAGATTGTTCCAGAGTTTACCAGCGTGAGGGATGAAAGAGTGAAGATGCTGGTTAACTCTTGCATAAGGGGTTTGGACAGTATAGGGATGAGCTTGATTAGAAAGTCGTGGGAGGTGGGGAGGCATGCAGTTAGCAAGTTCAGAAGAGCAGTCAGTGTGAAAATATTGATAGAAGATAGAAAGAGAGGCAACAAACCCGTTTGTTAGTATACACACACTTAAGAAAGCTGAACAAAAACAAGTTATTCCAAGACCTACATCATGTGCTAACAAAGGACACAGTGTTGATGATGGCCATAACAAGTCCACTATGTTCTTTTTTGACTCAAGGTGCTTAAGCACATCATACTACTGCAAATTCCCTACTAATAAATATTTCCTTTTATAAAAATCTGGTAACAACAACATCTAATGAGTAATAAAAACTGGATCATGACTACGAGTAGTTACTCAGCTGATACAGCATTAGCGGGGGTGATGAAGCATTTGCCATTTTCTTTTTCAACTCTCCAGGTGGCTAACCGTATCATACTACTGCTCATAATTTTCTAATACGGGTTTCTAAAATGTACAGGTAATCTAATTGCATTTTACTTTTCACAGGATGAACCCGTACAGTTGCATGTCAACAGACAACCGTGAAGGCATCATCCAGGTGGTCCTTAATGCTGAAACCATTGCCACCATCCAGAGAGCGAAGGGCAATTTCTCAGCCACATGTGCTTTTAGAAAAGGGTCACTTTTAGGTGAGACTAATATATATATATATATATATATATATATATATATATATATATATATATATATATATATATATATATATATATATATATATATATATATATATATATATATATATATATATATATATATATATATATATATATATATATATATATATATATATATATATATATATATATATATATATATATATATATATATATATATATATATATATATATATATATATATATATATATATATATATATATTGTGCATATGTACAGAAATATGTTTATTTATCATTTTTATTAAATGCAGTTGGCAAAAGTTGGGTTTTTGGGTCTGTAGACTTAACCTACACCATATCCGGGTTTTTCCCATATCCAGGTGCCCCCGTGGCTCTATTAACTCGGATACGAGAGGGTTTACTGTATTTTCAAGCAACGGACCACCCTTCCCCCCTTTTAATCCGTTAAATCGAGGGCTGAGTGTATAGGAAAATTTATTGAAGAAAAGTTGCTCATTTTATCACGATGGAGTCTGAAAAATATCATTTATAATCTTTGATCCAGAAATTTACTGCCTACAGAGAGCCAAAGTTGCAGTGAAACTCGAAAAAATTTTTTTGTTGTGTTTTCATTCTGGAATGAACCGAATAAAAGTTGTAGAAAATCATCCGTATAACTCAACTGTGAAATCAGATTATTATTTGGACAGACTGTTTCGCTGAAATTCCAAGATTCCCCAAAAATCCAACTTCTGCTTCCCACTCCTGTGAACAAGATATTGGTTCATCTAGAACATCATGTATATAAGTGGAGGTGTCAAGACTACACTCAGCATTCACACAACGAGCAGAAACTAGAAGAAGACCACTGAAACAGATCGGCTGAGGGAACATAATCGCTCTTCAGATGCCATGATGCGTAGGCAGGAACTGTTGACTATTTTTAGCATGGAGTGGTGGTAAGGGACAAAAGAGGTGCCAGTTAGTCACTTAGCATCGACAGAGACATAGTTACACGCACTCTTCAAATTCCAGATAGCTTCTCGCTCTCTGGCGCTGGCATCATGCTCGTTGCCCACGTCTGATAGAACTATATGACACCAGCAGCATCAACGTCATTAAGGGGTTAAGTAGCGATTGTAAAACTATAACATGATTTTCAAAACTAGGTAGGGTAAAAAATTGAGTAATTACAGTGAATAGATGTCAGAGATTAATATTTAATGTTTATACATCTTTCTACATATTATTGATATATTCAGCAATTATGGAACCAATTTTAGAGTAAAACAAAACATTGGTTCCTGTACATAAAATCCTCTTGAATGTTATGTTCAGATTTTAGATAAAGTGCAATATCAGACATGGCAGAGAAGGATTTGTAGAAAGTGGGATAAACATTGTGTTGTTCTCTGATTTATACTCACCATGATTATTTTTTAGCTTATCAAGTCTTGGAAAACATGTTATAGTTGTACAATCACTGCTTAATCCAATGATAGCAACAAAATTTGGTTATCTTATGTAACAGATGACCTAACCAAAGAAATATACTTTCTGAAACTAGGCTAGTGTGTTGGGTGAGGGAAATGTCAGACCAACCCACCAATGGCCAGTCAGCAGAGTCCTTACTAGTTCAGCCAGGGATCCAACTGAAGTGAATGACATTAACACTAACTCTAACAAGAACCTCTTTGTATACTGTTTATGATTAACTTAGCCTTCCGTTTCACCCACCAGCATGGCTCAAGGATCACAACCCTACTGAAACTCTACTTAACAAGGCAATCCATGAGTTCACTCTGTCCTGTGCTGGGTACTGTGTGGCCACCTACGTCCTGGGAATAGCTGACCGTCACTCTGACAACATTATGATTATGAAGAATGGCCAGCTTTTCCACATCGACTTTGGGCATATCCTTGGCCACTTCAAAGAAAAGTTTGGCATCAGGAGGGAGCGACAGCCCTTCGTCCTGACGCACGACTTCATCAACGTTATCACCAAGGGCAGACAGTCACAGACACGATCTGAGGAATTTGAAAAATTCAAAGGATACTGTGAAGAGGTATTATACTGGTGCTTATTTCTTAGCCTAATTGTGATAGCATTTATAAGTATCTCCACATCAAGTGAATCCTGAATTAATAACAAGTGTGTCCATCCTATTACACTATTGCAGCTCAAAAATCAAGTTTTTGCACTATCCACTTTTCAGTCTAATATACTCCAATCCTGGTTTGTGATAGATTTGCCAAAATTCACTATTTGTTATTGTCTTTTTTAAGCTTGTAGAGCAAATTTTTGCATCTTATGCACATGGTTTCTCTCCAGGCTTCATGATTGCATTTAGCAATATTCATTTACTGTGTTTTATCAAGGAACTTACTTTGTCTTGCAGGCATTCTTGATACTAAGAAAGTATGGATCTTTCATCATTTCACTTTTTGCCATGATGATATCTACTGGGCTTCCAGAACTGCAAAGTGAAAAAGATCTCAACTATCTTAAGGAAACTCTGGTAAGTAGTAATTATATGTTTTTACAATCTTCATTAAAATTCTGGGCTTCCACAGAAGTGGAATTTGATGTCATGGAATTTGTAAGCCCTGATCAAACATGCTAACTTTCTTGCTTACAAACTTGGCACCTTGGCCCCTGGCAGGATGTTTAGGACTCATAATGCCACTTGACCATGAAGGGCAAGATTTTCCAACCTTGTGTTTAGCAGATTTCAATATGGAATAAGATCCAAGCTTCTTTTTACTTATGAAACTTATGGCAATTTTTTTTCTTGCCCATACTGTCAATCATACAAAAATTTAAATCCAAAATCGATGACAAAATACACATTTTTTTTCATAAAATGTATATATTACAGAAACTCGACTTATCAGAGGAGGAAGCAAGAGATCACTTCCGCTCCAAGTTTGATGAGGCGTTGACGAATGCTTGGAAGACCTCTGTAAACTGGGCATTTCATTCCATGGCCAAAAAGAATCCTTAAGAAGTGGGATACATCAATCATGATTCTTTTTTTATTCATAGTTCTAATGCCTTGTATGATAAAGCAAGCAGAGGTTTCTGTAGGGAGAACAAAGGGGATGCACCTACACTTCCTTTAAGAGTTTTCCTATTGTGATTTATTGTAAATACAACTTACTGGTAAGGTTGTCTCCTCGGGTATTTGCTCCTCCTCCAAAGGAAGAAAATCCAGTGGGTATGTTCACAAATTTGTGCCCATGACTCAAGTTTGTACTCATGTCAGGATAGAAAGCTACTCTGGAGAATGTAATGAAGGTACAAAAACATGATTACGTCAAAGTACATATTTTGACAATTTCACTTTTATAACTTACCTCAGCTTTTCAAAGTAGCTTTTTTTTTCCTGATACGAGCACTAATAGGAGTGGTGTGTACAGATTGGCTCACATACCTTGGATGCCTATGGATGTGGGAGTCTCAGTTTCCAGGTGTGCTGCATCCTCACCCTGGACCCTTTGGCTGTGTTATGCATGACTGCCTCTGTGGATGATAGATTATAATGTATTTTTATGATAAGCATTCTATGTATTCACCCAACCCTTTGTAGTTATGCTTTCATCAACACCGTAGTGTCAGTGGTGTTATTGGGTGGGCATTCATTGTTGTCTCCCTGTATCCAACTTTAAGTCATTAAATCATTACATTATTCTCCCAATTGTTACTTAGAAAAAGATCTTTTAGGGGTGGACTGGGTCTTAACGGGGTAATATACTGTATTTTCAGTTGTCCTTTTTCCCTTTAGCATACCTTAAAATTGGATACCTGATTTTGGTGCTAGATACAACTGTTAAAGTGCTGACACTTTCAGGATTAAACACAGAATTTGCCTGCAACCCTTGTTTATTGGAGGACTTTCCATTCCCCAGGTATGCAGGTAGAGAGCAGTGCTGTGCCCTCCAGTCCTTTGGTGTGCAGCAGACAAAACTGGAGCACCTCTCTTTCACTTCTCCTAAAATGCTGTCAGGCAGAGTACTTTAATATTTTTTTCAAATAATTAATAATTTTGTATGAAAATATAGCAGAGATGAAAGCATAGCTCACCTTGCTTTATTCCTTGCAAAAGAAAGGTGTTCTGGGGTAAACATGGCAGCCCCCACATCTCCTCGCCATCTTTTTGTCAAGCTTATGCAAAGGTGAATGAAACGAGGCTTCCAGTGTTAAAGCCTGGGTGGCAGCTTGGCACTGTCACGTATTCACTGATTAGCACTGATCCTAACATATGATTTTTATCCTAAAGTATAATTTTTATCACTGATTTATCACTGGAAGCCTGATTTCACTCATTTGCATCAGCTTGACAAAAAGATGCAGGGCTCCCATGTTTACCCCAGGACACTTTTCTTTTGCAAGGAATAAATCAAGGTGATAATGATTTCTTCTCGGCTATATTTTCACACAAAATTATTATAATTATTTGAATAAAATATTATAGTCCTCTGTCTGACAGCACTTTAGGAGACACAAATGAGAGGTGCTCCAGTTTTGTCTGCTGTACGCTGAAGGACCGGGGGGCACAGTGCTGCTCTCTGCCATTATTCAGCTTAGAAAGTCCCCCATTCATCAGGACAGTAGGAAGAGGTAATTACTTTATGTAGGCAAATGTAAGGTTGCTCATCACCACACATTAGCCCTCAAACCTGCTGTGAAATGTCACCAGTAAGCTTGAATGCCGTGATGTAAACTTTTCTCATTTTGCTGGACCCTCAAAATATCATTTGAGTAATATTACCTTGAATGTTTTTTGTTATTGATGTCAGCAGTTTTTTATGTAGTATACATGATAATTTTTAAAGTAGATATAAATTCACTGTGTGCATTTTCTCAGTTTTCAAACTTTTTATACAACATACCTTATTCTGATAAGTTTACTCATGAAATTGTGCACTTTAGTTTAATACTACATTCAACATGAATTTAATAATATATCACTGGGCTTTACTACCATTAGATTTTATGCATAACTGGATGGACATATTTTTAGAAAATTTACTTTCATTGAATTAAAGCAACGCTAATTACTAGTTTTAGTCTGAATTCCTGTAAGGCTGTCATGCAATATTATTGTTAATATTTATGTAACAAAACTAGAGAGAATGTTATAGTACATGCATCTTTTTGCATTGTGGGACAATCTTTTTTGTAAATAGAATTTTATTTAATTTTCAAAATCAGTGTAATCAGTTGTTTTCATTTTTAGTGTGAAATTTGTATTCAAATTGATTCAGAATATTTAATTACTTCCATTTAATTTAATGTTCATGCTTCCTATATAAAGTGATGTTTTGAAAATGACCTGGACACAATATCTTACAGACAACAGCACTTGCTCTTCAGAAGTGGTGGCAATTGTTTTAGGCTTTGACCATTTCCTATATTGGGAGGGGCTGTTTACTTATAATTTTATCCTACTATGAGAAAGGAAATGCTACGTGTCATAACAGTCAGCTAACATAATCAAAATCTGCTGATGATATCAATTTTCATTCACCCTGTTCACATGTTTCTTTTATAAAGCTGAAGGTAAACAAAGTTCAGAAAGAGCTATTGGTTGATCTTTTTACAGGACATCACTTTACCTGAAACATTACTTTTGTAAATACCATAAACTGTTAGTCGCATGGACTTCATCTTCAGAGGCAGGTGTAGTGCCTGTGCTGAGGCTGTTGGCACAAAATGTCATGTTATCCTTGTATTTATCTCTTGTTAATAAAGTATTATGCTGTGTAATTAATGCTCTAAAATCATGGGTATTTTTGTTCTTACGAAAATATACCAAACCTAGAATGAGGACTGTTCATTGCAGAGAGAGAAGTGAACAGCATATTCTTAGTTACATAATTTCAAGTGCATTCATGCATGAACATGGATTTCTCCTTTGCTTGCAAAGCATATCATTCAAAAGATCCTGAGCCAGTAAACAATTAAGTAGTGTTGGGGTCATACTATTGCGACATGTGGCCTCTGTGGTCATCTCCATCACAATGACCTCTGAGCCTGTGGTGGGAAGTAACCAATTATCCAGTGACAGGTCCACTGTGACATCTGTGTTACCACAGTTATCTTCCCCAAGCTTCCCTAGGTACCCATTAATTGCTCAGCCTGACAAGGAGGATGAACAACTGGGTGAGCTGCATGCCAACTGCCCTGATTGGGATTTGAACTGGGCCAATGGATTCATAGCTAGGTGTGCTAACCACTTCACCAAGGAGCCAGTGACCTTGTGAAAACAGTGCCATCCCAAACTAATGCATCCCCACAAATTGCTCCTTGAATGGAGGTAATATCACCCTGCAAGGCTCATTCAAAAGGTTTGAGACAAGAATCCAGGAAAGAATTGTGCTTAAAAAATAGAATAAAAAGTAATTATGGTCTATGGAATAGATACTATTCCTGTGTGAGTGTCTCCACACACATTTCTTTATAACGAGGTCTTATATGCAGTGCCAAAAATAAAATTAAAAAAATCTTGAAGGGATCACATGAAAAAGTGCCCCAAAACTATGTGATGTCCTACTACAAGAGTATGCTCCACTTGCTCCTAATTGCTATTTACTGCAGTCTGCAGCACCAGAGGACCTTCAAATTAGTCACCCTGACCAATTAGTCTTCTTCCTTTACCTACAAAATTTTCACTTAGATCATAACAAATGGAACAAGTGCAACACTAGACTAAAACCAGCCTTAGAACAAGTTGGATTCCCTAGTGATGTTGAACAAGTGACCACAACCACAGTATCAACCAAGTCGAAAAATCACCCGAGTATGATAAACCACCATGCAAAGCTTTCAGAGACTGAAAAAACATTTGCCTCAGTTTAAACCAGCAGTGATACAGGGACTTAGGAGGCAAGGCATAGATGGACCATACATGACTGTTGGAAAATATTTATAGAGACAGTAAGGTACCTAGACATTGAACTCCACAAGAAGAGCATGAAAATTAGGCAAGCATTAGGTAAGGTGATGATCTCCAAAATTATTTACAAAGAGATATTTAAGATATAAGAGGAATAAATAAACGGTGAATACAGATTAGGAAAACTTGAAAATAATGTTTGAAGATGAATATGACTTAAACGAAGACAATGCCTAGTAATCAGTGGCAGGACAGGAAATTAGGATAGAAAATAAAACATTTGAGAAAGTAAACCACAATCAACGACAAACAATTACTGCAAACTCGTCACGAAATAATAAATCCGAAATACAATAGGGATGGGATGGAGTGATTTTGGTTAACATTGTAACCTGAAAAGCTGTCTGCCATTCTTCGGGTGGATAAAAAAGTATAGTCAGTACATCTTGTCAGTCCATACAAACAGTTCAGGAACTTGGCGCTGCACAAAGAATTGAGAGAAAGCTATGAAGTACTACTGAGGGGCAGATAAAAGTGCTGGGTAAAAATTGGTGAGACCGGAAGCAAGTATCACGGATTAGGAAACGGACTATTTGACGATTAAAAAAAAAAAAAAATGGATTTGGGAAGACCAGGTGCATACTGCTGATAAAAGGTGAACAACCGATCGAGGTAACAGTGAAAGATCGGTAATGTTGGGGGCGTTCACTATAGCTGCGCATAGCCTCGGTGCTCAACTCAGTCCCATTGACCCTTGAGCCTGTGGTGGGTGAGAACCAATTATATCTGGTTCAGGGCAAGCGCAGCATCCCGGTTACCACACTTTACCTTCCCCAGGTTTCTCTGGGTACCCTACCAACCTGCCCAAAAGGGAGGATGAACAGCTAGCTAGTTGTGCTGTACGCCTATTCGAGGTTCGCGGATTCGTAGTTTGGCGTGCTAACCATTATAACATGGATGGGTTGTCAAACAGGTATCAGTGACAAACTAGAAATCGTACATACAAGTAAGGACAGACAGGGAAGTAGGAAGAGATGAAATGAGCATTTGCCAGAACATGACTGAGTACGCTGATATAAGTCAGAGGTGGAAGACGTTGGGAAAGGCTTCCGTCTTCAATGGACTCATTTGAATAATGTGTGTGTGTGTGTGTGTGTGTGTGTAATTCACCTCGGCCTGATCACGAGTTTGACTCGCAATCACTAGCATGTACTCTCCCGACAAGAGCGAGCCCATTATAGTCGATCTCTGGGTACTGCCAGTACATCCACACACCACACACCCCATCCCCCCTTGCTCAAGGGAGGACAGTAACTACCCCTTGTCAGCGGAAAAATCCCGGATTGAACGGAGCTCGAACCTCCGCCTGTAACGCCGCGAAGCCTGGCAGCACAGAGCTTTTAACCACTGAGCTACGGAGCGGCATATATGTGTGTGTGTGTGTGTGTGTGTGTGTGTGTGTGTGTGTGTGTGTGTGTGTGAACTTAACTCTGGCTCATACGACCCTGTAATAATTCGAAAGCTATTGGGCTCACTCGAGTTCCTCCTCTTTACCACAAAGACTTTGTACAGTCGTAGGATGTGTGCGCATGGAAAAATACCACTATAGACATGTGGGCGGGCGGAGAGGCTAACGGGTGTTTTAAATCACCTTTTTGTGTGGGAAATGATGCAGTGCGCCGTTGTTTTCTATTTTCCCTGACCCTGTTTCTTCTATGAGTAGACTACTGCAACGATACTCAAAAAATGCGATCATATAAATGAAAAAAAAATCGTCTATGAACACGGAGTTACAATCCAAATGGAGTGTAACAAACGTCTCGACCACCTAATCCAAGCAACGTGCCTGACTAATGCTACGGTCTTGCATCTTATCCAACGTTGCCAGATTGTCGTACTCAGCTCCTTATATTTCCCGACTTCCTACCCCAAAACTGTCTTCTGGGCTCCAATAACGAAACTCATTTATAGTTATCGTTAAAAGAGTTAGATCGTGATGTCTCTTGGCAATAGTTATGCGTCAGAAACCGGTAAATACTATGCTCTGAGTACGATAACCTGGCAATGTTGATCTTACCTGAGCTTCTCCCGTCGCCACACGTAGGCTACCCATCCTTCACGTTCCGGGCCCAAGAGGCAGACTGGGGGTGTGGAGGATTTCTTAGCAAGGCTGGGCAGAGTATGAAGGCTCAGGCGCACGGGCAGGGTGTGTGTAAAGGCTGAGGGGCACGGGCAAGGAGTGAAGGCTGGGGCACAGGCTGACGGGGCTGTGGCTGGGCAGGGCCTCGGTGCAGGGCTTTGTGGCTGGTTCGAGACGGGCTGCTTCACCGACACATCTGGGTCAGCTGTTGGTCAGAAAATTAGGCTATCAATATTTTTTTTGGTCAACGAGAGATAAGAAAAGAAAATTTCCGCTTTACTACTACTACTACTACTACTACTACTACTACTACTACAACTACAACTACAACTACTACTACTGTTACTACTACTACTGCTACTACCACTACCACTACTACCACTACTACTACTACTATTACTACTACTATTACTACTACTATTACTACTACTACTACTACTACTATACACAAAGCAGTAGGACAGAAAAAAGTATAAAGAAGATTTTTATTATTATTATTATTATTATTATTATTATTATTATTATTATTATTATTATTATTATTATTATTATTATTACTACTACTACTACTACTACTACTACTACTACTACTACTACTACTACTACTACTACTACTACTACTACTATCACCATTGCCACTGATTTTGTTTCTGTGAGTATGATTATTTTCACTATTGCTGTTGTTGCTATTGTAAAAAAAAAAAAAAGGGGGAACTGAACAAACGTGTAAAAAAACAAACAAACAAAAAAACACGAAACAGTCTTCGCCCACAAAGTAAAAGATGTCAGGAGAAATCATCAAGCTATTTACCGCCACTTTAATAACCTTCATATTTCCTCATATCTAAAAGCATATCCCTGACTCACAAACTCATCTTCAACTACTCTCATTCTTCCTCCTGTCAATGCTTCACCGACTTCTTCACTCATTCTCTTCCTCGCATGGCTTCCTTTATTCCCAGTCACCAGCAGCCTCCGCCTCACACCAAGCTACAGTCCGGTTCTCATTCCCACCACTGATCAAAACGAACAAACACGCAGGAGCCTCGATACATCCCCCTAAACTGTTGTATATTCAAAAGCTTTCCCTTTATCTACCCTTCCGAACCCTCATATGTATGTATCTGTAGTTGTGTATAATGTTGTGCAGGAGGAGGAGGATTGGGATGAGAGACTTGTTCATTTACTCCACCGCATCCCACTCCCTGTCCAGCCACACTTCCTAACTTCTCCTCTCCAACTGTTGCATTCCTGTCACCCCCCGGAACAGCAGCCTCCCATTTGAAACTTCATAAATGGAACTTTTTGAGCCGTTTGAGTTTTTCGATAACTTTTTTTTTTATTATTTATATCAACTGGGAATTGTACAGGCCCCCCACGCGTTAGTTATTGTGTATATCGTTTCTGATCTTCTTTTGTTTCTTACTCTTACAATTCTGACCATGCAGACCTCTCGCCCCACACTCTTGAGAACACAAACGCAAATCTTCTTCCGTTCTATAAATTCCTGTCTAAGTCTCATCCGTTTCTCCTCCTTTCCAAATTAGTCTCACTTTCCACCGACAGTCCGACCCCTTCTTGTGAGTCTTCGTGATGTCAAATACTTTTCATAAACTCCCGTCTTAGTTTCACCCATTTCTCCGTCTCCCCAACACCCTCTCCTCTCTTCAATAATCTCTGGCTACATTGCTGACTCCTCCCCTCCGTTCCCCGCGCTGCGTGACAGGAGGTCGTCATCGGGCAAAACTATTGTCAGTGAGGGATAATCACGACGAAGGGAATTTTTGTGTTTCTGATTTCAGCTGCTATTCGGGTAGACAGCTGTGCAAAAAATAAATAAATAAATAAATAAATAAATAAAATAAAATAAATAAAAATCTTAGTTTTGTATATAACGCTTAGTCTTTTCTGATATGAATGCTCTAAAGCTGGTGAAACGCTTGCACAGCCCCTTGTTTGTGTACTGGGTTGCGTTACGTTGAAAACTGAGAGTCTGCCGGAACATAATGTCTTGGGAAGATAAAGAGTGAGATCACATTGTGTTTCCGGATAATTGTGCCCATCCTCGACAAGCCCTCGAGATGGGAGCATTAACTTCTATTGTTCCTTTTGCCTCCCTTGAGAGCAGCGTTATCCAGCCCTCATTACGACGAAATCACTTCGACGAGGGAAAGTAATGGGAAGAAAGGACGCCTTACAGACAGACATGCGTCGTCCCTCACCTTCCGGTATCAGTCAGCAACCAGGGGAGGGGAGACATATATATATATATATATATATATATATATATATATATATATATATATATATATATATATATATATATATATATATATATATATATATATATATATATATATATATATATATATATATATATATATATATATATATATATATATATATATATATATATATATATATATATATATATATATATATATATATATATATATATATATATATATATATATATATATATATATCCAAATTCTGTGGTAAGCTTTGAGGTTAGAATACACCAAGAAAACATTGATATACAAATATAGATCAAGTAGACAAGAACTGAGTGAAAATACATCAGCATGGAAGTCTTTTTTAAATATTTATCAGATAAATTACTGAATACGTTTCTCTGATGTCTGTGCAATGCATTGCGGTCAAAACAAACCGAGTGAGCAACAAGAGCGACTGAAATAAAGAAAAGTAGCAAAGTTCAAATTTTCTCTGCGAGCTGTTCTGCATCGAGCTAATTTGTATAACACCGCGTGTGTTTACGCTCGTCTGTACGCTCCCGGTACGAGCGAGAGTTGTGATAGTAAAATTAGTATTGCACCGAGTAAGGGCTGGACCGACGGTCGCCCTCCTCCCGGAGCCTCGCCGCTCTCGTAGGGCGGTGCAATGCCGCCCCACAAATATATCACGAACAGCGGCTTCAATTTCAGCTGCAAATTTATCTCTCGAATATTTTTGTACGCTTTATGAGACGGTGAGTCCAGAGTTTCTAAAAGTCCAGGCCTGACCACAGCCTTAGGAAATATGTTGAGGTCATCAATGTGCCGCAGGGCTGCCAGGCAATCACACACACACACACAGAACGTGGAGTGCTCGCTAGTTTCAAACTGCTGTACAAGTCAGCCAGGTTTTCAAGTAAATGTTACCCAAATAAAATTTACACGTAAACCTTTGCAATTTAGTGTCATAGACATTGATTTTTATCTGATTCTGCCAGAACTGGTGTGGATCACGTCGGCGACCCGTGCGTCCACAAGTCCTTCCTTGTCCTCGCAGAGCACAGTCAAGGTGCGGAGCAGGAGCCTCCGCCTCTGCAACGTTTCCACAGCCACCGAGGAGCAGTGTTATTGTGATGAAGCTACTGGAGGGTTAAACGTTTCTTCAAGGCCAGTGTTGTGGTAAGAATATCATCTCTCCATAACCCGTCGTTATAGCTTAAAACAAGTGTTGCAGAAGGCCACCAGGACGACATCATCCTCGCCTGACTCCGTATAGATGACAACTGAAGGTAACCACTCCTGGACACCGAGTGCGGCCTTTGCCCTTCCAATCTGTCGCGGTTTAGATTCGCGACAAGTTATTTTATATTTTATTGCTATAGGTAGGATGGCGGGCGAGTTTTCCTTGTTCGTCAAGTGACCGGGTGCGGCAGGCGGGTCACGATGACTAGGCTCGTTGCCTAGGCGACCGGCGTAGTAATGCCAAGGCGTGCATTCTTGTTGCGGGTCGCCCGCTGTGTTTACCTGCTCTTACGTACTTTCAGGAGTCACCACTACACTCAGTGCAGGTGCATAGTAGCGTGTGCATTACTGCAGCTTGTACGCCTCTGCTGTGAGGAAGTTGGGCTATTGCATCATGCTGTCTCCGTAAGAAGCAGCAGACGTACTAGGTGGCTGTGTGGCCACGTGTAGACGTGCTGGAGTGCTGAAGTGATCCCGGGCCTTGCCTATCGGGACACGCCGCTAGATTTCAGTTCTCGTGCGTCGAGTTGCCGCGGCGGCCTCACGTGAAGGCCGCAACATCGCTGGACATCACGCCGAGGAGGAGCCAGCAGGAAGACAGGCTGCACGGCACCTCATCCTTCGTCTCCACACTGAGTTAAGCAACCAATCGTTAGTGTAGCCAGGTTAGGGTAGACTGTGCTCGCACGAGTAACGATTTAGGCTAGCTTGGTGTGTGAGCTGTTGTATCTTGTTTTCTTTGTGTGTAATAAAGTTAGTGTATAGCTGTACACCCGCTTTTTCACCATACCTTGTGTGCCTGTGTATGTGCCTTCCAGCCCCATAAGGAGAGTAAACAAGAACCCCACGGGAGATTTGAGCAGGTAAGTCGTGTTAGTACTCCTTTTTCAGGGTGTGTACACCGTTGTGTCTCCTGGCGTGCCGCGGGATCAACCCTTGCTGGCTAGTTACCGCGTTGGAGCACACGCCTGTTATTAATCTTATTTTACCCTGTGACACAATCCTGCCTTAAGGCTCGAGACTGTGAGTGCCGGAGACGGGAAACAACACGCTTACGTGAAGCTGTTGGTGCCTCTCATCCTCTCCACTATAGCTACAACAACAACAACGACAACAACAGCAACGGTCAGTAATATGATAATCGGTTCCTCAATACCCCATGCACAGTGTCATTAGTGCGTTATTCAAAATTTATCTCATTCAACAATTTTATTAATAAGAGAAAAGAGCTTTCATTAATTTGATAAAACATTTTTAAGTACCTGAACACAGTCTAGCCCCCTTAACCATATGACCGAAACACAGAACTGACGAGGCGTTTGTTGGAAGCCTCGCAGCAAAGAAAAAAACAAACTCGTATTCGTTTCCCTGTGCTGAGAGGGAAAGGTTTTATTGTAATCTATCCGTTTATCGCCTTCCCCAGGTGACTCCTGCTCGTGACTCTCCTCGCCGCCAGACTTACGAGGACTTATGACATAATTAGAGCTTTTTCTTTCCTGAGCGTCGCCCGTCTCTCCGCCAAGACTTTGTCGAGATTCCTTGTCTTTACTGTTAATGGCGCTGCTTCATCCCTCCCGCTGGGGCCACAGTAGTTACTTCCCTAACTCGCGATTTTTTCAGTGTAACGGGAAGACTTTGAATCCATTTATGTTATTTAAATCTCAAAATACCTTATCAAAGAGAGCGGTCATTCATGGGCCTTAACGAGACATTCATGAGGTCCTGGGGCGCTGCGGGACGTACGTAAAACTCTTCGTTGTCGGAGAGATTTTCAGTTCGTCCAAGGTTAAGGGTCGGGTCTTCAGCTGATGTAAGTGGGACTGAAGCTCTTTTCAGGCGAGATAAGTGGATTAGCGGAGAAAAACACTGTAAATATTGAGGTCCTTTCAAAACAAAGAAGTTCACTCTGCTTATCAACCATGGCTGTGCTCCTCTCCGCGTATCAGGGTGAGCATTACTCCAGCAGCGGAAGGTTGCCTCTCAGCAGACACAGAAGGATGCCAAGGAAACCCTTAGAGCGAATATTTTCCTTAAGTGAAGTTTTGGAGATCAATACCACGCCCTTGCTTAGGGAAAACAAGATGAAGGATTTGGGATAAGCTTGCGTTTGTGGCAGCAACGAGAACTGCTGAAAGGTGGGTGAGCTCTAACTGCTGTACAAGGTCAGCGGAAATGTGATATTTTTTTTTCTTACTTTTCGGCCTATGGCGCCGGGAGGCTTTCTTGGTGATGGTGATTTTTTTCCAGCCCGTTGTGGCACAGGCAAGTGTTTATAGTAGCGCCGTCTTGCTTGGCTCATGGTGTCCCCCGGAGCTTATCTTTTAGCCTCTCTTTAGAGAGAGAATCAAGAGTCCGGGTTGATGGGTGGTCTTCAGGACAGCATGTGGGTAATCTTTGGACACCCGGCGATGACTGAAAAATCCCAACTGTGGCGGCGGGCAGGACTCAGCCCACGTTCTCCTAGACGCCGCGCCGGCACGCTAACCACTCAGCCACCGCCTCCTCTATCTGTTATATTATTAATATATTGCTTTCGGGCGATGGGAAGAGGGCCTGCATGGGGGTGCCCGGGGGAACTCTTGGGTTTGGCGTCCCAGCAAGTTCATCGGCTAACGTGTACGCTAACCTTGTTAAGTATAGTGGGATTTTTTTTTTTCTTTTTTGCGCTTGTAGATGAACTGAATCTTGAGCTTTCTACCTCCTGCTTCTTACTGTCCAAATGACTGACAAGTGAAGAGAATTTGGGTAGAATCAGACTGTCACTCAATCTTCATCCTACTCCCTAGCTGGTTCCCGGGACATTCACTCCTTTCTCCGAACCTCCTTCTCGACGCGGCTCCCTCTCCCCACTCCTAATATGACACTCCCCGCCCTCCTCCCCGACCCTCTACTCAGAACCACTCCACCAACAAAATGAGATCTGGAGGAACTATTTTTCTTCTTTCTCATTTAATTCCGTCTCAGCACACGGGGAGGAGCAGGAGGCTGGTTGGTGCGGGGCGGCGGGGGAGGCGGAGGGCGGTACAAGTCTTTATTATTTCCTGGATTAGCATTTCTCCTGCACTTGCCTTCATTACAGGAAACACAACGGCACCAGCAAATGCACTGAATACATTAAGTCCTGTTTTCGTTCGAGATGCCAAGAGAAAGATACTCACTGGAGGGCTAATTAAGATACCGGCAGCTTACTAATGAAGGCCTGAGTAATTTATGGCACGGTGAAGAAGGAGAAATGGATAGAGAGACAGAAAAAAACCCCGCGAAACTAGGTGGGACGAACGAAACTCATAAAAGAAATGTATGGCGGCGGAGTGGCTGGTTATGGAGGAGGAGGAGAGGGGGGAAAGGAGGAGGAGGTGGAGGAATGGGAGGAAGAGGAGGAGGAGGACAAAGAAGATGAATATGAGCATTAAAAAGATGAAGATGAAGATGAAGAAGAAGACGAAGACGAAGAAAACGAAAAAAAAAAAAAGCTCTAAAATACAAAACATGGCAATATCATTAGTTAACACAAAAACGATAATTCCATAGGCCCTCACAGCATGATCGTACGTAGTCTTAAATTTTACGATTAGGCTACCTCTTCTTTAGGTACGATTTAAGCCGTGACACTGTGGTTTTAGATTAATTATGAGTTAGTGATAAGAAATTAGTGAACAAAGAAGTAAGTTAATAGGTATCGTGGTAATTGAACACACTCTAATCGAAACTGGTGCATTAGGAGAGTTGAAACAGGAAAATAAGGTCCATGTTATCAGACTCTGCGAAGGTCTAGTCCATCTGTTCCAAAAGGCTCTCGCGGAAGTTGACTTAGGGTTTCCATGGGTGGTTTCCTGAGCCCGGCGGTAGTCTTGCAAGGCTTCCGCGCTGTGAATGGGAAAAAAAACACTCATGACAAACCGACGTAGCTCCTCTCTGGTCTTGAAAAACGTTCGTAATAAGAGCCACAAACGTTTGGCATTTCCAGGAGTAGTTTTATGACCCTGGTGGTAATTTGACCCCTCTGTAACCTGAACCTGAAGAAACACTCATTAGAACCCGACTGACCCCCTCTTTGACCTTTAGAAACAGTTAATATGAGACGCGAAAGTGCCTTATAATACCAACCTATAGATCTTGTACGCTTCTTATCTCATTTTACAAGACAATCGAAACTGACCTCTCCTTTGGCATCTCATTCTCTACTTTTCTTTTTCTGGAGCTGTGTTTGGCGGGCTTTTGTTTTTCTGTTGATTACTGTTTTTCAGCTTTTTTCATTGGTGTAAAACAAAGAGCTGAAAAAAGTAAAACACAACCTAAGTATGTTTTCTCGAGTCGACAATGAGAGTGCGAGGGAGGAAGCGAAGCTGCATCGAGTGGCCGCTACACAAGACACAGCG
Organism: Eriocheir sinensis; assembly: GCF_024679095.1. Lineage (NCBI taxonomy): Eukaryota > Metazoa > Arthropoda > Malacostraca > Decapoda > Varunidae > Eriocheir > Eriocheir sinensis. The sequence continues at coordinate 5,290,794 of NC_066518.1, forward strand.
ATGCCAGATTATCGTACTCAGGGCCACCTAATTACTGGTTTCTGACTCACAACTATTGCAAAAGAACACCAATAATTAACCATATAAACGATAACCATATGTGAAGGCAGCTATTTGGGTGATGAAAGCAGTTTTTGGGTCGGAAATCGGCAAACCAAAGAGGCAGTGTACGACAATCTGGCAACGTTGCACAAGACACATTTTTAAGGAGAAAACAGCGAGCCATCATTTGCGTACTCAACCACATTTCGCAATTATTTAATTCGTTTCCGTCTCTTTCTCTCTCTAAATCAATATAAGCTCGATTCATTTATTTTTATTTTTATCGTACTATTTGTTGTCTGTCTGTCTGTCTCAATGTATTTTCTTGTTCTTGTGTCATTTGTCTCTCTCTTTCCTTCTCTTTAATCTCTCTTAATCTATACGTATGCTCGATTAATTTTCTTATTTTTGTCTTATTATTTCTGTATTTCTCTTTCTCTTCCTAAATCTATAAGTATACACGATTAATTTTCTTGTTCTTGTTTTATTATTTCTGTCTATTTCTCTTTCTCTTCCTAAATCTATAAGTATACACGATTAATTTTCTTGTTCTTGTTTTATTATTTCTGTATTTCTCTTTCTCTTCCTAAATCTAAAAGTATACACGATTAATTTTCTTGTTTTTGTTTTATTATTTCTGTCTATTTCTCTTTCTCTTCCTAAATCTATAAGTATACACGATTAATTTTCTTGTTCTTGTTTTATTATTTCTGTCTATTTCTCTTTCTCTTCCTAAATCTATAAGTATACACGATTAATTTTCTTGTTTTTGTTTTATCACCCGCCTCCATTTCCTTCCTTTTGCCTTCACTCACGTCGGGAAGAAGATGAATCACCTGGATCCCGAAACTCCGCCGTGAATCAGGCCATTAACTATTCAATTAAGAAACTTAGTCGGCGTTCCTTTCATGTTAACCTCAGGACCCTACGACACATTTAGGGGAGGGGGTGGGGTGGGGGGGGTGGAGGGGCTGCGACCTTTGCCGAGACGTTCAAGGGAAGCTCCTGTGAATAGCGCCAAGGTGGTCGACTCATGGTATTGGTTTTTAGCCGCCTATAATGTTACTCTATTGAACATTTTGAGTTTCCGTTCCCCCCTCACCCCTTATTCTCGATCCTTCATACCCGGCAAACCGCTTCCCGTCGCCGGCTTCCCCTTCCTTCGTTCTTCCTCTTTCCCTTCCAGATCCAACGCCCTCCAGCGAAGGTCTTATCATCGCAAGCTTCTCCTTTTCAAATTCTTCGCCCCTTAATGAACCTCGTCCCATCACCGGCTTCCCCTTTCTTTATCCTTTCTTTATGCTTTCCCTTCTCCTTCCCCTTCCCCAGTCCAGCCCCCCGCCGGGCCACACACACGCACGATGGCTGCGGTGCTCTCGTATATACGGTTTGACTGTCGACAAGCTGCGGGGAACCGTCAAACATGGCTGTCGGTGTTTTGTGAGTATGACCTCTACAATTTTTTTTAATGAACGTACATCCGATTAATAATATAATTAACTGTGCTTATTAAAGGTTACCAATGGTACCGAAAAGTCATTATCGTCAGACCTAATATCTGTGGGTGTGTAAAATTTTGGGTAGTAAAAATATGAGGGAGTGAACAGAATTAATCTGTTATCGGCAACGCATCATTAGCGCATAAAAATCCGACGCCGGCCACAGGTTGGCATAATTATATAATTATTTCACGTGCTCTCGGGAAAAATCTATAAGTTAATTACGCGAGCCTTTGTTCAATGCACAATATTTACCGACGCGTATTGATAACTCAATCTGGCAGCGATGTTCAGGCGGCGCAGGCCCGGCGTGTACGGGGGATTAATGGGAATGTTCGGCGCCGTCAGCAGCAGCGGCGACATGATGCATGCATATACATGTATTCAAACGAGCGCGGCGACGACCGAATGATCTGCTACAAGCATCAACAACAACAACGACAAAACCTTGTTGCCAACAACAACAACAATAACAACAACAACAACAACAACAACAACAACAACAACAACAACAACAACAACAACAACAACATCAACAAAAATAACGATGATAAGGGTCGGCCCCCACACGCGGCCCGGCGCGGCACACCCTCGCCCTCTGCGCCTCAACACATTTTGCCTCATCACGCCAAATTCGCATGAGTCAGACGGAGGCTTCGCCGCCTGCCAATACCCAGGTGTATCAGGATTCGCTTCTCTCGCGTCCTTTCATTAGAATTGCAAATCATAATTACAAGCGTGAATTTCAGATGCCTGTACAGCTCTCCTTTATAATATATGTATATGTATGAGTGTATAATATATGTATATGTATGAGTATATATATATATATATATATATATATATATATATATATATATATATATATATATATATATATATATATATATATATAAAGAAAAAATATTGATGTACACATATATGTATACATTTTTTCTTCGTTTTCTAGTCTCCATAATTATAATGGTCCGCCATCCTAAGTCGGCAGGACTCTCGTGCGGCAGGCGGCGCTGCTGGCGGCGGCTCAGGAGCACGCACCCCGCGGCCAGGGGCGGGGAGGCGGCCAGAACTTGAGGAACAAGCGGCTTCACGGACAACTATTGCTCCATACGTTCCGCCTTTTCTAATTTTCGTCTGTAGTTTCTTCGGCTTTGAATTTAAAACTGTTTTTCCCTCAACCTATTCCTTTCCTCGCGGGCAATCAAGTCCTCATTACGCCAACGTTTAGTATGCAAAAAACATTTTCGCGTCGGGAGGGAGGCGGCCGCGGCTCCTTCCTCCCTCCCCGCGCCTCGCCGGCCTTCCACGCACGTATATCACCGTCCTTCCCTTGTTTTGGATAATTTGATTCTCCTCTGGCGTCAACAACTTCATTGAATTACATTAAACAGCAGCCAATTTGCATTTTTCCCTTTCCACACGTCTACCAGGAAACCAGCAACGCACCGCTCTTTCAAATTCCTATTATGCCATTACTTTGTGAAGGCGCCGATTCCTCCCCCGCAGACACGTGACGCAGCGGTATCATAAGAGTAATACTAATAACGATACTAATAATGATAAGAATAATGATAATAATAATAATAATAATAATAATAATAATAATAATAATAATAATAATAATAATAATAATAATATGATAAAGATAATAAAAATAATACGGTAACTAATAATGATGATGATAATAGCAATACATTTTCCAATAAAAATGAGAACAAAATAACAAATCTTTTCAATAGTTTCCTTTCTCCCCAAATCTTTCTCTTTTCAAAAATATAACGACACATATGAAGACAAACTGACAACGATATTTTTGGACCTCCCTGAAGTTTCCAGGCATCAGTAAATATCCTTCCCTGGCTTTGAGGTCCACTCCTCCCTCGAGCCATTCATGAGCCTCGTGCAGGGTTACCAAGTTATCGTATTCAGTCACTCTGCTCGTCGTATTTTCCGGTTTCTGAGTCACAGCTATGGCAAACAAACGCCAATAAGTAATGCTTTTAACGAGAACTTTAACTGGAATTTCGTTATCTGTGTGGGTAGGAAAGTTTTGAGCCCTGGAACTGATAAATGCGATGTTTTAAGTACGATAATTGGCATCATTGGACTCGCGTGCAAAAGTTCATCCTGCCTATCCATCTATGCATCAGTGTGTGTGTGCATGTATGTATGTATGTAATAATAATAATAATAATAATAATAATAATAATAATAATAATAATAATAATAATAATAATAATAATGATAATAAACGGTTTATTTACATATTATAAGTACAATTTTTCTTCGCAAATGGAACAAGTACAAAAAGAAGGGGGACGGGGATCGGGGGTCTGATATGTGTGGAAAGGTTGGGGCGATGGAGCTTAGGGTGGGGGAGGAGGGGGGTGGGGGGAGTGCAGTGCGGTGGTGCCGAGAGGGAGGGAAGGTGCGGTCTCTTCAGTATGTATGTATGTATGTATGTATGTGCATCTCTCTCTCTCTCTCTCTCTCTCTCTCTCTCTCTCTCTCTCTCTCTCTCTCTCTCTCTCTCTCTCTCTCTCTCTCTCTCTCTCTCTCTCTCTCTCTCTCTCTCTCTCTCTCTCTCTCTCTCTAACCTACACCACTACCACCATCATCACCACCCCCAACATCACCGCCACCTCCATCATCATCATCATCATCATCATTAGCATTATCATCATCACCACCACCATCATCATCCGCATACATCATTCCACTGCAAGACATGGGCCTCTTCCAAACGTTTCCATTCGTATACTCCAAGTAGCCACACCCCATGCATCCAGACCTCCACAGTGACTCCTCCAACAACCCGCGGTGAGGAGTGGGAAGCAAAGGACTCCCCGGTTGGACGATATAACAGCAACCTTTCCCAAGTTACTGATTCCAGTGGTGCCGATGCGGGGCAGCCGCGACGCCACGAGTACACCAGCGGGCCAGTCCCACACACCTCTCCAATTAGCTGCTCTAAAATAACGAGCACAGTCAGCCGTACTGGCTTCATGGTACGCAATTAAATAGAATTATTAACCTCATAACACCAGAGAATAGACTATATGACACTGAACCTCAATTAACATGAAAGAGAGAGGAGAAAACAAGTAAAACTGTACATTGTCAGATGTGATGGATGGAATGACTGTATATGAAGGCCAAGGTCAATCAAGTCTGGAGCTGGGGGTCAGCACTGTTCTTATAATTATATAATGATTTAAAAAGAAAGTCTCAGTGACATGTGATCAAGGCAAAATTGGATACATTGTATATCGGCTTAGAACGATGAGTAGGCAGTCAAGTGAACTGTGGTGGTTTGTTAAATCCCTTTATTGAAATGTATGCATAGGCAAGGGTTATAAAACCTTATCAATGGCAAAATGTTGCCCCTCATCCTATACAGTGACTAAGGGGTATTCTTTGTAGAAGCGAACAGCCTTTCTGGAGGAATTTTGTTGCTGCTGCGTAAGATGTGTTTCAGTAAACATTTATACTTCCGTCGTTGGGACGCACGCAGTGTCTCACGGTGCTGGGTCTATGATTTGTGTCACCTGCCGGGATTAAGTGTGTCGTGATGAGGCATGAAAGGCCGCACTTTTGCCATTAACTAACGAGTTCCCGGCGCCAAATGAGGCAGAAAAGAAGCGGAGGCTTAGGGTGAGGCGGTGGCAGTCCTTCTAACAGCTTCATCTGCCTACCGAGTCTCTTAACGGTGTACTGCGTAATATAAGCAACTAAAAGACTTACGGTATTATTTCATCCTTACATTAACACGTTAATTCCACGGAAACTCTTCCGGAACACTGCAGGCAGCAGTAATAAAGCAGCCATTATGTATAGTAGAAATAACAGATGATACGAAAGCGCTAACGGAACAGAAGTATCATTATCCGGAGTTCATCCATGAAAAAACTTACACGGAAATCTCCATGGAAGAGCCGCTTTTATATACCATGATTCATATGGATTATTTTATGGACAAGCAACATTACGGATAACTGGCTAGCAAAGGTAAGAAACTTCATGTATGTAGTTTATTCTAAAATAACAAACAGGGAGGAGGTGGCGGAGTGGTCAGCGTGCGAGCGGTGTCCTGGAGGACCCGGGTTCAAGTCCCGCCTGCCGCTACAAGCTGACAATTTTCACTCATCGCCGAGTGGCTTAACACTATCTACATGCTGCCCTAAAGACCACCTATCAACCCGGACTTTAGCGAAACTCTACAGCGGACCAAAATGAGTTCCAGGGGGCAGCATGAACCAAATAAGATGGCACCACTATAAACACTTGCCGGCATCACTAATGGACTGGGGCTGACCAACAGACACCATCAAGACAGCCTACCGGTGCAACAGGTCGAACATAAAAAAACGTGTTTTTTTATATCGTTAAGGTGGGAATCTTGTTGAACAAAAGTTGCTGTTCGGATCGTGACATACTTAAGAGTTTATTGTGTGCTTCAGTCATGCTAAATTCCAAGTTCGGATGATTAGACTCCAAACTCTGCCAAATAAGGTAACAATATGCAATGACTCATTTTTCTGAGTATAACCTCTTTGACAGTTGTGGGCGATCAGTCTGTGTCTTGTGTACATTATATTCTGAGGGCAGTCAACACTGTACCCTCCTTGCGTATTGCAGCACGGGAGACACAAAGAAGTGTTCAAGGTTTTTCTACGTCAATATTTTGCGTTTGCGTCAGAACGTTCACAACAACTAGACTGCATTCATTTTTCATCCTTATATAATATATAAGGGTTAATCGTACGTTCTGGTCAAGCTTACGTGGCTTGGCGACACTGATAGTGTAGCCTCGGGCTGATGATCGCATCCTGACACATTTTGACTGCGTAGTTGTGGCACACCTTGGACAGTAAAATAAAGTGTCATACACAAAGAGGTCTTGACGTGTAGCATGATTGTGTGCCAAGGAAATTTATCTCGCTGTAGACACGACCAACAGCCTTTAACATTAACGTCAAACTCCTTGGTCTGCATGCTGGAATGCAGAGTCCCGCTGGGCACAGACCGCAATGGCCTCCAAACTCCTCGAACAATAGAGAATGTGTCACTAATTAATTTAGCTGCCGCCCTAACACAATCATCTTGCGAATGAAAACGGATTTTCCAAATATTGAAAACCATCAAATTTTGCTATGTAAAATTTAATATACGAACACTACTTCGCAGGCTTCGAAAATCCAATTTACGATGATAATGTCACTGAAAAAGCGAAGATAAATCACGAGTTTTCAATGTTTCATGCTGTGTTGCTGCTTTCTGGGTGTTGTTGGCGAGAGACGAACAACACAAGCACATAAAGATAGATGGAAGGGTCACACACACACACACACACACACACACACACACACACACAGAGCAGTGAATGAAGGTTTTCCTCGGGTTCACCCTTTGGCACCATTCTCAGGAAGGCTCAGATGCTTCGAGATACCAACACAGAATCAAACAAATCATCTACGATTCGGCGTTCTTATGGGTTCTTTACCTTATATTTCACTAAGAATGAGGTCTCTGGACGAGAATCAATTTCTGAATTGCATAAGCCTTGAGGTTTGGAAGTCTTTCCGGAAAAAAAGTCGGTTTGAAGTTTTTACATCATAAGTCGCAAGTCATGGAGTTAATACGGCAAGTCGGTGTACGGTGTGATAGTGTTTGTGAGCCGCAAGGGAGGACGGAAGACGCGGGGCCGGTGAGCAGCGAGGCGCCCGGAAATTCATGCAAAGAGAAGTGTAGTAGAAAGATAAACAGTGAAAAAAGATCGTGAAGATAATTGCGCCGTTTGACAGGTGCCGCGCCGACCTTGAAAGCGGTGAGGGTGGACGGCAGCAAAGGCCATCAGAGGAGGTCGTCTCGCTACTTTTCCTGGATGTGTGTGTGTGTGTGTGTGTGTGTGTGTGTGTGTGTGTGTGTGTGTGTGTGTGTGTGTGTGTCGAAAAAAAAATTGAAATTCATTACGCGCTTGATGATGCTAATGATGATGATGACGATGGTGGTGATGGTGATTTAATTATTATTATTATTATTATTATTATTATTATTATTATTATTATTATTATTATTATTATTATTATTATTATTATTATTATTATTATTATTATTATTATTATTATTATTATTATTATTATTATTATTATTATTATTATTATTATTATTATTATTATTATTATTATTATTATTATTATTGATCTTCAGCCATTACTATTTTTTAATATAGTCCAGTGCAGGAAAAAAGTCCTTTACCTACTACTATTACTACTACTATTACTACTACTACTACTACTACTGCTACTGCTACTACTGCTGCTGCTGCTGCTGCTGCTACTACTACTACTACTACTACTACTACTACTACTACTAAAATATAGCAATGATAGAGGTTTATGTGATCATTTACATAGAGTGTCACCTTTTCGACTTCTGCTGTAGGCAACACGTGTTACTTAATCGCCTTATATATATATATATTCTCGTTTTTTTATCCATAGATTTATTTGGATTTTTCTCGCTCTCTTTAGCACAGATATAATTTCTTTCCCATGTGGATTAAGAGGTGACTTAACATAACAATTAAAGTGAGTTTAAAATTCAGGGCTGGCGGACGTAAGCATTGCAACATAACATTGCCACTGTGCAGCATCTGCATGTTGCATCATTACTCAGGCCTCAGCCCGCCGCTATTGCAGAGAAATGCACCGGCCGAATAACACTTTAGCCAGGAATTTCAAACATTTCATTTTGCCCAGACATGTTTGCGAGCAGGAAGTGAGAGCGAGAAAATGATACGAAACTATGCGAAAAATATATCAGCTTCACGCCACCTTTTGTAAACATTGTTTGTAAGATAGAAGAGACGCTGTGTTGATGGCGCGCTGCTTAACATGAGCAAAACCATCGTCTGGCCACGGGTGTCTCTCACCGTGCCTGTGTTACCTGAGCACTGAAAAAAAGGATTTGCCAGGCTGATGGCATGCGTATATTTATATTATAGTCATTTACTGCAGGCATTATTTCTGGAGAAGACGAACATTGTAGATCTAAGTAACCCTCATAATTTCACCTTTGTAAAATAGCACAGTTTGAGTGATGGAAAGCACTTTTACGTTCTTCATTGTTATGACTTTGATTCACCTAAAACGAGACTCATCCTTCCTTTCCAACTTATTCCTTTCTCTTTCTCCGTCGAACAGCCATTATCGACGAGGAAGGCAGAGAGGAAGGAAGGCTGCGGCTGCTCCTAATCTCGCCTAAATTTCGTTCGCGTCTCATTTTTCAGCCAGGCAGTGACGCGGGCGGGCTGCCGCGACCAAGGAAGGGCATGCCTGGTGGTCACACTACTCTTTACCTGCATGCGGCTCAAACCACAACGGCAGAGATTTATGGATTCCAACTCTTGTAGCATGTCACGTGTGTGTGTGTGTGTGTGTGTGTGTGTGTGTGTGTGTGTGTGTGTGTGTGTGTGTGTTCTATTATGCATCAGTTCATGGAGAGGGAATCATAATTCTTTTTGGTGATCAAACATATATATTCTATGGTAAAAGGAAGACACAATTCTGCCAAAATAAAACAAAAGCCAAACAACAATGAGAACAACAACAACAACAATCCAAGAGTTCCAAACCAACCGATCCAACAAGGGAAAAAGAGCTGCTGCAGAGGCCATTCCGTCTTGGCTGCATCGACGCCGAGTCACCGTGTAGGCTACCTGACCCTCGCCGGCAGCATGTCCCCTATTCCTCTACAGGTGATTGGTCCCCGAGTAAAGACGCTCAGCTGTACCTCCGAATCTAGCCACGGGGTGTTCTGGATAATACTCTTTGTGATTCCCGCGCAAAACTACCCTTCTAGTCCTTACCTATCAATCCTTACCTAACCTAACCTATATATATAACCTGGCCTGTTCAAGAGTGGGCGCTACATACCAGTAGAGAGATAGTGAATACGCCACATAGGAAGCTCACTAAGGCTCATCAACGCCACGAACACCCGCGAGGCTCTCAAGCGGCTCATCCTCACCTCAAGTACCGTTCATCGAGGCGGATTACAGCGTCGCGGCACACTAAGTCATCGAGATCTTAATGAAATATTTCCCAGGAGCCTTATCGCTCGTCCCCCTCCACCCCCCTCGCCTCCTCAGGGTACGAAGGACCATCAGCGGTCAGTCCTGCCGGCTCTTTCAGGGTGATAAGCCAAGTTACTCAATTATGGGAGATTCTAAGCGAACTTTTCTCCCGAATCGACGAGCCGCGACCCGACAAACCTGACCCCCTCAACTTTATCGCTCGGCAGCCTCCTCCACGAGACATCGACCTGGCCTCCCCGGCTGCTGCGTGGAGTAAAACTATGCAAGTTTTCAAATAACATCACTTGCTATTTGACCTGTGGTGTAGGGGAGAAGAGGAGTGAAAGAAAGAGGAAGGAAGTGAAGGAGAGGAGGAAGAAGATGAAAATGAAATTGAAAGTGAAGATGAAGAAAAGGAAGACGAAGTAGAAGTAGAAGATGAAGAAGTAGAAGTAGAAGACAAAGGAAAGGAAGAAGAGGCAAAAGAAGAAAAAAAACAAGAAAAAGAAGACGAAGACGAAGAAGAAGAAGAAGATGACGATGACGAAGACGAAGAAGAGGGAGAGGAGGACAAAGAAAAAAGAGAAATTATAAACACTTTTAAAAGAAAATTTACAGTAAGTGTCCATCGATGCAAAATAAAGAAAATAGACAACTGGAGCCAATGGCGGCCTCACACACACACACACACACACACACACACACACACATGTACACGCGTCGTTCTGGCTTGATGTCGTGGAAGCAATTTTCACATTCGACTATTTATTAAACACACACACACACACACACACACACACACACACACACACGAACACACATGTACACGCACGCCACAACCAACCTCAACAGTTCGCGATCATCATAAAACTTCACCGGAAATTAAAATATATCCCAAAACATACACCGCTGGGAAGGGGACAAAGAGGAGGGGAGGGGAGAGGGGGGGGTTCAGTCTGCGCGGCCTCCCTTCCGTTTATGTGTGTAGTATTGCTAAATTAAAGTCGGGAATTATTTACGTTCTATAAAGCTCGAACGGATTCCCTTGACACAATTATGGAAGCTATCTAAGGAGCAAATTTGTGAAGGATGTGGAGAAGCTTTCGCTGAGCCGCGCCCCAGGAGGAATGGAGGGGGGAGAGGGGCAGTGGGGATCGGGGGTGAAGGGGGAGGGGAGAAGAAATGGGAGGTGGTAGAGAGAGAGAGAGAGAGAGAGAGAGAGAGAGAGAGAGAGAGAGAGAGAGAGAGAGAGAGAGAGAGAGAGAGAGAGAGAGAGAGAGAGAGAGAGAGAGAGAGAGAGAGAGAGAGAGAGAGAGAGAGAGAGAGAGAGAGAGAGAGAGAGAGAGGAGAGAGAGAGAGAGAGAGAGAGAGAGAGAGAGAGAGAGAGATGAGAGAGAGAGAGAGAGAGAGAGAGAGAGAGAGAGAGAGAGAGAGAGAGAGAGAGAGAGAGAGAGAGAGAGAGAGAGAGAGAGAGAGAGAGAGAGAGAGAGAGAGAGAGAGAGAGAGAGAGAGAGAGAGAGAGAGAGAGAGAGAGAGAGAGAGAGAGAGAGAGAGAGAGAGAGAGAGAGAGAGAGAGAGAGAGAGAGAGAGAGAGAGAGAGAGAGAGAGAGAGAGAGAGAGAGAGAGAGAGAGAGAGAGAGAGAGAGAGAGAGAGAGAGAGAGAGAGAGAGAGAGAGAGAGAGAGAGAGAGGATCAGAGGAGAGGTACAGAAAAAAAGAAAGGAAAGAGGAAGGGGAAAGAAAAAAAAATAATGGAGCGGATGGAGGGCGGCTAGGGAGAGCGGATGAAAGAGGGGACGGGGGAAGTGGAGGAAGGCCGTGTAGGGAGGAAAGGGAAGGAAAACTATGGGAAAGAGAGCTCGATAGGGGTGCGGAACGGAGAACGGGGGAGTGGACTCTCAATACGGAGGGGGATGTATACCAAAACTACGGGGGAGAAAGTCCAGTATTCTAAAACGCGAGGACAAACACACACACTGCCTCTACTCCTTTCCTCACACGCGCAACACTTTCACCAAGATACAAATTTTAAAGCCAGTATTCTTTAACGTGTCGTCACTTAAGTTCGTCTGTTCGAAAAGACTTACGTAGAAATTGCTGGTGTTTTCATGGACTGCTTTGCGATCCTAGTGATAGTTTTACCCGACTTCAGCATCTTGAACGGGAAAAAACAGCCAATGAAAACCAGGTTAATCTTCACAGTGAAAAAGCATTTAATGGACCGAAGTCTATCTCCTTACTACCAGCAACTCAATTTCCTTAACCTACAATGCCGTTCAACTATAGTCTGTTCACTTAAGTCTGACCCAAGCTGACAACATAAACCTAAGCGTGTTCGTAAGCGCAGGGCAGATTAGCAGAAAGTGCTGCGTGAGATGAACACAAACAGAGGTTAAAGAAAACTTGGAAGCCACAGCAGTAGACAATCAGCACTCAGCTTGCAAACACGCATAGGTTTATGTTGTCAGCTTGGGTCGGACTTAAGTGAACAGACTATAGTTATATATCACTTTACGCTGACGACTCCCACACAGATACTCTCTTGATGTGACGGTGGATGTGTACTAACAGTTAGGCCAAGTATCTGCTCCTCCTGCTGCTCGTTGCTTCATTTCCTTGACTGAGTGACTTTCAGCGAGTCTAATTAAATGTATCGCGTTTCTCAGGAGTGATTACCGCAGACAAATGTAAAAGCTCTCTTAGCTACTGGATACTAGTATTCTCTCATAGTAAATGTCCTGCTTCGGCAAATAAACCAAGAACCAGAAAGAAAATGAAAAAGATGAATGTCAGTAATCCACACAGAAGGACGTTCCAAAGTCACAATCTTAACTTTTCGAGGAGAACTTTCGCTAATCTCTTGCAAAAAATAAGTAAGACAAAGGAAATAATAGTTTAGTTCCAGAAGCACGAATGCGTGCAGCGCCCAGACTGGGGCGGCGGAGGGTGGGGCTGCTGGCGGGCCACGGACCTGGATCACGGGACACGGACACGAATACTGCCATATCTATCTATCTATCTATCTATCTATCTATCTATCTATCAATCTATCTCTATCTATCTATCTATCTATCTATCTATCTATCTATCTATCTATCCATCTCTATCTATCTATCTATCTACCTATCTATATATCTATCTCTATCTATCTATATATCTATCTATCTATAATGTATATAGACATAATTAAATTTATTTACTAATTTATTTGACACCATAAAATAGCTACATTTTTTTGTTAATTTTCATTATTTGTTTACCTATCTATAATGTGGCCATTTCACTCCAGTCATCCCACCACTGACAAAAGGACAAACCTGCCTCTTCCGTATTTCATCTCCAAGAAACAAAGAAGGAAAATAAATCCCCGTTAACGAAGCGGCGCAGGAACAGCGATATTGGACAAGCCAGCGACCCTCGCATGCATGCACGAGTACTCAAATTAGTGTCGGCCCGGCAGCGTGCAAGTCCTTCCGGCTCACTGCCACCCTCACATAGTCATCCTAAATTCCAATTAACTTAAGCTGGTGAAGGGAAGGAGCAGCAGGGTTCATTTTACAATATAATTATAATGGCAGAGGCGCGATGTTCGCGTACCGTTTGCCAAGCGGCGGAGACTCGTGCGTTGCTCGAGGTAGTTTCTCAGCGTATTATTATGCGGTTGCTTGTGCAATGATTCTGAAGGGTTAAATTATCCTTCCTTGCCGAAATACCTGCTGCCCTCGTTGTTTCAGGGTATTACTACTTGGCACGTCCTCCGGCGTCGCCGCCTTGTAATCTGCGGCGCCGAGGCTTCACTGAATTTCCCAACCCAATTTTTAGCGACGCCTCCCTTGTTGGCCGTTCAGGGAAAGGTGTGTTGAGCCTTTCTTCGCGTGTTGCCCCATCAAAACACAGCTAAGCCAACTAACCTGAGGCATTGACTCCTTTGTTCCTCATTTATCTATTTGTCGATATATATATATATATATATATATATATATATATATATATATATATATATATATATATATATATATATATATATATATATATATATATATATATATATATATTATCCCGTGCATACTACGCCCATCTCCAGGGAAATCGATAACCTCGTAGGAGTGGTGAGCTGACCCTTTAATTATCCATCAGATGAAAGGAGGATCAAAGCTCATCCTATTCTTTCATGCCTTCACATGGCTGCCAGGCTCATGTAAAATTTATGGGAAGATTGAAAAAAAAGAGGAAATCTGTGTGGGAACTGAACATAAAAGAGAGGGTAAGGAGAGCGAGATATCGGAGGAGGAGGAGGAGGAGGAGGTGGGGGGGGTCGCGCAACACAGGGAGGTCGTGGCCAGCGTCAAAAGTTTAAACTATTGGAAATATTTCAAGAGCTGGGAAATGAAAGTTAAAAGGAGACCCCTCAAAGCTGGCTTGATTGATGGAAGTCCAGAAGAGGCAATAAAAAGAAAGAATGTGAAAGTGAGGCTCGGGGGCGGTGGGGATGGGGGGTGGGGGTGGCAGTGGCAGGGCTGTGGCGGGCGGGGCGTAGCGGGGCTGGTCTGGAGTGTATGGCAGGAGCCTTATCCAGCCGCACCGGATCCGAATTACAGCGAGACACCGGGGAATTCCTCCAAATGGACCAATGGCAGGGAGACATTCCAGCCCCTGCCTCACACTGATTGAATAATGCACGCGCACACACACACACACACACACACACACACACACACACACACAACCACACACACTCCCTCTCATCCACCCAACGCCTCGGCTCTTGCAATCGCCTCCTCAACCTCCAAAACCTCCTCGACCCTAAAAGTTCATTAACCTCCACAACTTCTTCAATAACCTCCAGAATCTTCTCTTCGACCTACACAACCTCCTCCTCAACCTCCAAAACCTCCTCCTTGATCCTAAAACTTTTTCATTAACCTCCACAACTTCCTCAATAACCTCCAGAATCTTTTCTTCGACCTACACAACCTCCTCCTCGACCTCCATATCCTCTTCCTCACCCTTCACAACCTCGTCCTTGACCTAAAGAAACTCATCCTTGATCTCCAAAATCTTCTCTACAATCTCCTTCTTGACCTCCATAACTTTTTTTTCAACGTCCACAACCTTCTCCTCGAATTCCAGAACCTCCTCCTAAACAACCACCACCTCCTCGACTCAGCAACCATCTCTTCGATTCTCACAACCTCATCTTTAACCTCCAACATCTATTTGAAGCCTACAACCTCACCCTTGATTTCCACAACCTCTCGAACCCACAAACTTCTCTTTATCCTCAACATCCACAACTCTCCTCTCAACCCACATGTGCACAAACTGCTCTTCAACCCCCGAACGTGTCTTCCATGTGGCAAATTTCGTCATCCAAGAACTCATCGCTGCATATTCGGAGAGTCTGTCGACGGAACAAAGTCACTGAATCTCTTTTGGTTCTCATTGGCGCTGTGGTAGTGAACGGAGTCTGCCTTGTTAGCGATTTGATTCCCCGTGTTTGGACTGATGCATATTCAAACACCCGCACCCACACACACACACACACACGCACACGCACACCCACCCACCCACACCCACACACACACACACACTGAAGGATTACATTTAACCTATCATACTCAAAATCTCACAACACCTCGCTTCTTCCCATCAGTCGAACTAGGGAGGACACTTCGCAGCCTTCCCCAGACCTAGCGGCGCCTCCTGCCAGGGCTTGACAAATTCCGCCACGCAGCGCCAACCCAGCCGATCACAAGCAAAGCCGCGCCTGATGGATTAGGTAACTGTCACTGGTATCATCAAACGTTTGTGGCTCTTGTTACGAACGTTTTTCAAGGCCAGAGAGGAGCCACGTCGGGTTGTCATGAGTCTTTTCACCTTCGAAGCGCGGACACCTTGCAAAGCGACCGCCAGACTCAGGGAACCACCAACGACAACCCCGAGAACTTATTGTGGGAAAGCCTTTTGAAATTGATGGACTAACCCTTTGAGGAGTTTGATAATATGAACCTATGTCAGAACACCTTTACGAATATATAAAAGGAATAGCTGTGGTTTGGTAAGAGAAAGATTTACCCTTTGGAGACAGAGACTACAGCTGTTCCGGATGGTTGGGCAAAGATATTGGACCCATTCAAATTTTTATACAAACGTCGGCAACAGGAATAGCTTTTCTCCTTGCACTCCCCCCCTCACCCCCCTTCTCTCTCTCTCTCTCTCTCTCTCTCTCTCTCTCTCTCTCTCTCTCTCTCTCTCTCTCTCTCTCTCTGCCACTCAGTGAAAGAGAAACACCTGTTGCGATCTCTCTCTCTCTCTCTCTCTCTCTCTCTCTCTCTCTCTCTCTGTGTGTGTGTGTGTGTGTGTGTGTGTGTGTGTGTGTGTGTGTGTGTTCATTAGATGCAGACGAGGGAGTAGACAGACAAACAGACGAACAGACAAACAGACAGGCAAACAGACAGACACACACAAACTTACACAGAAAGACAGATAAAAAAAAACGTATATGCTACCAGGTATGAGATAGTTTTAAAGTGTAACTACCGAACATGATACTTTTAATATTAAGTGTTGAATATAAAATATGTTATCTTTCTCGTATTGTTAAATAAAACTGTGCAGGATGTACACGGTATGTGTGTCTGGCCTGAAAACGTGGTAAGTAAATGTTTAAAGTCGCTGTGAGTATTTTCCCCATACAGCTAATGGATGGTGCGTTTGAGTGTCAGGCGAGGCCAAGGGAAGCCCAGCCAAGAGTCTGGTGCGCTGTGTGCCTGGCGTGCCGATCTGCTCGGCGTCATTGTAGGCACGCGGTGCTTTGTCTGGGCTCATCATTACTGGTGGTGATGCCTTGGAGATAAGCGAACACACCAATTATTTGCTTAATAGATTTAACGCGGTTACCTGAACTGAAGTAATTGGCTCAATAAATTCATTTACATGTGACAACTACGTCTATTTATACATATTTAAGAAGGCAGACGAATAGCCAGTTTCAAACGATCCATTATTCTTTAAATATCTTCTATAATAGAAGAAAAATCTCTTTCAAATTCCACTAATACTTCAGTTTGGCATCATTCAATACAAACAGTGAAGAAATAAAATTGTTGTAACCTTTTCATATTAGTCTTTATTGTTTACAAAATGAAGACGGACTCCATTCATCGTACAACTTAATACTGGCCTACAGACGCATTCTTAGTATTCTCAGTGTCGTTAATCCGAACAGCATCTTGATGGTGTAGGAACTCACGATGCGGATGTTTATTAATAAAATGCAACAGGATGTTTTTTTCAACAATATACGTCCTGTCAGACAATATTTACCAATAGAAGTAAGAGGAATAGTCACCACCTCAGAGCAAAAGCCTGATCCAATTCTGCTAACCCTTCCGGCTCTGCCAAGGGAGGTAACTGGAAAATAAGATGGAGAGTGTTCCTGAATCCCCGGCACGTCTACTCCCCGGGCGGGGAGTGCTGCCGCAGGTAGCCCGCCAGCAGGTCCTCAGGCGAGATGCGGTGCGTGAAGGTAAGGCGCCACGAGCCCTCGTCCACGTAGTCCAGTGGGTGGGGGTCGGTGTGGCGCTCCCCGGAGGTGGCTCCAATGATTACCAGCGCCGGACCCTCGTAGGCAGACACATACTGCCTTGAAATGAGACATTCTCGTGAGTCAGTTATAATTTTGTCACGCAGTATACAACGTATATATTTTAGTCCGGATGTACTTGGTATACTATGAAAGATGGTTTTAAAGGTTAACTTTTGGTCTCATAAGAAAAAGTAAATATACTTGACACAGGAGTACATGAATACTATGACAGTGACAAACACCATCGTCACTTGTACATTCCGCTTACCGGAACGCTTTGCCGTCGTTAAAGTAGCAGCACATGAGGGCGTGCGTGGGCGGCACCCGCGGGGGAGCGGCGTCTGTGTCCACGTAGGTCAGCGGAATGAAGGTCGGCGGGGAGTACCTGGATGACCACCACTCGGCGTTCACCTCATAGCCCACCACGGACAGACCTACAGGCACGCGAGAATTCGCTGCATCAAGAGAATATTATGAAGCAGTTCTAGTAAAGTCAGTTATTGGTCTGTCTGCTTATCAACGTAGCTTAAAACTGATAAAAAAGAAATTGTCTCACTAGTGGAATAAAGAATTATTTTTTTTATCTATGTACAAAACTTAGCGCATCCTTGCAGTGAATTTGTCCCATTGGGAGACATGTCTTGAAAGCAAAAGCTGCTCATCGATTGGTCTCCATTGTTGTCACATACTCAAGCTGGAAATGCAGCAGACAACCAGGCAGTTACCTGAGCTGCCTGGTACGTGAAGCCTCAATACCTGTGTGGGCTTGGACGAGCCACTCCAGCAGGCCGGTGCCGCAGCCGACCGAGGCCACGGCAGAGATGTTGGCGCCCCTGACGTGCTCGGCGAGGGCAGCGAGGCAGCAGGGTTTTGGCCGCACCCACAGCAGCAACGAGTCCCAAGGGCGCTCCTCCTCCTCGGTGAAGGTTGAGATAAGTGAGAGGATGGTGTCGGCCTCACCTGTAGGAGCGACAGGCAATGTTACACCCACAAGGGAGCTGTTGACCTGTGGCAACACTGGCCATCTGTTTACAGTGTAGTTGGCAACGCTGCGGGAGTTGAATTATTGTCGCATGATATTTTGTATCTCCCCCGAGGAGAGCTCAGGCTTCAGCCAAAAATATAACTAAAAGTTTTAGATACATTGACTTTTTTTTAATGATATTGTACGAGTACCTTGTATAACAAACACTAAATGATATTCACGAATCACTTAACGTCTAACGAACGGAGGACGTTTCTGACCTTTGTTATAAAGAGCAATGATCTCCTCACGCAGAGTCTTGTCCTCATCCTCGGTCTGTTTCTCAGCCTCGTCCACTTCATCCTCGCCCTTTCCCTCCTCTCCGGTGATGCCACAACAACAGCTTTCACCGTCCTCAAGGGGGTCCATGACGCCACTTGTATTGCCAAGCGCACCGAGAGAACTCGTCGTGAAGGTGTAATATGTTGAATGCCGTATTTTCTTCAGTGCGAGAGAATGGCCGAGGATACCGCTGTAGTGCCACCACCGACAAAACGACCATCGCTTCCTGGTGTTCAATGGGAAATGTGGAAAGTACTACGACGATGAACTGCGTTTTATTCACATTTATTCAATGCTCAGCAACTTGTAGCACACAGTCAAAGAGAAAGGCACTCAACTCCCTCAAGAGGCTGGAGGGCCACTGAGGGTCACGAGCAGCAGGCTTGTCTATTTTTGATCTGCAGGAGCATCGGCGGCGCGGCGCACACCGGCCAGGCACCAGCTGGGCAGCCTGGCAGGATGGCCCACACGCTAATTGTTTACAGTCGCGACTACTTGAAAACGGGAACTAACAATAGTCTTTGATGAATAGGAGGCCCAGCTTTTTCAATAAAAATCTTATATGACAGTCTATTTAGCACACGGTTTACTATATTTTATCCTTTCATTAGATGAAATCTGACAGCAACACGAAGTAGGTGAACATTATTACATTTTAATGGAATATGTATTACAAAATGACTAAGATCAAAGGCAAGTGAGGCAAAGGTTAAGCTTGATGACCTGCTGCATTCAACCTTCAGCAGCGGATCAGGCTCACGGAAAGGGTATTTAAGAATCGATATTTTTTCCCTCAAGTTTCCTGTTTATAATTAGCCTGAAACACAGCACCGTGATCACAATGACACAAAATTGTTTAGTTTTATGGGGGGCTGCAGGAGACGCCGCTCGGGCTGCCTCGCCCACGACACACTGGTAGCGGCCGTGTCGGGGATCTGAGGCGCTGCTGGCATGGGCGTTTGTATGTGGCTCAGCCATGACACCGAGCTGGCACGCTCTGACCCTCTTGTGTGCGAGGGGGGTGGGGGGGTTAGTCTGTCAAATGCTTATTATTTTTGGCGTATACATTTATTTCGGCGTGCCAAGAATGTAAGAGTCCCTGGCCTCCACTGAAGGTTGATAATTAATTTTGTTTCTTAGTTATACAGTCAGCCGTGGCCAAGACTCGAACATAAGCTCCGGTCCTGAAATGGGTTGGCGAGAGATTTTAAGAAAATAATAAACCAGGAATAAAAATATTTGATAATAATGATAATAATTAAAATGTGATAACGGTAATGATAATAATGAAAATGATCGTAATAATGGAGAAAAAGGTGGAAGGAAACACGGCTGTACTGCGGTGACCTTATTCCCGACTAGAACTGGGAATAAACTTTTCATCTGCTTCTCCACCTTGTCGATAATGTCCCAATATTAACAATGATAAATAACAATGATAATGACAGTAATAATAATAATAATAATAATAATAATAATAATAATAATAATAATAATAATAATAATAATAATAATAATAATAATAATAATAACAACAACAATGATAATACTAATAATAATAGTAATAATAATAAATTAATGAAAATAATGAAAACAATAACAATAATAATAATGGACATCTGAAGAACAAGTTGAAATACCCCGCCAGTATTCGAACCTCACGGGCGGCGTCTCCCGCTCAGAAGAACCTTTGTGGTGATTTTTTCTCCAAAGATCAAACAATTAGCGAAACTTTATTAATGTTTATGGTAAGACACATTGGAAGTGTAATACGTGGTGATGTTTTGAATAAAAACCTTAAAGCGGGAACGAAGATTTTTTAATAAAGATAATCATTGGTATTATTCTACTCACTCTTATTACATCCAATTTGGCGCATGTATCGACCAGAGGTAACACCGCATCAAGAAGCGTTTCTCGGATGAAGGCAGTCATGAATGTCATTGACTCGGTTACGATTTCCCCGCACCGCCACCGCACCGTCGCGGCACAGAAGGGAAAATTATATCAACACACGTCAGTCACGGCGCCGCGCCTCGTCATGTCAGAGCCACGGCCCTCCCTCCCAGGCCTTGACTTGCTTCACAGGTACTGCCGTGTGCACGCAACCCACCGCCTCAAAAGCCAAGCCGCACTCGCCGCCTCCACTGCTGCTCCCACACACATCACTGAGGTGCAGATATTTATAATTTTCTGTCGCTCAGTGATTTTTAATGATCTCAGTCGTAATGCCTTGTAACTGCTGGATTTCTTCTCCTCACGCATTGTGTTTGGAAGCAGAATTATAAATTCAAGAGACTAAAATCTCTCGCCCACCCAGTTCGGGACTGGAGTTTAGGACCGAGGGCCCTTTCTGTACGGCGGCCCACACTGTCACACACACGAACACTCGCTATGAACCATTCGGAGCTTCGCTCCCAGGCTGCCATATTTTTGTCATCTTGCTGTATTTAATGCTACTTAATTGTAGTATATACGTAGTGGTGCAAGTAACACTGTGTATTATTTACCCGATAAATGTTCGTAGTCTCGGACATGAAGGAGAATTATTAAAGATTCTAGTGATAAAAATCAGGCGAAACCTTTCGTAGCCAGCCCGTGAATCCCGAACACATACATCATCAAGGTTTTCATGTGTGTGTGTGTGTGTGTGTGTGTGTCCGGTAAGTGACTGACGGATCTTTGGGTACGGCTGGAGCCTCGCATCACACCCACAAACACCCGGGGGGCGGGACACAACCCCCGACTGACACCCGGTAGCCATTCACTGCTGTAAGGGCTGGGGCAGAGATTAAGAGGCTGCCCGTCCGTCTCCACTTTACCCGGGAATCAAACCTGGATTAACATTATCATATTTATTACTGTATCGTCCTTATTCTATTCTTATTACCACTATTATCAATACCAATATTCATATTACCATTTATTATAATTATTCATCTTCCTTTTATTTTCACTGCTATCATTAACATGATTGTTTTTGCTGCTGCTGTGGCCACGACGGAAATTGCCACGCTGAAACAAATTCACAGCATAGGAAGGTAATAGCGGCTGAAGCGGCAACATCATACAATTAACGTTTGCAATGAGTTACGTAATTACGCGCGTGGTAGATGTGGAGCCCCCCGTCCCCCCCTTCCACTACTCTCATTCACACAAGCGCCGTCTGTATACTTAACACGGATAAGACTAACCAGCCTTCCGCATATTTGCCTGGGGAAGGGGGTGAGCGGCGGAAGGGACCCCCACACTGCCCCATCCCGTCCGTCCCCTCCTTACGTGTTGTGCGCAACAAACTTACGCAGGGTTGTAGTGGTGTTAGGGCAGCCATGTTCGTATACGTACATACATGCATAAGTCTATAAAAAAACACATCAACACGCTATGTTAGGAATGTGACCAGAGTCTATCTGTACTGCACTGGATTCCCTTTCCGTCAGTCTGAATACCACTTATTACTAGGCTTCCCCAGGCTATTCGAGTAAAATGAGGCATTTTTAAATCAATGTAACTACATACAAATGCGTAATACTCTGAGATAAACTGCTGGAGAACGAAAATTAATACGAGAGCACAATCTTCTCCAGCACTACTGCCTTGAGTGTCCTCCAGTCAGGGACCTGCTGCCCCAGGGACAGTCAGTGACCGACATCTGTAAATATCTCCTCACTGGCAACCACTTACATTGTTTTGATGCAACACCCACACTGTGGTGGTGCTAAATACTGTAGTCGTCGAATATGTGTTCTCTTTTTATCAACGTTTTGAGATAACGTTTTACAACTCATTTATGCTTTTTGTGTGAGCTCTAATTTAGTTGTAGAATGTAAATAGTGCCAGACCTCATAACTGTAAATATGAGTGTCGCCCGTGGGTGTAATAAATTTATCAAATCAAATCAACCCTACCGGTATCCCTACTAGTCCCATAATCGCCAAGGCAGACCATGACCAGCGCTCCGCCACCTGCCCAGAGATGGGCTTGTCATTAAGGGTGGGCAGGTACCGGTACCAGTACCGGTATTAACGGTACCAGCTAAACGGTATGTACCGGTACCAGATTGCTCGGTACCGGTACCAGTTGCTCGGATTTATTTATTGGATTTATTGATAATTCTTCATGTCCGATTTTTTTTTAGGTTGCTACTAAATATTGTTATTGTTATTAGACTATGATCGAGTACATCCATAATAACTATACATGCTATTTTTTTATCGAAAAAATAAATATTCACTTCATTCAGAGAGAGAGAGAGAGAGAGAGAGAGAGAGAGAGAGAGAGAGAGAGAGAGAGAGAGAGAGAGAGAGAGAGAGAGAGAGAGAGAGAGAGAGATTTACATAGATTTACATAGAAAATCAGACCACACAGACTCCATGGTCCAGACTAGGTGGTCTGTCCTTAAACCTAAGTGATTTTACATTAATCAGAAGACTCCTAAACGCTGCATTTCTACTCTAGTTGATATTAAGTTGAAGGAGAGAGAGAGAGAGAGAGAGAGAGAGAGAGAGAGAGAGAGAGAGAGAGAGAGAGAGAGAGAGAGAGAGAGAGAGAGAGAGAGAGAGAGAGAGAGAGAGAGAGAGAGAGAGTTTTCTTTACAGGAAATTTATTTGGGAATTTCATCAGAAGTCATTAAGAAAAAAAAAAACTCCTTTGGGTACCGGTACCGGTACTAACGGTACTTGAGTTTTCGGTACCGGTACTACCGGTACTCAAATTAACGGTACTTGCCCATCCCTACTTGTCATGGGGCATCGTGCGGGGACAGAGCGCCAAGTGGTGGCTACACAGCGCATTACTCCTGCCCAGTCCGTCAGCCTCGGCCTTGCACAGACTGAAGCTAAACATGCAAACTTACTATAAGAAGGCATTTTGTACTTACTCTTGCAGACGATGTGTTAGCGGCGCCAGGAGCACAGGAGCGTCACTTTCCCTGTATGCACTCTCTCGCGGAACTGGCATCAGAAACTGCGCTCATGTGTTAAAACTCGAGATATGAACCATTAAAGTTGCCAGACCTCACTAGAGTCAATTTCATTCGATCTTAAGTGTTTTGATTAGTGGAAAATCAGAATGTTTATGAACATACTGAATATGAACACGTGCGATATCAAAAGTATATAATTTTCAATATTTTTTTTTCTTTTACTTTAGGTAGTCACAGAGGTATAATATTAATAATGATAATGGAAAAATTATTGATGACCTTCATAAAAGCTACACAGAGAGTTAATATTTATTCGAATGAAATCAACATACTAGAGCAATCGTTCTTTCATAATGGGGAAGATTTACAGGTTAGTGAAGCAAATGATCACTTGCCAGACAATAATTGGCAACAAATGATTCGAGTCGCGGGGCGAAGCGTGACTTGTTTTGTTCGACACCTTGTAGAGGAGTGACGTTTGTGTGTGTGTGTGTGTGTGTGTGTGTGAGAGAGAGAGAGAGAGAGAGAGAGAGAGAGAGAGAGAGAGAGAGAGAGAGAGAGAGAGAGAGAGTAATTACACTGAAGAGTTCCGTAGGATAATGACAAACTGTTATGTTATTGGTTTTTAA
The DNA here is from genome assembly GCF_024679095.1 of Eriocheir sinensis. Taxonomy (NCBI): domain Eukaryota; kingdom Metazoa; phylum Arthropoda; class Malacostraca; order Decapoda; family Varunidae; genus Eriocheir; species Eriocheir sinensis. The sequence goes on from NC_066518.1 coordinate 5,314,858, forward strand.
TAATGACTGCTACATAGTGTTGAGAACTGTCAAGGTTACAAGGATAACCAAAGAGTTCACGTTGTGACGCCGGACGAACAAAATTTGTAACACAGGATTCCTGTTTGTACTTCGGAACCAAATAACGTTGTGTCTAAGAAGCCAACTTGAGAACTAATGTTAACAAAATAGAACTATGGGAAAAATGTCATGGGTACAATTCACATTTCCCTTATGTACAAGAAATACATAAAGAGATCACCTCTTCCAAACACGTGACGAGCAAGACATAGCCGGCCCCGCCCACGGCAGTCCCGCGCCGCCCCGCCGCCAGGGGGCCGCGGCGGCGCTTGGACACTCAATATTACGGGAGGAACGTGAACGTGAAAATGACGTAAGCATTTTATAAAACAAATCTTTACCGTAACATGAAATAAAAATATGAATCATTATTAATAAAATGGACTAGTTCAAAATACTGTTGAATATATTACGTACTTACTTTTTTGTGAATTTTTTGATAAAAATTAAATTATCAATAGGAAATTACTTTGATAAGAAGCAGAAAATCTTTATCCTCTGGAGTTATATACATTATGTAAAAAAATACTGTATCCATATTTGCACTAATTACATATGAAGAGTGAATTTAGTGATGCACTGTAGCCCGCGTTTTGAAGTGATTACCGAACTGTTACCCGCAGGGAAGCAGACGACGGCTTCCCTACTCACGGGTTTCTCTGATGCGCTGATCATGGGCGACTGATAACTGTTGAGATGCATCTGATGAAATGTTTAGAAGAGGTTATGCCATGAATAAGCGGAAATATAACATCTGGGTTGGTCAACAGCGCCCTGATATATTTTTCTTGAAGCCGATATATAATTATATTTCTTTAAAGCCAAGTCCCTTCCATTGTTAAATAATTGTTAAATGCCAGATTTCAAAGTACACGCTTAAAATGATGCGGTTTTCACGCATGAAAAACATTACAAGTTGAATACTACTCAGAGAGACAGAGAACAATGCTTTCTTTACCTCGTGGCTAAGTTCAGTTGCAGACAAATGCTCCGAGACAGGTGTCGTAACTGACCACAAATGTATCAACATAGGAAAAGGCACCACTTAGAATGAAAGTCGGTTGACCTCTGGAAACACTGCTCTGGAAGGTGGTGGATCCTCTTCTCTCGCTGGGCAGACAAGGCGGACACGTGATGCTTTTCTTGAATATACTTCGTAAACACACGGGTCAATACATTACAGACAACATAAACTTAGATGAGGGAATGCAGCCTGAGTGCAGTTTTTAAACGTGCGTAGACAAAGATTTCCAACCACATCTGCGGTCAAATTTCATAACTGTTGCAACTTGAGTTCACCAAAGTAGTGATTTAACTTGTTTGCCGAGCTGATAATATCAAAATAATATTGCAAAAGTTACTCCACCACAGAACACTCATCGTGCCATACAGACTGTCATGAACAGTTACAATGTCAAATATATAACTTCTCTCATTCTTATTTCACTAACACACCCAACTAATATGTAACACAAAATATGAGTGGCTCATCAGGGACGGCCGGCACCGGGGGCGTATCTCTCCCTATGGCTCCCGGAGGGCTCCTCCCCTTGTACTCACACGTTTACGACAGTAGCAACGTGACCTGAAGAATCCAAGTAACGAGGCGTGGCATCGGCTCTCAGCACTTTGATGTTCTCGACACCATCCTTCAATAATGTATCAGGCAAGATTAAATTTTGAGCCCCATTTCAAAATACAAGTTATTTAATTAAGCATGAATGCGAAACAATGGCAGTCTGACGGTGTATCTCAAGGTCAGCACAACAGCATACACGTGTGCTTGGTCCTGCGTGTCCGCGGCCCGTCCTGCTGTACCTTGGTGCAAACTCATAACAGGATCGTGAACTTTCACGGACTTTGTCAATAGTCTTAAACAGGTGATATGACAGAAATGCATATATATACATATACGTGTGTAGATATATATATATATATATATATATATATATATATATATATATATATATATATATATATATATATATATATATATATTATGTATGTATGTATGTATGTATGTATGTATGTATGTATGTGCGTATGTATGTATACATGAGTGGGTCATGAGGTGCTACAGTAAGGTGCACGTAGGAGTCGCCCCGCCACCTGACCCTCGGGGCTGGCTGCTGCACGTCGTCCTCCATACAGCCGTGCAGTCTGGGCATGGCGGCGATATAAGGAACACTGACAATGTAGTATACACGCCACACGCTCGCTCGCCGGAGCAATGATGCAGCGTGTGCTCGTACTGACACACAAACAGATATCCTAACGTGACTACTCTGTTAACTCTATTGACGAAGGCATCTGTTGTTAATTTTCACTAGCTTTATAAAGTCCCAAGAACATGAATATTTCAATTATATGATTCATAAGCAAACAAAATTAGTATAAGTAGATGCACCGTCCACTACCTTCTGGGACGCGCGCCGGGCCCGGCACGGCAGGCAGGCAGCGACGAGGGGCGACGCGCCTCGTCTAGTGTCTCGTCGCTCGCACACTGCTGCCTCACGCCTTCCCTCAGTGTTCGTATCTTCACACCCCTCATCGCTCCATTACTTTATTCCATTCACTGATTGTCAACGCTTCTCCTTGTTATCCACCGCTTCAAAGCAGAGAGGTAGAATTCAACAGTGAAAAATAATACTGGGGAAAATATACCTGTAATTGATGGCTACATTGTCAACTAACTCACACTTTATAAACCAGTCAGCGAAAAACCCGCGTCCTTGCTGGCGCACTAGACGGGGAGGGCGCGGGGACACATGAGGGCGCGTGCCGCCGTCACGAAGCCAGACGCGAGGGGCACCTGGAGTGACGGCCGGCAGCACCGCATTCACCGTTGTGCACGAGGATCCACCCTTCATGTGTGGCCCGACAAAGCTCGAGTAAAACCTAGTTCTTACTTTTCAATTTGGTGTGTGAAGCACTGTCGCTGTCACATGGAGGTACGGTAGAAATGAGGCCATAACGTCCCGCCTCGGGTCCTCACTCCCCTTTCTGTCCCCTAACAGTCTGTGGAACACGGGGAGCAAAGGATCCCTTCCTGAGTATGTGGGCTCCGGCACGCCTCAGCGCAGCACCAGCACGACGGGCAGCATCAGCAACGTGAGCGCGTGGTAGGCCGTCCAGGTCCGTGTCCGTGTGCCTGTGCTCCACGCCCACGGGTGGTCTCGCGTTTGCTGCTTCTCGTCCTCCACAGTGGGGGGAGGTTGTCCCAAGGGGCGTCGGGAGGTGGGGGCGGGGGCGGGGCCCGGGGCGGCAGCACAAGCGTCATCACTTGGTGGCTTCTCGCAGTGACTGTTGTCCTCCGCGATGCAGGCCGCGTGGGCGATGGCGTGCGCGATGTAGGTCTGCTCCACCGTGCCGGAGAAGAGGTGCGACCCCGGCCCTATGGCGTACACCGGCACGTCCTCGCCGCCGTGCGTCTCGTACCTAATTAGCAGCAAAAGACGAAGCAAAGGTTACAAAGATAAAGTATTTCGTTTTCATCACCTTCCTTGGACAGGTCAAACAATGACGTGAAACAATTAGATTAAGTAATTTATGGAATATTGCACAAGACGAAAAGGCTTGATGCAAATGACAAGGAAGACAAGCTTCAATGCAGCATGATGGTGAAATAATTGCCCGGTGCACTGTCTCATAGCTTAAAAATACCACTCCTCCTCATGCAATTATATACCACACACACACACACACACACACACACACACACACACACACCGGGTGAGTGCCTCGCCCTGCTCCTGTGTGTGTGTGTGTGTGTGTGTGTGTGTGTGTGTGTGTGTGTGTGTGCCTCCTGAAGCTGCGCCGCCCCGCCCCGGCACTCACTTCCGGGGCACCGCCGCCTGCTGCACGAAGTTGATGTCCTGCGTGTTGAAGCCCGTCAGGTCGTGGCGGCCGGTGGGCGTGGTCTGGGCGTATCCGGGGCCGTTGCCGTAGAGGAGCGTCGTGTAGGGCTTGCCGTCCAGGTCACTGATCTCGGTGTCCAGACCTGCGGGGAGGCACACTCAGCACGAACCGTCAGGGCAAGGGACAGACGTGCTTGCTCTCGGAATGAAAAGTCTCAGACACAGAAGTCTGCTTTTAACCGCCTTACTAGTGTCACAATTATTGTTGAAGAAAGAATCTACACATACTAGGAAATGATACCATCTATTTCAAGAAGTTTCCGAATTGTGCACTCTATTCATTATTAACTATCTTTACAAGGGAACTATAAAGTTTGATGGTGTACTACTAATATCAAATTCCTGTAACATTTCAACAAAGCACTGCAAGTATTATGCTGAGATGTAATGGAGAGCTGCCTGTGGGTGCGACTCAAGGAGGGGGACTTTCGGGGCACAGGGCGGGGGCGGGAGGCGTGGGCGGGAGGGGGGCGTTGTCATGTTGCCAACCATTTGGACGTGAAAAATATACACACATTAATCATTTATACTCTGTGAGACCTGCCATCTTTAACAATGTTGTGAATAATAAGAAAATTAGAAGCAACAAAATGGGGTACAGCGCCATGGCCCGCCTCCCCCCTTCCCGCGCGGCCCTTCGCTGTGCCTGATTTATAGTCTTTTTCTCTCGCGTTTGCCAATAAAATTTCCATATTTATAGCCTTTTTGGCACTATCAGGGGGGATCAGAGAACAACTGTGTTCCAAAACTCAGCTGTACGGACAACAATAAAGGAGATAGTCAAGAAACAATTTTCACGGATGACAACTATTTCTCTCGGACAAGCTGCTGTTATCGAGGCAATTTCTACGTGTAAGGGTGACCAAATTTCCAACTGGCCCGGACAGAGAGAAAGGAACACAAGATTTAATTATTTGGTCCATTGGTGAGGCTGATATTGAGTATGACTGTTCACTGGATGGGTCGGAAAAGGATATAAATTTTTGTATAAGGCAAATATTCAAGTCACAAACGTCTCCCTTCCTCTGAATCGCACCCAAGCTCCCACATGTCTACTCGCTATGGCCGATGAATCAGACAGAGCAATAAAAAAATAAAAAAATCCCGTATCCTCAAACGTTTCGGGACTCACACACCCACATTTGGTAAGGCTTTCATGGAGGCTGTGGGTCTTTCCATGAGTAACTTATCTGAGCCTTGTGATAGTCTGATAAGGTTTCTGCAGCGTGAATGTAAAGAAACACTCACGAGAACCAGACTTATTTATCTTCTGGCGTTTGGAAATTTTTGTTGTGGGCGCCGAAAGCGTTGGAGAATACGGGGCTTAGAAAAGATGATCTACAAAACACCGACACACTTCATGGATACTAATTATTGTTTTCCTCTTACCTTTGAGTCACTTCTCGACGGCTGGTAAACCTCCTGCCTATCTGGTCTTACTGGGCTGAATGGCATTTAAGACCCTTCCCCCTAAAACTAGATGTTAGGCTTAGAAGAAGGGTCACACTAGGAAATGAAAGCGTTATAGAATAGGCAAAGGAATGGGACGGCGGTTGTACTGGCGTCGAGGCGTGCAGGGTTAGTGTGGCGCCGAGAGTGATGGGGTCCAGGGCGGAGGATGGATATCGTTTGCTTCGTAAAACACTGCCAAGCGGACAAGCACGAACGCCACAGCTGTTTTTTTTTTGTGCGATGTTTGATTAAAGAGATGACGAGCAAGATGTTTGAGGTGTAGGACGGAGGATAAGTCTCGTTTGCTTCGTAAGACACTGCCAAGCGGACAAGCACAAACGCCACAGCTGTTTTTTTGTGTGCGATGTTTGATTAAAGAGAAGACGAGGAAGATCTTTGAGGTGTAGGACGGATGACAAGTCTCGTTTGCTTCATAAGACACTGCCGAGTGGACAAACACGGACAACTGAGTAAGATTTTTCCCTGATTTTTGTGCGGATGATTGCTTATGAGAAGACGAGTAAGACGCATGAGGTGCAGGACGGAGGGCAAAACAGTCTCTCGTTCACTGTATACGACACTGCCAAACGGACAAACATGACCGCAACAGCCGATTCTTTTCTTGTTTCTGTGCGGATGCTTGATTAAGGGAAGACTTGAGTAAAATGTATGAGGTGCGTTGAAAATACCTATTATAAAGCTATTAAGCCTCGGCTGAACTCCTTACATAATAATTAAATGAAAAATTAGGTTATCAGCGTATTCTTACTGATTAAGTCTTTACGCCACCGTGATGAAACACTAATTTATGTAGTTTTCCGTACAGTGTGTCCACGCCTACCGCTGGGTGGGTGCGTGAGACGAGGCCGGGGCGCGTGCACAGTAGCGGTGGGCGTAATCGATTAGTAACTGTAATAATCGATTTCTTCCATTACTATCTGAAAAAAATATTGTAGTCGAATATTTTTTCAGTAATCGAATCCTTGAAACGATTACTACGGAAGATTTCTATTTACGTGTGAGTTATCGTTAGTTTTCTCAGAGAAATAAAAGAAAACTTGAGTATATACTTTGAACAATGAACAGGTTTGTTAATTAGAGTTTTAAAACAGTGGAAGAAGTACTAGCTGATGAAAAAAAGAACGTGACTTGAAAAATTGAGAAAAAGACACACCAACGGGGCAGCCGGGGCGGCACGAACACAGCACCGCACGAGCACGGCAGTAAAGGCAGTAGTGGGTGCTGGGTACTGGCCTGGTGCAGCAAGGAGGGGCATTGAAAAACAAACTTATAACCTCAGAATACAGTAATCGTAAAGGTACTCGATTACTTTTCGTCAAAGTAATCAGTAATCGTGATAAAAAAAAAAAAAAAAAAAACTGTTGGCATCGCCCATCATTAGTGCACGGACCGTCAGCCACAGGTTTGTAAAGGCCTCACTTACATCCGTACTTGCGTGTAAGTAATTTTATGTTTTCTCTCCAGCGCGACTCGTCTAATATAATGATTCCCAGGATGTGATGCGATTATAAAATGTAATCCTTTTGTCCCGGGCCGGAGAGTTTTACAGCCGTGGCGCGCGACTTATCTTGCTGATCAGCCCGCCGCGGGGATCCGCCGGGATTATGAACCGGAATAAAAAGGCGATTCCTTATGCGGACAAATACTGAGCTGCTCTAAACTAATATATTAATTTATACTTAAGCTTCAACATGGCTCTCATATTATCATGAAATTGACAAAATACAAAGATTTTTTTTGCGGCCCAAAGATTAGCATATTAAAGCTGAACTTGAACTCGGCAAAACTGATGGTATTCAGTTCTATTAATACTCTGGCGACGCGCGTGGCGACGTGAGAGGCAGGGACAATTTACTGGCGGGCAAGGGTTGTTAAGATACAGTGGTGACTGGGGGAACGGAAACACTGGGAGAGTAAATACTAACAGGAAACAGACTGAAAAGTATCGTGCAAGGTCAATCAATACGAGAGAGAGGGAAGACGTGAAACTCCTGGCGTTGAGGTATGTTTCACGCAGTACAAGGCGGTGTTAGTGAGGCGCCGCTAACTAGACAGGTCGAGCGGCAGGTCGGAGAGTCAGGGAAGAGTCTAATGTTGGAAGAGAACGAACCAAGGACTGGATTTCCCCGGGGAACTGAGGCACCACCAAAGGTTATAGTGTGAGAGTGGTCAGCCGTCACCACCAGCAGCGTGTCGGAGGGGCTGGTGTGCTTCATGGCGGCCTGCACACACTCATCCAGACGCACCACTTCATCCAGGGCTCGCGCCGCCATGTTGTAGTGGTGCGCGTGGTCCATCCGTCCCGCTGTGGGGGAAACACACTAACACTGCGGCTTCCGGCTGGTGGGGAGGACGAGCAACAGCTGGCATAGCACATATAAAGCTTACCTGCTCGCTGCCGGCCTCGAAGACTCCCCTGCATGTTGTCTATGAGGTTAATGATGGGCAGTGACGTGAGGCCACCCGTCTCGAGAGGTGGCTCGGCGCCTCAGGTCACTGCGCACACTAAACACTGACAAGCTCAACACGGGACAGACAACACAGCTCCCACCACTTTTGTTAGGAAGCTCGCGGGTGCTGCTCTCCTGCACCACAGCTTCAGCTTTAGGCCGTGTGAATAGTTTATGTGTTTGCCAACATTTTAGTAGCAAGTACTCTATGTTTACAACAATAAGAACCAGGGAGGGGCCGTGGCGGGGCTGTGATGCAGGGGGCAAGGCGACAGACACAAATGTAGCCAAGAGGGAGGTAAAGGGAGAGTACCAGTGATGGGGTGGCCTCGAGGGGTGTTATCGCCCCCAACAGTGAACACATGGGAGTGGTCTGCCGTGAGTACGATGAGTGTGTCCTTGGTGGACGTAATGTTGAGGGCGTTCTGAACGACGTCGTCCAGAACGGCGATCTCCTCCAGTGCCCTCCGCGCATTATTGTGGTGGTGGGCGTGGTCTATGCGCCCAGCTGGTGAGGGCGGGCCGGTTAGTTAGTACATGAACACAGGTGTGAACATTCTGCTGGGAAACACCTGGTGAGCACAGTGCACTGAGGGTGTTATCTCCACTGACTGTTATCTGGCACAGGGAAGAGGGAACAGAGTGATGCTGGGAGGAAGAAAAAGTTACTCTACACAACTACGAACACAGGGACGCCTCCAGCACACGCTCTACCTCCGTACTCATGAACGTACGCCAGGGCTGACTCTATCGTTACAAATGGATGGGAAGGCAAAATATAACCTATACATCAATCGATCTATCAATGATCATGATCTATCTGTAACAGTTTCTCCCTGTAGTATTTACTGGCGTGAAGGGAGCGGCAGCCCCGGCACTCGGCCATGACAGATAAATTAAGGATGACTATTCCCTCACAATAATATATTTGAAAGGTTAAATATCCTTAAAAAGATGGAATAAAACACTGGGAAGAATGATGATAATGATAATAGTAATAGTAATAATAATAATAATAATAATAATAATAATAATAATAATAATAATAATAATAATAATAATAATAATAATAATAATAATAATAATAATAATAATAATAATGATAATAATAAAAACACATAATGATGATAAAATAAAGTAATGATAATATTAGTAATTACAACGACAACACCACCCAAAAAATATTAATAATGATAATAAAAATGACAATAATAATCTTGACAGCAACAACAGCAACAGCAACATCAGCTACAACAGCAACGCAAACAGAAGAGGGAGAAAGAAAAAATGATCCCTGGAAACGTCCACAGAGAATCACGAGTCACAGCCACCGCACAGGACAGCCAACCCGGAGTGCAAACCATGAACACGTGAGAAGGAAAGAAATCAATGAACGGAAGAAGAAAAAAAAGTAAAAACGGCATGCTGAAGAAAAAACAAAACGCACTAAATAGAAATAAACATATCAATACATAAATCTTTGTATGTAATGGCTGAAAAGAGGAAGACATATCATTATTAAGTGGCGAGAGAACAGCTGGAATAAAAGTTACATCTATGGGTGATCTTCGTTAAGGTTGAAACACGTTCTCACACAAGGGAAAATAACATGGATCAAAACTCCTTAATGGTAGCTTGTATATTTAAAACCTACACTCTACAGAGTTCCCCCACACCCACACCCAGTCGCCCCACACCCCACACCCACACCTACAGTCCCCCACACCCACATCCACACCAACAGTCCCCCACACCCACACACAGTCCCCTCCACACCCACACCCACACCCACACCTAGTCCCCCACACCCTACCACACCTACACTCACATTAAGTCTCCCCCCCCACCCCTTCCGCACACACACAGAGTCCCTCCACACCCACACACAGCTACGGAAACAAACAAACAAACACACATGAGATACCCAAAAACAGACGCAATCCAATTCTGTTCACACGCTCCTCTTCCATTTCTCTCTGTCCCATATTTTTCCTCACGTTTCATATGATCGCCTCCGTCAATATATTTCACTTTCCTCAGCTCCATCCCCAATCCCCTTCCTTCCCCAGCTCCCCTTCTTCCTCCGCCTACAATGTTTTCTCCCCACCCCATCACTCGCCCTCCGATCCTTCTCCTCCCCTTTATCTTCCCCGTGTCTTCTCCTTCCCCTTGAGAATTCCTTTTCGAAGCTGTTCACGCATATAGATTCTCTCTCTCTCTCTCTCTCTCTCTCTCTCTCTCTCTCTCTCTCTCTCTCTCTCTCTCTCTCTCTCTCTCTCTCTCTCTCTCTCTCTCTCTCTCTCTCTCTCTCTCATTAGCAGTATATTTCTGCAGCCACGATGTATTTACTTATTAAAATAGATATCGTAATTTATTCTTATTTGTATTCGATACCGGATGAAACATTGGCATACTGAGAACGAAATCTAAAGAGAACGATATAGCCTACAGATAGCACAATATATTAACGGAAAACTTCATATCATAATCGTACCCAATCAGTCTTCTCTCTCTCTCTCTCTCTCTCTCTCTCTCTCTCTCTCTCTCTCTCTCTCTCTCTCTCTCTCGTCTAGATAGATGGATTACGTTCTTGCTGCATCATCGCTCGAGTCACTTTAACCAGATGAACCACCACCAAAGTTACAGTCGAGAGAGATAGACGAGCAGTGTTGCCTCTAGATACCTCGCTCCTTGCATTACTCTCGCCGGGGCAATGAAGCTGAGATACGGAGTTGGGAAATAGATAGATAGATTGATGGAGAGATATAGATAGATAAATAGATAGGTAGATAGATAAATATATAGGTAGATGGATAAGTAGATAGATGGATATATAGACAGATAGAAAGACAGAAAAATGGATAGATAGACAGATAGATTGATGGATATATAGATAGATTAAGATAGGTAGATAGATAAGTAGATAGATGGATAGATAGACAGATAGAATGATAGACAAATGGATAGATAGATATATGGATAGATAGACAGATAGAATGATAGACAAATGGATAGATAGATAGATGGATAGATAGACAGAGACAGAGCAGTGCAGTAAGGTGAATCTCAAGAGTTGCATAATCCGTTACTGAAAAAAAATAAAGCGATTCCGAACATAAAATAGAAAGCGCAGGTAAACATGAGAGAAGATTATTAATAAACAAATGATTTCAAAAGACAAGGAAAAGCAAATTAATCACGCCGTGGAATACTAAACGCGAGGCTTCAGAGAAAGGCCGCCGCTCGCTGCAGACAACACATGAGCCGCCTGGGGGAGGGAACACGGTCATTACTAACGCTCTTATTGCACGCACACACACACACACACACACACACACACACACACGCGGGGATGAAGCTTTCGAAGTATTACAATAAAAAAAAGTGTTTGCCGTGATGGGAGGCTTTCAGGTTGACTCTTCTCTTTGCTCTCCTCATTATCTCCTCCTCCTCCTCCTCCTCCTCCTCTTCCTCCTCCTCCTCTTCCCCCCCCCCCCCCGAGAGATGCTAATTAATCTACTTTCTCTTTTCACGCCTCACGGAAATACCTCATCTCTCTCTCTCTCTCTCTCTCTCTCTCTCTCTCTCTCTCTCTCTCTCTCTCTCTCTCTCTCTCTCTCTCTCTCTCTCTCTCTCTCTCTCTCTCTCTCTCCGCATTAAATGTCTTTCCTCTGCGTTTCTTTTCGTATTTTAATTGGCGGTGGTCACTCTCACTCTCGCCTCCACCTCCACCTCCACCTCCACTTTCTTCCTCCTCCTCCTCCTCCTCCACCCTTGCTTCTCTCTTCCCCTCCTCTCACCTGCTGCAACTCCTCCTCCTCCTCCTCCTCTCCCTCTCGCTTTCATCTTTATTCCATTTGCCTCCTCACTGATTTTTCTCGGGGTGTTTCTGTTATTTTTAAAAGCGATATTTTCCTTTACTGTTTCAACGTCACACCCTATCTATTCGAGTCTCCTGGTTTTACTTTGTTATCATCACTATTTTCTTTTATCTCCGCTCTCTTTCGGCGCCTAACAGCCTGTCTCTCCGCTCTCCCGAACTCGACGTCACTCTCCTTTTTTTCTTTTTCCATGCCATCGTTTTTTTACTTCTTTGTTTTATCTCAGCGAGGCGCCAACTGCTCTCATTACTTTTCTCCTCACTCTCTTTGTCTCACTATTTACTTTTTACATCTTCCGTCCCCTATATTCTCTCTCTCTCTCTCTCTCTCTCTCTCTCTCTCTCTCTCTCTCTCTCTCTCTCTCTCTCTCTCTCTCTCTCTCTCTCTCTCTCTCTCTCACACATAGTCGATTATCTCCGCCTTTCTGTTTCTCACTATACATTTTCCTCCTCTCTCTCTCTCTCTCTCTCTCTCTCTCTCTCTCTCTCTCTCTCTCTCTCTCTCTCTCTCTCTCTCTCTCTCTCTCTCTCTCTCTCTCTCTCTCTCTCTCTCTCTCTCATCCCCTGACCTCTGAATACATCTCATTCCTGCTCCACTTCTGTCTTTATTTGCTTTTCTTTACCGCTCCTTTACTTCCACAGCCACCATCGCCTCCACCTCTTCCTCCCTTCCCTCCACACTAAACGTCTTATGTGCTTTTCTTTATCTTTCATTCACTACCTCCTTCTACTCTCTTTCCTCACTATACCTCTTACTTTATTTCCTTTTCTTTTACTCTTCTCACTACCAACACCGCCGTCTCCTCCTCCTCCTCCTCCTCCTCCTCCTCCTCCTCTCCCTCCTCACTATACTTCTTATCTCCTGAATACATCATCACCACCTCCTCCTCTGGCCGCGGGAAAACGTGCCTTACCTTCAACCATGAGGAAGAAGCCGTGTGGGTTCTTCCGTAGGATCTGGATGGCCTTGACCGTCATCTCCACCAGGGAAGGATCACCCAGCGGGCCTTTGTTGCGATCCACCTCGAAGTCCAAGTGAGAGTATCCGAAAATACCTGAAGAAGAATACGAGTGTGTGATTGCAAGGCGGCGAGGAACTGAAGGGCGAAAAGGTGTGATGAAAGACTGCGGGATAGACAAGGTACGAAGCGGGGGTCGAAGAGGACGAGACGGGGAGATCCATGACGAGGTGACGACACAGTGCTGGACGGGGTCAGAGGGAGGAGGCTCAGGGACGGGAGTGAGGGGTGAGGCGAGAGGGTGTGTGTGGGAGGAGGCTCAGGGACGGGAGTGAGGGGTGAGACGAGAGGGTGTGTGTGGGAGGAGGCTCAGGGACGGGAGTGAGGGGTGAGGCGAGAGGGGATGTGGGAATGGAAGCGAAAGGAGACGGTAATGGATTCCGAGAAGGATGAGGTGATATAATCCCACAGCGACGGTTCTGCTTACCAAAACTGGCCCACTAGATACTTGAGACTGTGTGGGTGTTGACAAGGGAAAGGTGGCAGAGGACGTTAAGAGAGACAGAGTATTTGTGGTTGTGAATAGAGGGAGGAAACAGCTATGGTGGACGTGGCAATGATGTGACGGAGCTATATAAGAATTCATGGTGGTATGATGCAGACTACTCGAGGAGAAACTACTGCAGCCATTGATCTAATATTTCATGAATGTATATGGCAGGGAAATTGCATACAAGGAATGAAGCTCTATCACTCTATACTTGTAGGGTTTATTTAATACGTATAAGTTTTGTAGGACATTAGGATAACTTTAAAACTCTCTACTTTCAACTCTCCATATGTTTTAGTCTGTTTGATATTATCGCAGCTGTTTGAATGAAGGATGGAACATCTTTTTATCTAATCATCAAAGTTACACGCATCCTCCAGCTAAATTATCTTTAATACTTTTTGAGTCTGATTCTAGAGTGATTCATGAATAAAGAGAGTTTTGAAGCTTATATCGCTGCCATCGCTGGAGTGGCCGCACTTTTCACCAGCAAGGCCTGCACGAGTTCGCTTATTCTGCGAAAATCAACTCCGATAATTGGTGTTGTGACGTGCGTCCCACTAAGTGATGTTCGTCATTTTGCTTGTCATATTCTCCCTGAGTGTAACAGGCTAAAGCACGACAGGACAGGACGTAGCTGAATTACGTCGATCGATGATGCTGATCGATGTTGTAATGGTTTATGGATCTGCAAGGAGCCGCATTAGAGGCAATTGTACTTAATGGCTGAAGCGGGTCCGTGGGCCGCACTCCCTATTGTGTATATAAAACGAATAACTTCTTATTTACAGCACAGGCGGCAGTTCAAGGGTGGAAAAAAGACAAAGAAGGCCCGTCATAGCCACAGCCATTTACCGACTCCTTGGGTATTCCCTCGACACCTGGGAGTTATCTTGACCACTCTGGCAGCCCGGGCCATGGAGAGTCGAGAGGCGGGGTACACAAGGAGATAAAAATGGAGGTCATGAGCAACCAGTCTTATACTTTAAATATTAAAAACTCAATGTCCAGGAAATCATGGGATACCAAGCGTCGTTTGTATAGAAATAGGATGATTAGAATGCCATTGTTCTCCCCCCCAGTGCTGGCCTTACCCAGGAGGTAGTCGGTGTGCCTCGGGTCCACCTTGTCGAACTGCGCCTTGTTCCACACGTACTCCGCGTTCAGGTCCCGCGTCTTCTTGTCGCGCACCCAGTCGTCGAGGAGGTTCCGGCCGTCTGTCCGGCGCCCCCGCTGGTTCCGCTCCTCCCGGTCGAAGTCCGTGAGCGGCAGCCAGTGGCGCCGCCCGCCGCCCATCAACACCTGGGAGAGGCAGCGACTTGAGGCCACGACACACCGCGTGATGGGGCAAAACACAGGTAATGCCTAAGCTAAAAATGCAGCATCATGACAACATATTTTCTGATTTTGGAACAATACAAAACTTTAACAAATAATTAATAATAGCAAACATTTCAGTTATTACATAAAACAAATTGCGTCATGACAATTTGTGGGAAGGAGTACAAATGATGGTGTGTGAGAAACAAGCAGCGGCAGGCGGCCCCGCGCTGCCCCCACGGCGACGCAGGAGACACCGAACATAAGCCCCATGTTGGACGACGACGACCGATGGCAGACGTGTGTGTGTGTGTGTGTGTGTGTGTGTGTGTGTGTGTGTGTGTGTGTGTGTGTGTGTGTGTGTGTGTGTGTGTGTGTGTGTGTGTGTGAGTGTGTGTGTGTGTGTGTGTGTGTGTGTGTGTGTGTGTGTGTGTGTGTCGTAATAACTCGTGCTCTAATGAATCGATTATCACATGCTTCAACGAGCCAATTTTCCATCCGATTAATATTACTGCCTGTTTAAAAGCCTTGCTGCTGTTTTGATTGACAACAGTTCAGATAAACGACTTTCAGCCATGTCCTGATCAGAGGGAGATCAGGAAACACATACCTTGCCGTGGTAGAATCAGGCAAACACGCACAGGGCAGTATTATAGTTTAACCCGTCCGCTGCGATTGTCATGGATTTGGCCTTCAGTGGTAGCCTGGTTACATATAGTCCCAGGTCCTTCTCTGGCTCTGTGGTGGATAGTGGAGTATTTCCCATGTGGTACTGGTGTGCTGGATATCTCCTCCCAGGGTGCAGGACTTTACAATTTTCTTCACTGAATTGTAGCAGACAGTTTTTGTTCCATTCCAGTAGCTTGGTGATGTCTTCTGGTAGGAAATCCGTAGCCAAGGGGTTAATGCAACACTCGAGCTAAACATCAATGTAAATGAGAGCAGGATCTTTGAAATTCATATCCAAGGTGGCCACAGCTGTCATCGGGTCTCCATCGGCCGTTGTCTGTCCTACCTCACCATCACCCCTCAACAACTCCGCGGCGGGTGTGTGTGATGTGTGTCGCTTCACTGATACGTGTCTCATTGTCAAGAACCCATTTCATAGACGAGGGACAAGTCTAGGGCGGGCGTGCCTCAGATAATTAAGAACTAAAACGACGGAACTTTTGACCTAGAGGCTAGTGACAAGAGTGAAATGCGGGACAGCTATATAAAAGAGATTTGCCCGTGCTACTCATGGGTTGAGGCCAGTCTTCAGTGCCTCAGACAGTATTCCGGTTCTTCAAGGAGGTAAATAAAGTATATTTGATTGCTAAATGATTGGGATATCACCACGCAGAGACGACACCACTAATGGAGGCGTGGAGGCGTCACACTCCCTAACATTACAGCGAAGCACGTTGCCGATAAGAAAGTAAAGAAAGTTTTTTGTTCATAAGTTGGAACTTTATATGAAAAAGCTAAATAGTTTAGTTATAAAACAGAAGTTAAAAATAATAAAAGTGATGAGATTGATAAATTTTCATGCAACAAAAAATGATCAAGGCTTCCCGTGTCAGAAATTTTCCTCTGCACGTTGACTTTGAGTATTAATTAAAATGTGTACGAAATGAAAGATATAAAAAATGCTAATGGTGAGGCGGAGCATATAACATCGTTCTCATCTCCTGCACATCACACATGCAATTTATCTAAGCGAAACATACATATGAAAAGCTTCTTACATATTTAATGAGTTACTGTTAATGATAATACGAAACAATCAAAGACTTTAATCTCTGTTATGTAGAATATCAATTAATTAATCAACAATCACTTTACCATTACTTTGGGTATCATAGCATTAACAAAGGTAAAGGTGTGTGTGTGTGTGTGTGTGTGTGTGTGTGTGTGTGTGTGTGTGTGTGTGTGTGTGTGTGTGTGTGTGTGTGTGTGTGTGTGTGCGCGCCCGCCTGCTGATTTTCATTAGGTTTTCATAACTCAAACGGAATGAGCAGTCCAGAGCAAAGCAAAATCAATATTCGTGTGGTATATGAAAACCTAAATACAATATCTATCTATCACATAAAGTGGTTCATACAGGATGACACTATCGTGATGCTATGTGGTTACAATGCAACATTTCTTTCATAATCTAATTTTCTGTGAGTGAAGGGAATGCTTTTGCAAAACACAGAAATATATTAAGCATGATTTATTAAAAGACACAATGTTTTGAGTTGTGACGCCATTCATTGAAACTGCTTTCCTATCCTATCTAGCTGACAGTCTCTTAATTTATATCTATGTTTGTCTGTCTGTCTGCCTCTCTGTTTATTTAACTCAACGATTCAATACATTTACATTTAACACCTTTACGTCATGAGAGGGAGCAGCATTTTCTAGCTCATTAACAACAATCGATGAAAGTTTGGTCATTTATAAGATCGCAGAGGACACAGAGTTGAGCGTGAATGTTGTTATTGTTTAGCATTGTAGGAGGCAACGCCAAGTCGTTTCGGGTGAACGATTAGCTGTTTTCACTTCCGAGGTACTGGGAGTTGGGTTGCATAACAGAAGGAAGCAGAGGAAGGGATGCGTGGACTGAAAAGCCGTCTGGTTCGTGCCGCACCACCCAAGCCTTCCTGGGGTAATCCTGAGATGGCTGATGACAAATCCTGACAGTAATACATATATGCACACTCTCTTTCCCTTTCTCTTTCCATTTATATTAACATCTGTCCGCGTTTCTATCTACATAACTTTCCATCCATCTTTTTCTTTTACATCTCCACAATTTCCACCTTATCAACAACCATCCTGAAAACATGTCACCTTGCAGAAACATGGAAATCAACAAGCTACGAGTAAACGCAACAATAAAAATAACTATGAGTGTGGGACGATTTTATATGAAAGAGTTTTTATGCTCTCTTGGCGCACACAGGAAGACCACTTGACTGCGTGGGCGGGAGTGGTGCGTTGTTATGGAGCCGTAACTACACACCGGTCCTGCGGCGTGTGGGAGGGAGTGGGCGACGCTCCATTCCAAGACCTTGCCATTCTGTACCTCCGCGTGCGCATATACACCAAAGGCTTCTGCTGTATTTGTTTCCTCAACGTCCATTTGTCTCGCAGGAATAGTTTGTGCATCTTTCGTAAACCTGACAGTGCTTTTTTAGGCCCTCTAGAAGCACATATTGAGGCCACCGATATGACATGACTGCGAGGAACGGAGTAGGCGACGCTGCACTCCAAGACCCCTTCACCCTTGCCATTCTGTGCCTCCGTGTTACGTCCCCCCACGCGGCGGCCCACACGCTGCTCTGTGGGTTGTGAGAGAAATTCTGGGTCGACGAAGGAGGGAACAATGTCACCGGATGCATTACTTTCCCACACGGAGCTCCGGGGAAAGTCTACAGCCGGATAAAAGCTCCACAATATGACCTTTCAGAGACGTCACTATTGAATCATCTATGAGGACGCGGCGCAGGGAGGAATGACAGATGGAAATAGTTTTTAAGGGGAAAGACGAGGAAAAGAATCATTATTGGCGGTGTGGCGAATTCTAGCATAGGAAAAATGTTCTGTTTACTTCTGCTGAAAGAGGAGGAAGAACTACGAACCTAAAAAGTATTGGAAAATTCTGCATCCGCGGGTGTTCTGGAAAAATATGTTGTTTCGGGCGATATCTTGAGCCCCATCCCACTCCACTGAAGGTTATGAAGGAATGGAAGGGAGGAGGAAGGAAAAAGAAAGAAGAGGGAAAAGCAGGAGGAAGAGAAGGCGGAGGAGGAGGAGCAGAAGGGGGACGAGGAGGAGGTGTACGATGAGGAGGAGCAGAAGGAGCGTGAGGATGAGGATGGGGAGAAGCGGGAGGAGTAGGAGTAGGAGGAGGAGGAGGAGATAAGATGAAGCGAGAGGAAGGCACGGGAATGGGTACAGCGGAGAACGAGACACAGCCACCGAGGGAAATAGGTTCAAGAAAGATGCAAAAAACTATTCCTGCGAGACAAATGGACGTTAAGGAAACAAATACAGCGGAAGACTTAGCTGTATTTACGTTTTTTTATATTTTTTTTACCCATGTCACTGTAACCTTTAGCGAGTCACGAAAGGGCCTGGAGAAAATTTTTGACCATATCCTGAGGAAGAACACCCACTGAAACTTAACATCCGATTAGCCACCGTGTTCAAAAGGCCAATGGGTGTAGTTTTATGAGCCGAGTGATAGTTTGACAAGGCTTCTGCACTATGAACGTGATACTCATGAGAACCCGACTACCCTCCTTTGTGGCCTTCGGAAATGTGGTGTTAGAGCCGAAAGCCACGTGAAGTTATAACGTATGCACCCAACTTTACCTTCACCAGCGTGTTCGTGAGTGTGGCGAGGCGAGGCGAGGACACTGAATTCTCGCAGAGCCTCATAATCACAGCAGCACAGAACATTGATAACTATGGCGGGTCTCGAAGTTAAGGAACATAAACAGACTGGTAAATATAGTGTTGTCAGTACAGAAGGATAATGTCTCAGGCCTTTTGTCTTTGTATCAAGCCTGTTCTACTCAACTGTTGTGAGAAACGAATATTGATAACTATATATGGTGGGTCTTGAGAAAAAAAAATCACTGGAATAGATGGACCTGCTCTGTTATAGACTCGTATTAAGCCTGTTCTACTCTACTGTTGTGAGAAACGAATATTGATAACTATATATGGTGGGTCTTGAGAAAAAAAATCACTTGAATAGATGGACCTGCTCTGTTATAGACTCGTATTAAGCCTGTTCTACTCTACTGTTGTGAGAAACGAATATTGATAACTGTATATGGTTAGTCTTGAGAAAAAAAAATCACTTGAATAGATGGACCTGCTCTGTTATAGACTCGTTAAACCGGAGTATTAGGTCACTATTATAATAAGACCTTTTCGCTTCTCCCATCAACTATTTCTAAAAGTGAAAGAGCGGATCAATCGGGTTCTAATGAGTGTTTCTTTGGGTTCATGGTACAGAAAAAGGGTCAAACTACTACCAGTGTCATCAAACTACTCCTGGAAATGCCCAAAACTCCTACGAAAGCCTTGTCAAATATGTGTGCTTGGATGACGAACCGTGTAGTAATATGGCCCTTTAGTGTTGTCAGTGTGGAAGATGATGTTTCGAGTCTCCTGTTTTTTTATATTAAGCCTGTTTTACTTTACTGTTGTGAGATGCGGATGCTGAATAGTGACGAGAATAGGCTAGATGACAGTATTATGGGCCGCCCGAATTTACGAGTCTCCTTTGGCAGCTATGTTAAAACCCACACACACAGCGAGAGCTCCGGTGCACTTCAGAAGGCTTGCTCTCCTCATATTTCGCGAACGCTGAGTCTGTCTGCATGTTAATATGACACGCTTCACGCTTCACCAGAGTCATATTTCTCATCGCGTTGTCTTTGAAGGACGCACAAGAGACGCCCACACAGTTCACGGTTGAAGAGAGTTGCTTAATAATCCAGCCGAGAATGGGAAAGGCGCCTGTGTGGAGTCTCGCTAACGGGAACTTGCGTGTGCGTGTGTGTGTGTGTGTGTGTGTGTGTGTGTGTGTGTGTGTGTGTGTGTGTGTGTGTGTGTGTGTGTGTGTGTGTGTTGCATCATAACCATTATCCTTCGTCTTCCTGTCATCATCCGTCTACTTTCACGATCCCTTTCTTCTACATCATTGCTTGCTTACCACACCTCGCTCAGACCTTTCATTCTCTCCTCTAGTTATTTCAAACCTCTCTCTCTCTCTCTCCTCTTCTCCTTCCCTCCACTTATCTCAAACCTCTCCCTTTCTCTTCTCCTTTTCTCTACCTGTCATCTTAAACCTTTCCCTCTCTCCTCTTTCCCTACCCTCCTCATCTTCTCTTTCCCTCTCTCCTCTTCTGCTCCCTTTCACTTGTCATCGCGAATCTCCCCCTTTCTTCTTTTTTCTTTCCCTCCACTTCAATTTGTCATCTCAAACCTTTCCTTCACTACCCTTTTCCGTTCCTCCACTTGTCTTTTCTTCCCACCTCTTGGCCTTACTTTTCTCCTCTTCTCCTTTCCTCCGCCTCCATCTCCATCTCTTCTCCTTCCCTTGTCATCTCAAACCTTCCCCTCTTTCTTCTCCTTTCTCTTCTCATCTTCTTTTTCCCTTTTTCTCGTTTCTCTTCTCATCTTGCCATCGCTCCTGTATACAAGTACTCACGTTGATGTTCTTGCCAGGTTCGTTCTCTACCAGCTGGCGCGCGATGTCCTTGCAGGAGGCGTGGGAGTGCGCGGGGATCTTGGCGTCGTCCTCCCAGTACCTCGAGGGGCTGCGGGCGTACAGGGCGGAGGGGGTGCCGTGGGTGATGCGGGTGTTGGTAACGATGCCGGTGCTCTTGCCTGTGTGGGGAGGGAGATGAGGCGTTAGCAGTGGTGGTGGAAGTAGGGAGTGGAGGATGAAGATGAGGAGGAGTAGGATGTGGAGGAGGAGGAGGAGGAGGTGGAGGAGGAGTCAGTATATTGTGTTCTGATCATAAAGTCTTAAACCCAAAGAAAATGACATCTATAGTAGTGGGAATCAAAGGTAAGCAACGGTGGAAGTAACTAGAGTGGGTAGAGGAGGAGGAGGAGGAGGAGGAGGAGGAGGAGGAGGAGGAGGAGGCGGAGGAGGAGGAGGAGGAGGAGGAGGAGGAGGAAGAGGAGGAGGAGGAGGAGGAGGAGGAGGAGGAGGAGTCTTATCTTATTTGATCTGAAACTCAAGGGAAATGACCTCTGAAGTAAAGAAAATCAAAGGTACACAATCAAAGAACAACCTTCCCTGGCAACCACATAGTTTTGAGAGGCGGCGGAAGGTTAGGTCACTCTTCACACACACACACACACACACACACACACACACACACACACACACACACATACAAACACACACTCTTTCGCTGTCAGGTGCCGGGGGTCGTTGACTGAAGCCGTTGATTGGAACTTCTGGTTATTTTTTGCGAGGGAGACGGCGGTTACCACACCCTGCTAGCTTATGGTTTTATTGTGGGGGGGGGGGGGAGGACACTTCGTCAGGCTAGTACTAATAGGCTCTTAAAGGTTGGTTGCATGTGTTTGTCACGCCCGTACTAGATAACTTCAGGATGGCGCCACTATAAAACACTTGCCTGCGCCATTGAGGGGTGGGGCCGGCCTTCAGGCCTCATTAGGAAAGTCTACCGGCGCTACAGACCGAGGAAATAAAAGAAAAAAGAAAAAAAGAAACATACGTCAGTTCACCACGTCAAGATGTTACTCCATAAACAGGTAAAATTAGGTACCGTTTATTCATTCCAAGATAGCGAGAATGTTATTTTAAGTTCAGAAAGTACCATATTTTCACGCTCGGTAAATCCTATAAGCTGCCCTCCCGCCATTACGAGGATGATAAACTGTTTTTTAGGAGCAATAATTCTTCGGCTGAGTGCTTTCCTTCGTAACTGTCTTAAAAAAATGTCCTGCAAAACCTCGTAGATATTTTGTGATTATTCTCCAGCCGTCTCGAGAGCCTTACCAAGTACACACGTGGGAAGTAAAGCTCTTATTCGATGCCTCGCTGCTTTGGGCTATCTCTGTACAATACTCTTCCTTGGCATGCTCGCTCGATCGTCCGGGGGGGTCTATATATGTCACTGTCTGCATGAATACCTTAATGTTACCTTTAAGAGAGAGAGAGAGAGAGGGAGCGAGAGCGAGAGCAAGAGAGAGAGAGAGAACAATGAGTGAGGCTAATTAATATCCTCAGTTCTAAAGGTTAACAGAGGAGGCGTGGGAGAGCTTTCTATATGCGGCGGCTCAGGGGTGGAATGGAGTCAGGTAGGGGAGGAAGGGAAGGAGGTCGGGACAGCGGCGTAGAAGGGGAACGGCAACGGGGTGACAGATTTAGAGGATGAAACACCAAAATAGTTGACTGCATGAATTTAGAACGGTCACTGGTACAGATTCCCGGAACGAAGGGTTCAAGAGAGAAGTGTCGAACTCTATGGGACGACCAGGTGTAAGGGGGTGGGAGGCTTTGTTGGCGTTCCAGTGGTGGTTTGCCTTTCTCTTTACAACACTAGGCAGAGGACAGGACATAGCTGGGAAGACCGAGTGACTGATGCGGGTCGTATTATAAGAAATTTCGCCGCCCAAGAACACATATTTGACAAGGCTTTCGTAGGAGTTGTGGGCATTTCCGGCAGTAGTTTTATGAGCACGTGACATCCTTTGAGGCAAATCACATACGGTGTTATGGTCTACCCGTGAGCTTATATCTGGCTTCGTCCAGCTCACCCACTTCGTCCAAAGTTAATATAAATACTACGCGATATTGGTGGTGTGTTTGCAGGGAAAGGAAATGGAAATCTGAATACAAGAAAATAGCCGTGGAACCGACAGCGAAACCCTTACGGGACAAAAGGGGCGAAAACACTCACGTCGTCTCCAGCAGGATCTCACCGCCCCCGCGCGAGACTCTTCAGTGGCCTCGAGAATATAATGAAGACAGGAAATACACCCCGTTGCATTTTACATGGAGTTGCTCGACGTCACACCTGACACAGGGTCACCATAGCAGTAATGGGGCGCGCAAAAAGAGAGAGAGAGAGAGAGAGAGAGAGAGAGAGAGAGAGAGAGAGAGAGAGAGAGAGAGAGAGAGAGAGAGAGAGAGAGAGAGAGAGAGAGAGAGAGAGAGAGAGAGAGAGAGAGAGAGAGAGAGAGAGAGAGAGAGAGAGAGAGAGAGAGAGAGAGAGAGAGAGAGAGAGAGAGAGAGAGAGAGAGAGAGAGAGAGAGAGATATAGAGAGAGAGAGAGAGAGAGAGAGAGAGAGAGAGAGAGAGAGAGAGAGAGAGAGAGAGAGAGAGAGAGAGAGAGAGAGAGAGAGAGAGAGAAATCATGGAGGAAAGTTGGAGAAGGTTTACCTCATGGAAGGGTTTGCAAGCATATTTTTACAAATTGTTAGAACGTTACAGGAAACAACATCCTGAATTCCAGTAGTTCGGAAACTTCTGGTCATGTGCACGGCTCGGGGTTTTTGTGACTGACAGCTTGCACTCGCCATGCTGGTGTGTGTGTGGGTATGTGTGTGTGTGTGTGTGTGTGTGTATATATATATATATATATATATATATATATATATATATATATATATATATATATATATATATATATATATATATATATATATATATATATATATATATATATATATATATATATATATATATATGGGAGGCGGTGGCTGAGTGGTTAGCGTGACGGCCCCGCGTTCAGGAGCTCTAGGAGGGACGCGGGTTCGAATCCTGGCCGCCGCACAGCTGAGGTTTTTCAGTCACCGCCGAGTGGCCTATGACTACCCACATGCTGCCCTGAAGACCACCCATCAAACCGGGCGTAAGAGAGAGAGAGAGAGAGAGAGAGAGAGAGAGAGAGAGAGAGAGAGAGAGAGAGAGAGTCATAGGTGCGGGGGGCAACACAAGCCGTACACAACAACTTGTCGAAAAGTCCCACTCGGCGCCCCTGCTGATTGGTAACTTGGTGGATCAGCGCCGCGCGTCCCCTCCTGACTCGCCGCGCTAAGGACGGACGGCAAACAACAACAGGGGTGCGGGATTCCTTTTATGTCGCCATGGAGAAAGCATTACCGAGAATATGATTGACCCTTTAACGTGTTCTCAATGTGACAGAACGACGCTGAGCACAGCATCCGTTTGTTACTCTGTCTGTATCGTTAGCGGATTCTCGGTAAAACGTTGAACTCCGCTCTCCTGCACCTTCTTCTTCAGGTCTTCAGGTATCGCTTTCTCTAGTGTCCTGTAAATTTTGCTCTCTCTCTCTCTCTCTCTCTTGAAGTCATCGGGCAAGCACTATCGTCGCCTCAATGGCTCCCACGAGAACAAGACCATCACACGGTGCAAATGGGCTCGGGGTACAAGGAGGCGCCGGCATCTTATTATTTACGGTTTTATTTATGCCAGGGTGTTCAGTTCTATCCTCACTTGCATTCTTGGCTGTAAACGTCAAGAAATTGCATAGTAAGGGGATCGGAGCGTTGTCACTGTCTGCTGTCCGTGTAGTAAAGATGTACAGTACTTGTTATTTGCTGATGCCGAAGAAAAATACAACAGCCTGATAACAGACAGAATGACGAGAGGAACTGATGACTCGAAGGGGGTGACAATCATAACTCTCCTGTCACTGCCGTCCAAGTAAAGTGTTGATGTACTTGTCATTACTTATTAATATTCTTGTAGTTTCGTCATTTCCTGTGCGTGTTTAGTACGTGTGTGTGCGTGTGTAGACATGTATCTATCATCGACTTAATCTCACACGACGCTGTAAAACATATTATTTGAAAGCTCTTGAACGAGGGACCTAGCGAATAATGGTACGATAATTATAATGTGAATGCACGATTACTCCCCCCTCGCCACTCCTCCATAATTATCATAAGTGCAATAGCTTTTTGACCTTACTTTCGGCCACCTCTTTGGATTCTTTTTGGGAGCAGCGAGTAGCGGGCTTTTCTTTTTATTATTGTCTCCTTTTTTTGTGCCCTAAGCTGTCTCCTTTGTTGTAAAAAAAAAAGCTAGTGGCAGAAGATTATAAGTACAAAGGGTTCAAAAAGTCAGTCACTCTCCCAAACTTTAAGACACATAGTACTTGCGGAGCGAATTTTCTAAGTAATATCGACGCACAAAAAAATGAATGATGAGATTGCACGATTAGTCAACCCTCGCCACTCCCTCTCCGTAATTATCATGAGTGCAATAGCAAGTACTGGAAGCGTGTCAGTAAAATATAAAAGTATGAGGAAGAGTATGAGTATGGAAGAGTAAATGAATAAGAGTATGAGAAAGAGTATGAGTATTTTTTTTTTTACAGCAAACGAGACAGCACAAGGGCACAACAAAAGGAAACAACAATAAAAAAGCCCTGTAAAGAGTCCGAAGAGGTGGCCGAAAGAGCAATCAATTAAGAGTATGAGGAAGATTATGAGTATGGAAGAGTATGAGGAAGAGTATGAGTACAGAAGAGTATAAGTACAATGGGTTCAAGAGTCCGTCACCCTGGCAAACTTCAAGACACATACTCGCTGAGCGTATTCCCAAAGTTTTTATCGACTCACAAATCTCAGTCACACGCGAGCGCCGCCTCTTAGTCACGAAGACCTAGTGCAGTTTCAAACACACTTGCTATTTCTTAAGCATTCGCCGAGACTTCCTACTTTTCTACTCTTTTCTTTTTGTCATGTCTGTTCGTTTGTCCCTCTCTCGGTCTCTTTGTTCTGCCTGTCTGTTGGTCTGTCTGTCTGTTTGTCAATCTGTTTAAACACACTTCTTGCTTTTTGTTTTTTCTTTTTGTCTGTCTGTTTTTTTGTCTGTATCTGTTTGTCTATCTCACTTTTAAGACAAGCATTTTCTTATCTATTAATATTCTTGAGCTTAGTGCAAAGGAAGTTTTAATCGTGTCTATCTTGGAAGAGGTAAATAAATTGTGTTATGCATCGGAATATAATGTAATGCGAGCCTTTTCTCTTGTTACAGCACCGCGCGAGATACATTATCGCGGCAATAGTTCGGGGTAGATTGGTGTTATTGCATAATTCTCCATCATCGCTGACTGTTGGCTAATACGAACGCGATGATATTTATGTGTGGACGCGACCTCCTCATTATTGGTGTGCGGCGCTGATATTAAGAAATGAGCGAATATGTTGCAGCAATATTTTTTTTTGCCACACACTTGTAAGGCAACGGTATGCAGGAGTAGTAAGTAGCGGGCTTTTTTTTTCATTATTGTCTCCTCTATTGTAAAAAAAAAAATATATAGAGAGAGACGTGTGGAAGGTAAGGTGCTGCTCAGTTTTGTGTCACACTGTACAGGCGAGGTGAGGTTGTTTGAAATTGACAGGACAGCAAGAGGAAGTTTGTTGACGACGACGCTTCCCTCTCCCCTCAAACACACACACGTAATATGAAAGATATCAACAGACAAAAGAAAAGATAACAGTTATATAATGTGACAAGAAAGTACGCCGTAGCCTGCCCTGGTATAGCCATTCGCTTGGTTTCGAGGCAGCTACATATAAGTTCTTGCTTGGCTGTCACATTCCTCAGTGTGTGTGCGAGCAACATGGAATTCTGTCCTCGGAGTTCAGTACAGCGTCTCTCCATTATGAATTACGTCTTTTGAATATTTATAATCAAAACAAAATAACTTGATAGAGACATACAAAAAGGATGCACGGATAAAAACAGGAATAACACCACGGTAAAAATATTCCCGTACAGATGGACGCTTTAATCTGCACAGTGATCTTTTTATTTTTTTATTTTTTGCAAGGAAACATTCGTGATACTTTATCGTTATTAAAAACCGCAACAGGTAGAGTCAGAAGCGTACTAGTGTTGTAGGTTGTGAAGTCTGTATGAGCGATGCGCCTAAGACACGGATAATTAAGGATAAAGAGAATAAATCAAAGACAGACAATGAAAGTAAATATTGTCCGGCAAACTGAGGTGACTTAGCATGAAGAAATCAGTGGGCGAAAATTAAGTACCATCAGGTTAGATTTAATTATCATGAGACCAAATACAAGCTGAAGATTAATTTTACATGATTACGTTACCGCTGCAGTAAAAAGGAATTCACTTTCGACTTAAATGTGTTAACATATCCTGGATAGCACATTTCAAGAAGCAAAGAGACCCAGCAAGGAACACCTCCTGGGGGAAGACACCTCCAGGACCGAGATGTGCTACACCTCACTGGCTGCCGTGATGACAAATGTTGCGTAAGGTATACTTGGTCGGTCTACAACAATGGTTCTGGGGGGCACGCCACTCTGGGGGGGCATGAGCTGGATACAAGGGGGGCGTGATTGCAGTTTTGCAGAGAAATAAATGCACACACACACACAGCAACCAAATTTTAAAGAGCCTGAAGAGCACACATTGAAGGAGAGAGATCGAGGAGACAGGGAAGAGAGCACGGCGGAGAGACGGACTTGAGGAACTGTAAAAAGGTAAGTTGGGGAGGGAAGGTAGGGAGAAAGTAAGCTGAGGAGGGAAGATACGAAGATAAGCTGGAAAGGGAAGGTAAGGTAAGAAAGTAAGCTGGGAGGGAAGGTAAGAATGTAAGCTGGGAGAGGAGGTAAGAAAATAAGCTGTTAAGGTGAAGCTGCAATTAAGTAGACCAACAACAGGGGCCATATTCTTAAACTTTTCGGGGTCCCAGCACACACATTTGCCAAGGGTTTCCCCTAGGAGTTTTGGGCATTTGCAGAGGTAGTTTTATGACCCCCTCTGGCAGTTTGATCATTCTTTTGTGCCGGGAACCTACAGAAACAGTCATTAGAACGCGATTGATCTCCTTTTTGGCCTTTGGAAATGGTTGATTCGAGAGGCGGAAGCGTCTGAGAATACCGACCTGGGAATATGTAATGGAGAGGAATATCTGGAGAGGACAACTAAAGGGCACCAACCTCGTGACTCTTAAGGACACGATGAGAGAAAAAGAAGATGAAGAAAATAAACAAAAACAAGAAGAAGAAGAAGACGAAGAGGAAGAAGACGAAGAAGGAGAAGAAGAAGAAGAAGAAGAAGAAGAAGAAGAAGAAGAAGAGGAAGAAGACGAAGGAAAAGAAGAAGAAGAAGAAGAAGAAGAAGAAGAAGAAGAAGAAGAAGAAGAAGAAGAAGACTCAAGTTGTCAGTCCCATCAGCGGTCGATCCTCACTGAAATCACCACTGATGTTAATGCTTTGTACTACCCCACTACTATTGCAAGGCAGCCACACCTTCATGCTAAGTGAGGGAGTGTGTTTATTGGTGCCTCATAAAGCAGAGGGGGAATACTAAACTCTACACCATGAAAAGGAAAACAAGTCGGTGAGAGAGGAGAGAGAAAGAGAGAGAACCTACACGTCTATTGTCCTTCCTTCTCCCCTTCTTGTACCTTCTCCATTAATCGACTTTCTCTTCCTACTGTACCCTTGATTAAAGAGATTGATAGATAGATAGAGAGATAAATTAATAGACAGATAGATAGACAGAGAGAGATAGTAATATTGTAGTATTTTAAAAGAAACAATGAGGTTTTGATGATGTAGACAGAATTTGAATAAGAATAAGCGTAGGTAGATAAAGGAAAGAATGACGAGAGAAACTGATAATACGCGAAACAATGGATAAAGGAACAGGATAAAAAAAAACTCAAATAAGAGAATGCGATAAAGATGGAGATGGAAAAAAAAAGTAGAAGACGAAGGAGACGATAAAAATCAAAGAGGATGAAGGAGGGAGAGTAAGAAGGACGTAGGAGGGAAGGAAGGAAAGAAGAAGGAAGGAAGGATGGAACGAAAGAAGGAAGGATGGAAGGCAGAAAGACAGGAAGAAAGAAAGGAAGGAGGGAGGGAAAGAAGGGTGGAAGGAAGAAAGGAAGGAAGGAAGGCAGAAAGGCAGGAAGGAAAGAAGGAAGGAAAGAAGGGAGGAGGGAAGGACAGAAGGATGGAAGGAAGGAAAGAAGGAAGGAGGGAAACATAGAAACATGGAAATGCAGGCAACAGAAAGCCTATTGGCTCATTACGAGGTTGCCCGCTTTGGTGATTTAATCTGCTCGACAGCCACTTGGGGCCTGGGGAGCAGATGAAAGCACCTCGACATTGAGGAGCAGATGGAAGCACCTCGATATTGAGGAGCAGATGAAAGGACCTCAATATTCAGTTAACTCCCGACGCAGCGAAGTGACGGTCGATTCTATATTTGAAGGAGTTGATAGTATTCGCATTTACTACTTCTGAAGGAAGATTGTTCCAGTGACGGATGACTCGGTTTGAAAAGAAGCTCCTTCCGATGTCTGTGTTACATCGACTAGACTGAATGGGTAAACCGTTATTTCTAGTTCTAAGGTTGGTTTGCAAGGAAAGAAGGAAGGAGGGAAGGAAAAAAAGATGCAACTTGAACTTTTTCAAGAGGAGGGTATCAGGACACCTCTCCTCCCGAAATTGACCTCTTTTTTTGGACACTCCTTTGACCTCTGTTCGGGAGCAGTGAGTAGCGGGCTTTTTTATTTTTTTTATTTACGCCCTTGAACTGTCTCCTTAGCTGTAAAAAAAAAAAATAACACAAACGAGTCAAACCAAAAAGAAAAAAAAAAAGCGAGACGTTGCTCCCACAAAAAGAGGACAGAAGTTTCAAGGCTTTAATCAATTTAGGTTCAAGAGGTGTCTTCATACTTTTTCTCGACGCCGTTGACGTTGTAGGAGGAGGAAATACAGATGAAATAACGCTGCTCCAGAGTTTACCAGCGGCAACGTCGAAATAGTGAAACTGCTGGCTAAGTGCTGCATCAGGAAATTGGACAGCATGGTGATGAGACAGTGTACAACGACGGGAGTAGCAAGGACATGGAAGGGGTGGAGGCATGGTACTAGTAACTTCAGAGGAGCAGTTAACATGAAAATATCGATAAAACATAGCATGTGACGCAAGACTGCAGCGGAATTTAAGGGGTAAAAGACAGTGCGTAGGAGGGGGAAGTTGAGGAGAGTAAAAGCCTTTCCTCGGCTGTGTCCGAAAAAAAGCTTCGTGGGTGCCTCGAACCCTGCACCGGGAGACGCGTGGTCCATACAGGGGCGGACAAACCCTTGAAATAGTTAACACCTGGGAGTGGGAAGGACCATCTCTCTCTCTCTCTCTCTCTCTCTCTCTCTCTCTCTCTCTAAATACACACACACACACACACACACACACACACACACACACACACACACACACACGTATAATCACGTTAGCGGATGTAAATCTCTCATTTCCGTGAAGTGAAATTAGCCCTGTGTGTCCAGCATGGGAGTGCACTTCCACAGCATTTTCTGTTTAAAATATTTATGCGTAAAGCTGCAATTACATATTATACTTTTTCTAGATAATACACATATCCATTTTGTGAAACATTTGGACAATCACATCGTACTAATGGGAGTAATGATCAACTGGCGGGATATTTTAAAAGCATGACTCGCAGGCTAAAATTTACCATTCAATGCACCGCCCGGCCACGAAAAATTGTGGCACATCAGGAATACATTTTACATATTATTCGTTCAGGTGAGCAGGTGTGTCAGGGGGGGCGGGGGGAGGGGGCGTCTTGGAGGCTGTTCTGCTGTAAATATTATTCCTCTCTGAGTCGGTGCAGTACGATTTACTTTCGGGAAATTCGGTATGAAGTTTTACTATATTTAACAAGAAATACATTGTGCAAACACAGGATGAGCTGAAGGCAAAGCTACACGTATTTATGCCAAGTGCGTAATTGAGATTTTTAGCCGTGATGAAAAAAATTATACTCTTTTCAATTTATTAGTCAAGTTGTGGAATAACTACCAAAATGTGTTAATTCTCCTGGTATCACACACTCACTATTAATAAATGATGTTTGTGTACGCAAGAAAAATATTTGCTGGGCTTAGAACTGACAAAAAAAATCTGTAAAAAACCCTCTTCTGGTCAGGTACACGCGGTGCTGAGAAAATCAACCTTACTTCCCAAAGACGCGTCCCCAGGGTTTGTTGACGGCGCGATGTCTTGCCTGTCTTGTACATGGGGAAGGTAACCGTGTGGCGGAAGCTGAATCTCCCAATTGTAATGAAATGTAAAGTTGTGAGGAGTGTCCGGCGCTGACCCTCACGCCAGAGACTGTACATCCGCCTGGTAACGCGTATAAAAACCTTAACGCTCTTGAAAATATAAATCATAAACACAATAACTACGATCTCTCTCTTACTCCCCCCACCTCACACTCACACGACCGACGGGCTTTTTTGTTTAATATTTATTTTGCCCTTGAGCTGCCTCCTTCATTGTAAACACACACACACACACACACACACACACACACACACACACACACACACACACACACACACACACACACACACACACACACACACACACACACACAATGGCCTGAAATGGATGGCTTACGTTATACCATGACATAGAATCGTGTGGAAAACATAAGAAAAATACAAGAGAACCACGTCCTAGGGAGAGTTCTCTTTTGATCACCACGGAAAGCAAAGAAAAAGGGACGAAGACCTAAGAGTTCCGAGATGAAAGTATGAAGTCAGGGCAGGAGTGTCCCAAACAGGCTTCTTTCTGATGTGTACGAAAAAGGGCGAGAGACAGATTGGATTGTTTGAAGCAACGGACGGCGAGTTAATAGACTGTCGACGAGAGCGGCGAGTGGGGCTATTCGTCTTTGTTTATTCCAGACTGAATCATTCCAACGAAAAGGTGATCAAATAGTTAATGATTAATGCAAACACAACGGAAAATTCGAAACTAAGATCGATAGATATTTGCTCAATATAGGAACTTCTTGCAACCGAAGCAATATCTAGTAGATCCCTTGCCTCTTAGCGCTCTTTTTACTCAACACTAATGGGCGAGTCATTAAATTTGTATATACATGAAAAGACCTGTGGCGGACACAACTCTGAAAACTCAACATAAAACACTCTAATGACCCTTCCGGTCATCTGGGCGGGCGGCGCTGGTCGGCGTGTGAGCCGGGCCACTCTTCCCGCCCGGCGTCCTCTGGTGAATACAAGTGAAGCGACTAAAAAACTGTGACTCACCCTCCAGTTCACACCCGTCCACTCCGCTTGGCGACGCCCCATCATCCAGCCCTCGAGCCAACATACACAGACTGAAGTGCCTCGCAGGCGTGGTCAAGCTCAGAAATAAGTGGCTGTTGATCACCTGGAAGCCTGACGCCAAGTGTTTCGCATACTGTGCGTAGAGTTGTACGTTGGATATGTTATTCAAATACATCGTGCCGTAATCGTAGACTTTACTAAGTATATAAAATTGACGTGTTCCTATGAAACAATGGAAACCAAATACAACCGTCAACGTGATCGCACAAGAAATCTGTAAACTTACCCCACCACGCAGCAAATAAACATACTATTTTAAACGCGTAAATGTACTCGTCGCAATACTGTAATCTATGATCGAGTACACCATGTTGCAATACTGTCCCAGTAGAATCAGCACCAGGCTTCGAGGTAACATTGTAACACCACACACGTAACTCACCCACCCAGTCGGAGTCAGTTTGTATACAACTTTGTCAAACTCACAACGATACACAAGGCATTTAAGCAGCTATTAGTATAAAAAACTCTTGCATCATGACGGAATTTCTGTAAAAAGAGGTGCCACACGGGGGTGCTTGGTAATAAAAAAATACGGCCTGACAAGGTCTCTGAGGGGGAGGAGTTAAAGCTCCTGAAATAGGGGAGGTTGCCTGTCAAGTATAAGTGAAGAAACTTTGGGGAAGGGGAGAAGAAGGGAGAAGAGGGCGCTGAGGGAACACTAAGACTTTCAGCAGGTAAAAAGACTACTTCTTTAGGTAGGAAAGAGGTATTAGTGCAGACTTTGTGGAAAGAAAAAATAGATTAAGGGGTAATAAGAAAGGAGTGACAATAAAGAAGTAGGGCAATCAAAAAGGCTCTAAGGATGAAAGTAAGGATTAGGGTGAGGCTGTAGGCGTCAGGGCAGGAAAGAAAAGATCAAAAGAGTCAAGGATGTTTAAGTTAAGAAAACGATTTTATATCAATAGAGTAAATAAAGGAACGCCGGGTAAAAAGGGGCAGCAAGTATCTCATGAGCAACAAAGCGACTGGAAGCTCTGAGGAATGGAAGAAACAGACAGTAACTACGGAGAAGGGCTGAAGGGCGCGCTGCAGGAGGCGCCAGAGAATCTACGTTCCTCCTGAGATAAAAACGCGCCGGCGTCAGCGCGGCACTCAGCTAATCATAACCTTGGCAGCGCCGCAGGTACGCGCGCGGGGCCAAATATGTCGCCGCGCCCCAGATGGGAGATCTTCTGCGTTCGGTGAGATTCGTGTAGATTAGATTGTTGTGATTCCCGCGTCCGGCCTGGGAAGTGTAGCAACCACGCACGCTGGAAGGCTGCGTCTCTTGGCTCCTCGGTGTGAGGGTGGACGAGTAGGTCACCCTTTCGGGAACTGTACGCGCTTGAAAATTTTTTGGACGTGAGCGTGAACTTCGTCTCTGTTCGCTCAGTTCGAGGAAGGCTGCTGCACGTGTGGCTTAGGAGTGACAAAGGCAACTTAATATAATATTTTCCGAGGAAACGAAACACCTGGTGACTGGTGACAGTTGCAAGTGAAGGGACCGATAGCCACAAAACATTAGAACGAAAAGGAAGCCTGAAACAATAAGATACAGAAACACCTTCAGCTAGAGTCGGTACATCCAATATCTTGGGCGTTAAAAATGGGCCTCGAAAAAACAAGCGAAGAGCAAAGCAAACAACGAGGAGGGAACTCTACCGTAGGAGTATTTGCACGAATTAAAGGGGTTACAGGTGGCCCCAAGTAAGGCGGGTGGCGGGAAGTGAGGGAGAAGGTGTTCCTCCGAGGGGAGACGCCCCACAAAAACATTCCCTGGCACCGGCACTCATACTTTGGCACCTGACTTGATGAGCCATATGACGGGAGTTACTAGGGGAGCGAGGGAGCCGAGGAGCGCAGCGACAGAGAGGGCGAAGGGGAGTGAGAAGAAATACAGGTGGAATGAGACACGGCAACGGGCAAGAGGCGGCAGGAGGAGGAGGGAGGAATGTTCAAAGACCTTATTGGAGAAGGACAAGTGCAACAAAGCATGGCTGGCCGATTTAGATAAATTTGATTGTAATCACTAGTCTAAATAATAATTAAAATCAACTAATGTGAAAATAATCATTAATTTTCATAAAACTTTACAAT
Organism: Eriocheir sinensis; assembly: GCF_024679095.1. Taxonomy (NCBI): domain Eukaryota; kingdom Metazoa; phylum Arthropoda; class Malacostraca; order Decapoda; family Varunidae; genus Eriocheir; species Eriocheir sinensis. The sequence goes on from NC_066518.1 coordinate 5,349,255, forward strand.
TCCATCATTATTCATAGAAATTCACCAATTTATTCATATGCGTCACAAAAATGAATGTTAAATGATTAAGCATTTATGGTTATTCAAGTGTTACATAGATTAGTTATAAGGATTCACCGGCATGCTGGCTTCACTGAATATGGCAGTATAAGCTCACAACAAATCCAGTAAATGGGTGACATCATGATATCCGATCCTATATAACTGCAATGATATATTTATAAAAAAATGGAAAACCTCGCTCTGCAAATGGTAAAGAGAAAAAGTCTATTAAATGAAAAGAAGCGTAGCAGTTAGTGACATAATGAGTTAAAGCCAAAAGTGTTGGGTAATTTAGTGAATCATCAACCGGTTATTGTCGTAGTGGGAAATGTTCAGATTGGCGAATGTGTACGTAACCACAAATCTTTTACGTTTCTAAATTCTAAAATGCATTGTACAGTAACTTTTGGTCAGTTTATTCTTCTTATCCAACATCATAAACAACCTAAATCCTTAATTATACAATAGTTTACTTTGATTACTTTATTTCCGTAGTACTACAAGAATCCGTGGTAGCCCTCAAACCAATAGTGAATGTTCTTGATATTTTGAACCCTACAAATTACGTTTATAAAAAAAAACTTAAATGGAGCAAAAAGCAATCTGATTTAAATATTATACATGATAGAAACGTACAAACAACGCTGCCATAAACTCAGGTCATCACGCCAGGCTGTTTCTTGTCACTACTCTTTACTCCGCCTCCTCCGTCTGCGAACCTGCCGTGGGTGTGGGTTCCTTACTTTCGGTTCCACGGCAGCCTGTGACACCTGGGCTTCCACCATTTTCTTTAACATTACAGACTGAGACGCCGGAATATTAGCCAAACAGACCAACTCGCGAGGGAGGACGATCAGGCGGGTGAGCTGGTCGCCGGTTGTCTGGTCCCAAGTTGAATCCGTTTTAATCTTTGTATTCACGGTGAAGCGCGTTAGTCACTCCACCGCGGAGGAGGAAAAAAAAAAGATATACAAAAGACCCTGGAAGTAGAATATTGGGAGAGAGAGAGAGAGAGAGAGAGAGAGAGAGAGAGAGAGAGAGAGAGAGAGAGAGAGAGAGAGAGAGAGAGAGAGAGAGAGAGAGAGAGAGAGAGAGAGAGAGAGAGAGAGAGAGAGAGAGAGAGAGAGAGAGAGAGAGAGAGAGAGAGAGAGAGAGAGAGAGAAGAGAAAACGAGAGAAACGAGAATGAGAGAGAGAAAAAAAAACGAGAGAGAGAGAAACGAGAACGAGAGAAAAAACGAGAACGAGGGAGAACGAAAGAGAAAAAGAGAAACCCAAGAAAAAGAAACGCGAAAAAGAGAGAGAAAAAAAATGAAGACGGTGGTGGAAGAAATGGCGGAGGAACGAGGGAAAAAAAGTTAAAAGGAACACGGCAGGGCGGCGGGATCTTGTTACAGGGCGGCGGCAGCTTCAGGGGGACCGACGCTGGGCCGTGTTGGGCGTCAGGGCGGCGGTGAACCTTTTTTATGCCGAGGCTACGCACAGACAGAGGACAGGATGTAGACGCCCTCAGTGCCGCGCCGCAGACGAGCACCCGGCGGCAGGATGTTAGAAAAAATACATACATACATACAAATATACATACATGCTACTCCTTTTTTTTTTTTACAGTTAACGAAGCAACTCAAGGTAAAAAAAGAATTAATAACAACAAAAAAAGGCTAATCACTGCTCTTATTAAATTATTACCACATCTACTACTACTACTACTACTACTACTACTACCTCCATCAGTGAAAATCCTAAACTGACCCTCACAGAATAATATAGAATCACTTAAACACACACAGTTCGAAATAATCCCAATGTCACACACACACACACACACACACACACACACACACACACACACACACACACACACATACACGTATCACGGAAGAACGAACGGTCACGATTGACTCTCTTTTCCTTCATTTCTTTCACTCGACCAACTCTGACGCGCGCCGGGGGAAAAAAGTACTGAGGGAGGTCGTGCGCGGGAGGGAGGAGAGGGGCGTGAAGGGCGCAGGGCTGACAGGGGGGTGTTGGCAGGTGTTGGCAGGGCCCCGCCGCGCCCTGCCAATGGTATGAAGAACACGTCCTTTGGTCCCCCATTGAGGCTGACTTAATAAGACCAGGACTCCAGGTTTATTGGACGCAAGTTCCCGCATTATGAAGATTTATGAAACAGAATAGAGGAGGAGGAGGAGGAGGAGGAGGAGGGTCCGTCTGCCTCTTTGAAGGAAGCAATAAATTAAAAGACAAAAAAAAAATGGGGAAAATATTAGAAAGATAGTCATTATTTACGTGTAAGTTCCCTCATCATTAACATTCATTAAGTGTCAGGGAGGAGACGTGAGTGTGCGTAGATCAGATGGCGCCTGCGAGTGGTGGTGAGGAGAGAAAGAGAGAGAGAGAGGCGACAGAGGATCTCACTTCACCACACACAGACAGACACAACACGGGCCATGTAGGAGAGCCACGCACTTCCTGTTTACTGTGTGTTTACCGTGAGTGCCGCCGAGATATCTTCCGTCCGCGCCTTCCTTCCTTAAGCAGACACTCCGCCTCCTTATGTTACTCTCCTCCTCTCTGTTACTCCCTTCTCCTCCTCCTCCACGTCTATCCACTCCACTCTATTCCATTCCACTCCTTGCCTCTCCTCCAGAAACCTTCCTTCACTGCGTTCCTTAAGCAGACACTCCGATTCTTCTGTTACGTTCCTCCACTTAGCTACTCCCCCCTCCTCGTCTCTCCACTCCCATCCACTCCACTTCTTGCCTCTCTTCCCTTCCGCTGCACTCCACCAGAAACCTTCCTTCCCTGCGTTCCTCTCACCTACTCCCAACTCCTCGTCTCTCCACTCACTCCCATCCACTCCACTTCTTGCCTCTCCTCCCTTCCGCTTCACTCCCTCACGTCACTCTTCCTCTCCTCCTCCCGTCACGCTACACTTTGCCTCGTCTTCCCGCCGCTCCCCTGCAAAGCCTATCCTCCCGCGCCTCATGTCCAGCCCGCAGCGTCAGTCTTCCCGCACAACACACCCCACTTGTCCGCCCGTCCGAAAATAGACTTCACATATGTGCTTCACTTTCTCGTTCTATTTTTTTTTCTTAGCGTCAGTCTCATCACAAGCCCCGCATCCTCTCCCGCGCCGCCGCCTCTCTTTTTTATATATATATATTTTTTTGTGTTATCTGTCACCACACACTTGCCGTTGCCTCCCATCTCCTCTCGCCTCTCCTCCACTTGCTCTTGCTTCCACTTCCTCCTCTTTCTCTATTTTCTGGTCTTCTGTTTCTTTCTTCTTCGCTTCATCTTTATTAAATTTTCATCTTTCCTTTCTTCCGTCTTCCTCCTTTCTTCTCTTTTTCTTCTCTTTCCTTCTCCATCAAGTCCCAATTTTTTTCTCTTTCTTTCCGCTTGACATTTCCGTTCTTCCCTTGTCCTCATTTTTTTTCACCATCATCATTTTCTTTTTCTTCCTCTTTCTCTTTCCTGCTCTTCATCTGTTTATTACTTTCTTTTTTTTTCCTCCTCCTCTTCAACTTTATTTCCTCTAATTCTTTCCTTTCTTCCTTCTTCCTCCTTTTCTTTCTCTTCCTTTTCTTCTCCTCCCTTCTCCAGCAACTCCTTTTACTCTCTCTCTCTTCTTAACTTTCTTTCCCATTTCCTCATTTTCAGCGCCATTATCATCATCATCATCATCAACAACCTACTCCTGTTTCCCTTTTCTTTCCCTCTCATCCTTCCCTTCCACCTCCTCCTCCTCCTCTTCTCTCCTTTCGTCTCGCGTGGTATCTTCTACAGCGCATCTTTACCTATCCTCTTTTTTCTTCCCTTTCTTCCTTCTTCCTTTTCTTACTTTCCTTCTTCTTCCTTTCCCTTCACCATCAACTCCTTTTACTCTCTCTTTCCTCTTTAACTTAACTTTCTTCCATTTCCTTATTTCTTCATCATCATAATCTGTTTCTTCTACCTCTTCCTCTTTCCCTTCTTCCTTCCTCTTTTCTTCCTTCCCTTCTTCCTCCTCCTCCTCATCATCATCACTTCCCTCCTCTCGTCTCGCGTGGCATCTTCTACAGCATATTTCTACCTGTCTTCTTCTTCCTTTTCTTCTTATTCTTCTCCTTCCTCTTCTCCATCAACTCTAATCTCCTCTTTCTTTTCTTTACATCTTTCCTTTCTTCCCTTTCAACATTTTCATCGACATCAAAATTTCTATTACTTCCTCCTCTTACCCTTTCCTTCTCCCTCCTCCTCCTTGTTTTTTTTCTTCCTCCCCTTCCTTCTCCTTGCTTCTTTTCTTCCTCCTCTTCTTCCTCCTCACCCACTTTCCCTCCTTTCGTCTAGCGTGGCATCTTCTACAGAGTATATCTACCTGTTTGGGGCTCCACCTGCCACCCGCTCCACCTGCCTCCCACACTTTCCACACCAACTGCATCTTACACCTTGGCAGCGTCTCTCTCCCTCCCTTCACCCTCCTCTCTTCTCCCTCTCTTCCTTCCTTCCTTCCTTACTACCTTATTTCACTTCTTCCTTCCTCTCGCATTTTGTTTTTTCTTTCCCTCCTACTATGCGTTTCAAATCTTCCCGTCTCCCTCCCTCTCTCCTCCGTCTTCTTTCATTCTTGCCTTATCTTATTTCTTCCATTCTCTCACTTTTTTTCTGTTTTTGTTGATCTTTTCTTAACTTTTTTTTACTTTCTATGTGTGTCAAACCTTCCCTCCACCTTTCCCTCCCTCCTTCGTCTTTCCTTCTTCCTCCCTTATTTCCTTTCTTCCTCTAAGTTATTTTTTCAATCTTACTACTATACAGTTTTCGTTTCTCTTTTTCTCTACTTTTTATTTTTTTTACTTCCTATGTGTGTCAAACCTTCCCTCCACCTTTCCCTCCCTCCTTCGTCTTTCTTTCTTCCTCCCTTATTTCCTTCCTTCCTCTAAGTTTTTTTTTTTTCATGCGTTTCTCTTTTTCGCAACTTTTTATTTCTTTTACTTCCTATGCGTCTCAAACCTTTCCTTCCTCCCTCTTCCTTCCCTGTCTACCTTATTTCAATTCTTCCCTTCTTCTCACTCTTCTTCTTTTCTATTTCTTTTTCTTTTCTTACTTCACAATATCCGTTTCTTTTCTTTAAACTATTTTCTTTTCTATGCGTTTCACACCCTCCCCTATAACCTCCTCTCTTCCTTTCTTCCTCCCTACCTTATTCCCTTCCTTCCTTCCTTCTTTTCTCTTACTCTTTTCTTTTCTGTCTTTTCTTCCCTGGTCTCATCGTACACTACTACACAATTTTCGTTTCTCTTTTCTTAACATTTTTTTTCTTCCCTTGCGCCTCAAAACCTTCCCTCCCCCCCTCCCTCCCTTATTTTATTTCTTCCTTCCTCTCACATTTCTTTTCTTTTACGTTTTTTTCCGGCCTCATCTCATCCTGGCTACTACACCATTCCAGTTTCTTTCTCTTTTCACTTTCCCTTCCTTTGTGTCCTTACTATGGTGGTGGCTCTGAACCGCCCACCTGTCTGGAAAGGGAAATATTTCAACAGTCCTTTAAGGAATAGTAGCAAATGAGTCGAGAAATATAAAAGAAAAAGGTTCTCTCTCTCTCTCTCTCTCTCTCTCTCTCTCTCTCTCTCTCTCTCTCTCTCTCTCTCTCTCTCTGTTGAGGAGTGAGGTATATATACGCCTTTCTTGCACAACATCGTGGCTTGAAAACTCCAGGAGTGTTAAAAGGTTTATATTTATGGACTTTTGAATTAAGCAAAACAGATTCATTAAGTAAAATGAAATCTTAATCTGTGTTTGTTTCGCTGGATTCTTCGATAAACCGTTTACTTGATTTCTTTTTCTTTCAAACAAATAACACGAAGCCGGAGCCAGCGGGCGTATCGCGGCCTCGGCGGGGCGCGGCGGGGCGGGGCGGGGCGCACCTCCCCTGGCGTAACATTCGCCTTGGCTCCGCTCCGTGTTGCCCTGAACTTCCTGACTGCCGTGCTGCGACGCGCCTCGTGCAAGATGGGGCGGGTTCACCTCAGCCATCACTTGTTACTTTGAAAAGTTAAGATCTTTATGGAACAAAATGAAACTCCATTCTGAGAAACCACCTTATGTTGCTGAAGACAGAATGGCTGCTTGGCTCGTAGGACAGAAAGGCTGTAACAAAGTATATCTGAGCAAGTATTTAATGAACTGTTAATAACCGTTGTGCTACAATAACTATGCTCCCTTGAAGAACATAGTAGTGAGTGTTCATAATTGTAAATGTGATGACCAGAAGTTGCCTTTAATTAGTAAAAGGCGGTCTTCTTGATAACTGCCAGCGACGGAAATTCCGATTCGTGTAGCGTGTGGGACGAATGTCGTGAAAAAGTATATTTTGGGGATTATATTTTTAAGCCTTGAAGAACTGCCTGCATCTTTCTTTTCTATAACTTCCACTTGAAGGCCTTCATCTCTCCTCCCAGCCTTATCTCAGTGCGTCAAATTCTTCCGCGTCCTGAGTCCCGGGGGGCGACAGGCAGCAGCTTGGCGAGGCGCGCAGCACGCCGCCCCGCCCCGCCACGCCTTGCTCTGAGTCGCCGGGAAAATACAAACACTCAAGACAAGCGAAATGAAAAAGTTAGTGTGTGTTTTTTGTGTTTCCTGTCTTCACCCAAATGTGAGTGGCAGTGTTTGTCTCCTTGAAGAAATGTGTTTTAAAAAACGGCCATCAAAACACGAGTGTCGCGCAGTGTTTACAAGGTGTTCGTGGACGAGGCCAACAACAATAAACACAATGATATACCCGGCGGGAACAATCTGCCTTGAAGCTTTAATGTTGGGAGCAAAGTTGGAATTGAATACCTCGGCAGATGTGTTTGCTAGACGCTTCGGCGCTATGAGGTGTACCGATTCGGGAGTATGTACGGGATGAATGTGGAAAGACGTGAGAGGTGGCACGGCGCCAGGACCCAGGAGGCAGGAGCCGCGGAGGGCGGTGCTCTCCCTCCTCGGGGACCATGTGGCTCCACCTGTCACATTCATGATGCTCGCCTCTGATCTTCGCAGCCTCCCTCAGCACCTCCGACCAGCCAGCCGCCCCCGCGCGGCTCCCGCTCCTCCCTACTGTAAGGTTCGATGGAAACAGTCAGACTCGAGATGTAAATCGAGATATAGGAAACTAAAATGATGTACATATATTAATCTATCTATCTATATATCTATCAATCTATCAATGCATATCACCCAATACATATTAATCTCTCTCTCTCTCTCTCTCTCTCTCTCTCTCTCTCTCTCTCTCTCTCTCTCTCTCTCTCTCTCTCTCTCTCTCTCTCTCTCTCTCTCTCTCTCTCTCTCTCTCGAGAGAGAGAGAGAGAGGCCTGAGGGTATTTCTATTGCAAACTTACAAATAGACAACATTCGACAACCAGTACAAGCACACATGTGCAAGAAAGCGCAGACACACACACACACACACACACACACACACACACTAAAGAGTTTCGTATATAAATGAACCTAAACAATTTGGGAGAAAATTTTGTTCCCGTAACTTCTATTATTACTTTTTTCCTTGTCAGCTCCTCACATTACTTTAAAGATTAGAGGAAACAGTGCATCAAAGGGAAGTTCACTGGTTTGCTCTCCCCCGGCAGAGTTTATGCTAATTATGTTGATTTTGTTGCTATTGATCGCCGATGCTTTAATCTCCCTGAGGGCACCATCCTTCAGGCTGCTGCCCGCCCTGCGTCAGGTGGATCTCCGCCGCCGCCCCTCCCAAGGCCTGGGGGCCGCCACCAAAGCCTCACCGCCCGCCGCCTCGGGGCTGTTCATGAGGCTCCCGAACTGTGTGTCTTCGCGGTACACTAATGCCTTCAATCCTCTATTGGTTTGTGAGTTTGTTTGTTGATTGTAACACCCGTTATTGTCACATTATTCTTTTTATGTGAAGTTGCTACAATGTGCTACATGCTTTGAGGTCGTGGCTTAAAACAACACGTTAAAAAATGGGGTTTGGTTGTTTGCAATTTTTTTTATAAATCAAGACTAAGACAAAGGTTAGGGTTCCTTGTATTCCTCGACGTCCCGTGATATATTGCTTGTTTGATCACTTCCTCCCAAACTAAATAAACTAATTTGTTTGTTTTCATTAAAAAAAAAAAAACCCACAACGCTGAACAACAAGTGTGCTTCCTCTCCACAGCACAAAAGTCGAGAAAAAGTCGGCATTTCTAGATCTTCCTCATTTCCTTTTGTCTGTCGGATAATCCCTCTGAGTCCGTCCTAAGGGTCCAGTCTTACGTCCGACTTTTAGTCTGATACATGAGCAAGAATCTCGCAGGATTTTTCTTTGTCTCTCTGGACGTTGTGAGATTCAGGTTTCTCCACAATAATCATGTAATTTTCTCATTCCATACATGTATACATTAAATAAGCTTTTCTTTTATGCATTCAAAACGTTTTACCGTGATCCCACATTTTCAGTGAATCCTTTTGTTCTATAAAGTTTACAGTATTTATATATATCTTTTGATCTCTGCGTTTGGGGCTGTGTGTAAGCTGCTCTGACATTCATAGTTTCAATTGAGTTAAAAGTGATACACGAGTTAACCTTGACACGCAGGCTACAGGAACTCGCTTGTAATCTTGGTCATACTCTTTGTCGTTCTTGTCGTCGTCCTGCGCGGCGTGGTCATGAGCAAGGTCCTGGCCGGCAGCGAGTCTCGTCAGGCGGGTGTGGAGTCGGAGTCTTATGCGAGGTTCCGTGCAGGTGAGTACATTTCTAAGCCGGTAAATAACATGTGACAGATATGAATGGGGATGACATAACTTCGTGTAACCATCACCACCATCACCATCCCCTGTAGCACCGCAGAGCTATCATCACTACCCTCACCATTACCGCTTGCAACACCATCACTCACCACCACCACCACCACCACAACCTCTTTCATCATCACCACCACCACCACCACCACCACCACAGCGACTTTCATCACCCTCACCACTACCACTTGCAACCCCACCACAACCACCACAGGACTTTCATCAGCCCCACCATAACAACTTGCCACACCACCACCAGCACGACAACCACTTTCATAATCGTCACCACCAACACAAACTCTAAAATTAATACAGTGATCATTATCGCCATCGGTGTTATTATCACGTACAGCTATTAACACTTGCACGTTCACCCCCCCCCCACACACACACACCACCACCATTAAAATCACTATTATTAACAGTTACATGCGGGAACTTCCACTGCACAACTTTTATTACCACCAACACCAATAACAAGAACAGCAATATTACCACCACCACCACCACCACCACCACCCTCAGTCAGCTCATGTTGTCTCCTCAAAAGTGTGGTTTCTCTCTCCTCGTTTTTTTTTTTTTTCCTCCGGTGACTCGTTCTCTTCCTTAAGTTCCTTGTTCCTCTCTTTACAGATAATGTTCTGTACTTGTTTTTTTTTTGTGTATGTGTTTCCAGGCTCGTTTGTTCTTTGTTTTCCGCTGTAATATTTCGGTTCTTGCAGTTTATGTTCTTGTCTTTTTATTTTATTTTTCTCAATACCTTTCCCTTCACACTTCCTTTACTTCCTTTTCTTTCTTCACTCTCTTGCTATTTTAATTTCAATACACCGTCCGTTTGTTTACTGATGAATTTGTACTGGGAAACACGTCTACATACTTAAGAAAAGGTGACCAGCCTGAGAGAGAGAGAGAGAGAGAGAGAGAGAGAGAGAGAGAGAGAGAGAGAGAGAGAGAGAGAGAGAGAGAGAGAGAGAGAATTATCATTATCCTGTTCGTTCTCATCGTCCTTACTATCATTATATAAATGCATCGAGCAACAATAACAAAAACAATAACATAAAAAAGAACAACACTACCATCACCTCCACCACCAATAACGGCAATAACAATAATAATAGTAATAATAACAAAAACAAACAAAAAACTACCATTACCACCATGACTACCACTACCAGGAACACTACCAACAAAAACAACAACAATACCACAAGAACCACAGCCCATGGAGGGGGGGGGAGTTCAGCAGTGTCCGTGGCAGCGGCTGGGGACTTCTCGGTGCGTGTGTGTGGGGGAGGTGGGGGAGGGGGGGATGTTAGGTGGCGGGGGGGGGGGCATAACAGAAGGTGACTAAGTGGAAGAGAAGCACTTTTTTCTTCTCTCCTCCTCGTCTCCACATTCAGTGCATTCAGTTTGTTGCATATTCTGTGGAGCGAGGGAGTCCGCCTGCCCGTCCCCAAAGCCACAGGTGCGTACCGCCGCCACCCTCCCCGGGGCTGCTGCAGGAAAGAAAAACCCGCCTTGTGAGCGCCGGGCCGGCCACTCAGAGGTCGGCGGAGGCTACAGGAGTGCCGTCAGCCGGGCAGCACAGGAGCAACACGTTCTTTAGGAAAGGCAAGGAGTGTGGCGCGTCTCCAGGCTAAAAACAATGACGCCTAAGATAAAGTTTTGGTCTAAAAAGTGAACATTACTTCCCACTTCGCTTTCCCAGGATTAAACACTGACAACTGAAGTATACACACCCACACCCACTCACACCCACACCCACACACCCACACCCACACACACCTAATATAAGATTCATTAGAAAATTATAGCCTATATGTAATATTTCTTTTGTTAAATAGTTACAGGGGGCATGCCTTGCAGCCTCTGTCTGTCTGTAATATATTAAAAATCCTGACGAAGAGTTCAGTTGCTTTTCCAGGGATTGGATTTCCACAACTTCAAGGTGTGCAAATTCATAATTAATCTCAGGTAATAATGTGTTTTCATTTTCAACATAAGTGGATATATCCAACTGTTCTTCCCTCTTGCAACCTGCTACCATAATGACGCAAGTTTCCCCGGGAAGCGAGGTGAGACGCAGCTGCCACACAAAGGCGCCTGTATGAGCCGGCAGATGCGCGCGTGTCGCTTAGATGGGAGAAGAGGATGAGAGTCTTGTGCTGGGTTCAAGTAGAGTTGTGTGTCCTCGATGATGCTTCTTCCTCGTTCCTAACGGGGTACCTGAGCCCTTCTGAGACCACTTCCGCAACACCATTAAAGCCACGTTCACTGAAATTGGATGTCGGCAGCCTTGCTTTAAAAATGAAAACCGTAAGATGGCAAAAGGCACACAGCTAATGATACACTGTTACCAATACCTAAATAGCCATTAAATTGATGTTGCCAGGCACGAACGTCTTACATACTAGACCTTTTGGACAATGACGTTCTTTCCTCTACTTGGTAATGTCATGACGTCACCGTTGCAAAAGTTGTCATCCAGCAAACACGAAGCCGACGAGGAGCACCTGAGTCAAGGCGCATTTAAATCGTCGCCTGTGCTTGCTCTTCCTCAGGTTGGCCTCGAAGCCTTGTTGAATTTTCGTAGTTTCAAATTCAAAAGATTCAAAAGTGAACACAATGATAAAACGACGATTGTAGTCATGGCAAAAGACGATACATACGACTAAAAGCATAAATAAAAAGTTAAGTTTCTAAATAGCGGACAGACGCCGAAAGATGTACAACAAAAGATGCTGGTGTCTAAAGGCTTGGGAAAGACACCCAAAGATACGTCATGAAATATGAGAGAGCTATGTCAGGGAAGATAAGAACGTGCGTTGGAAACCTTGGACGCAAGAAGCCACCAAAAGCATCGCCGAGACTGTTAACGAAGGTGTCCGTGTTTACCCCATAAAGGGTTGGGCTGCGTCGCCCTCCTTGATTAATAAGTCAAATTTCCACGACTTTGTCACCCGTGTCATTAAGAGGAACAATTAACAAAATAAACATTGTGACAAAGGAGGAGCTTTTAATTACATAAGACACGCGGCCATCATCGCCTCAGCAGCTGGGACATGCGTCAGGACGGCGTCGTAAACTACAAGAAAGACGTTTCCGGCAGCAATAAACAGGTCCGTCCTCGGCCTGGCCGCCGCCGCCTGTCGTTCCGCGCGCTGCGCCTGCCGCTGCCTTTATGAGTTTCACTTTACACTCGGGAGCTCTTAATTAAAGTAATATCTAGGTTTCTGCATACCCCTAAATTAAATAACTCATTGGTGTTGCTGTTCAAAGTAGCGCGGCGGACAGCCTGGCTGTTGCTGCTCTGCCGGGGCGGCCGCCATCGGTATTACCTGCCTGTGAAAAAAAAAAAAAAACATGTTCTTCTTTTCTTTCTCTTGCACCGCAGGGATTTTTGTGTTCAAATCTACTCATAGCACTTTTTCTTTTACATCACAAGACTTTTTATGTTCAAATCTACTTATGAGTTTTTCTCTAATTCTTTTTCCTTCGATCTTTGTCCGGTTGTTACACGCAGGGTATTTTCTAACTTATTATTTTCTTTTAAAGTTGAGCAATCCTTTCCACCGCCTGGGATCTTATCGAAAGCACTGCACATGAACATTTATCAATACTTAATTTGTTGCAGTGAGGAGCCATGTACTGAACACTGCAGGTTATTTCATGTTTGGTGTGTGTGTGTGTGTGTGTGTGTGTGTGTGTGTGTGTGTGTGTGAAAGCTTATCATCCACTTGGGCTTTAGATAAAATAAAACTGAGAGGGAGTTCATACGTCACTGGATGGGACGGAAGACAACAGTTACTCGGCCTGTAATATGTACTAAGTGCGCCGACACGTCAAAAGCAGACTTCTCATTTCCACGTGTATCTTTGTGGGCAGGGTTTGAACACACGGGGCTGCTGCGGTGGCTGAGAAGAGCTTGTGTACAGGTAGGTGTGGAGTACAAGTACCTGCTATGTTGAGGGTATAGACACGTGCCGGTCAGTACACATCTCAGTCTAATAAAGTCTTGGGAACGAAGAGTCCGGTGTCTTGAGTCTTGTGAGTTCATTCAGCCACCCACGCAAAAGTTGGAGCCTTGAGGAGTGAGACGTATCCTTCTCCTCTTTCTTGAGCTTCACCAATGCTGCTATTTATCCCCCTCCAATGTGACTCCACGAATGTCGCAATCCCCTTCTCCTGAATTGATAATGTTGGGTGGTGCGAAAAGAGGAAAATATATGTCAAGATTTCTGAGGGTGTGAGACTCGGGGTTTTCCTTTTCCTTTTCTGTTTTGTCCTTGACCGTAGAGTTCGGTCTTAGTTTAGACGAAACTTTTTGCCAAGTTCTCTTTGGTTTTTCTTCTTCTTCTTCTTCTTCTGCTTCTTCTTCTACATCATCATCATTATCTTTGCTTATTTGCTTGTTAGTGTGTTTGTTGTTGTTGTTGTTGTTGTTGTTGTTGTTGTTGTTGTTGTTGTTGTTGTTATTATTTTCCAGGTCTGCCAGTGTAGTGTAATTAAGCAGGATTCGCACCGTCTTCTGCTCGAGGCGCCGCGCACTGGTGGAGGCGTCGCAGTCCCCCTGTCCAATTAGCAGCAGGTAAGACGCATGGCGCCTCACCGCAGACTTATCGCGCTACAAATTATTTTTACACTGGATAAAAGAGGAACCTTGTGGAGGCCATGGCAGTACTTTGTGAGCACTGAAAATTATCCCTTAGTATATATGTAATAGTCGGTTAAAAGATAAAACAGGACGTCGGCAAAACTATAAGTAGGGGAGGGACGCGACTGCTGGGCCAATACGTTGTGGGTCTAGTGTTAAAAAATCGAGTTAATTCCCGTGTTACTATTCATTCAGGTGGTAACACATCAACCTCGACTTTGAACGGTCAAGTGAGGATCAGCGATGCATTATGAACCTTGAAAAACAATCTGGGAAGATGAAGCGACGGCCGCTGCCACAACTGAACGACTGTCGGGCCAACAGGTGTGCAGGTGTAGCCAGGTGAGCTGACCACCACACAACAAGGACTGCCGGGACAACCAAGGACTGTGACCACTAAGAAACCATCAATGTCTGGGATTTTATTTATAAGTTTTGAAGAAATGTGGATTTTTTTTCTCACGCCCGCATCCTTTTCTATAACCTCCACTTGACGCTCTTCATCTCTCCTCCCGCCCTTATCTCATCACGTCATATTCTTCCGCGTCGTGAGTCCCGGGGGGCGACGCGCAGCTTGGCGAGGCGCGCAGCACGCCGCCCCGCCACACACAAACACTCAAGACAAGCGAAACGTAAAAGCTAGTTTGTCGTCTGGGTAGCGTCACAAAGTAGCCAACGGTGCTTGTTACTAACTGCATTTAGCAAGTATTCTAATGGAGTACATCCTTCGAGAACCACACTGGTGCTTTTAAAACCAGAGTGGAAGACTTACAGAAGCAAAGCAGATGAAAGAATACGGGAAGATTCACCTGGCCTTCACCTGTCAGAGGCGGCGAGAAGTCAGACGAAAAGTTTCCATAATAAGCGATGCTGTATGGATCTGTAAATGTGTACAAGTTTATGGCATGCACTAATTCGGCAAAAATAGAAATAATGCGTCAGTGTCTGCATTGAGTTCAAAACAAAAACCGCGATCTCACATACAGCCACACAAAAAGGAAGTAAAAGTGGCATCTGAAGGATATCACGAGTGGGCAAAGCTTTTAACGGACGCAAAAATCCTACGTTCCAAGAATGAAGGCTGAAGGATGGAGGAGGATGAAGGTGACTCGTCGAGGCAAGGGGCATGATGACGGTGGCGGTGCTCGTGGGGTCAAGGTAGTGTATGATTGTGTAGGCCTACTGGCCCATTAGCGGCTTATTGGAAGAAGACTCTGTTTGCTCTCTCTCTCTCTCTCTCTCTCTCTCTCTCTCTCTCTCTCTCTCTCTCTCTCTCTCTCTCTCTCATAAATGGCAGCCACATGCGGACTGTACAGTCGTGCGGTGCGGCTGCTGCTCCGAAGTGTTTCCTTTGGCGTGGGAGGAAGCAAAACATTCCCCGCCGCCGTGTATCACATTCCCAGGTATTACATGAATACTTATGAAGCTTCTCTTTCGGTCGTCATTTACTAGGAAAGCGGGACGAAAATAATATAGAAAGCCTTTCTGAGTGTTATGGGCCGCGACCGAGCTGTGTAAAGAAACATTTTGTGGCATCTTGCGTAAGAGTAGCGGCAGGTGGGTCACCCGTTTCCCTCCCCGCCCCTTCCGCTGGCCTAGTAACTGTCAGTGTTGCCACATCCGTCACCTTGCGCCAGACGCTTGGGCCCTCTTGGCGCCGCCCACACCTTGGAATACCTAAGCAAGGGCGACACGTATGTATATTTAGGCACATGATGGAATGGCAGGCGCATTCCGAGTGTAAAGCGCCCATCTCTTCTCAAGGCAAGCCAAACGTGGCTGCTGTGGGGGTGCGGCGGGAGGTGTGTGGGTGGATGAAGCGCCTTCCCGCCACGCGGCGTAACACGGATCGCGGCGCGGATTCAGAACGTGCTTGATGCAACACACCGGGTACTCAGCATCAAAGGGAAAACACAATGAGGAATAAAAAGCTGTCTAAAATTCACGATTTTTACATGATAAATCACGCTACACAGCTGGGTAAATCTCGTGCATCACACAGACTACATTTTCCGGCCTCAGCTAATGGAATAATCCTTAGACAACGGTCGTGTTACCATCACAAGGAAAAAAAAGGAAAAATATATATTATGTTCTGCGTCTTTTGAGAGAGAGACTGTCGCCACGTTAAAACAAAATATTACTTTTTTTCCTGGCGTGAAAGGCGGTGACACGTGACGCCGCAGCTCCGCGTGCTGCGGGAGGCGAGGCTCAGCTGCTGCGACACGCTCAACTGTGTTCTCTTGAGGCCACGCAGCAGTGTCAGGGGAGGATCGCATAGTGTGTGCACTGTGCACACCAAACTGCAGGCTAAGGAAGAAACCTTTCCTCGTGCAGGCGTGGCGTGGCGTGGCGTGGGTGCCGCCTTGCCAGCACCTTAAAAGGTGTCGCACGGGGCAAAGCGCGGGCCTACACCTCCCTCAGCGTGAGGCTGAGCGGGCATGGGCGCGCCTTTGCCGCTGCATGAAGGTGACGGATAGAACGAAGGCGTGGCGGTCAGGACGCGGCGGCGACAGACGGTGCAGCTTTATGTGGGGTCTGAGCAGCAGCCACGAGTGTTCACGGCCGCTGTACGTGAGAACGCAGCGCGGCCAACACGGTCTTGCCTCCCTTGTCTGCATTACCCATACAGGCGTACTATGTATTTATTTATAATTTACATTATTTCTGATATACACTGATTTGATCATCACATAATTATAGTAATCGCTCCATCGAAGGAAAATTTGTTTCTAAGCGACGAAAAAAATCTACGGTAATCTTCCTTCGTAGATCAACGAGCAGAGATAACAGCCACTGGCCCACTCTGAAAGGCAGGGCTGGGGCCTGCGGGGACCCGGAGGAGGCTTTGTGCTGGCAGGCGCATGGTGACAGGGCTGGGGACTGGCGGGGGAGGGGTAGTGGTGGGGAAGGGGAGCGAGGGTGGTGTGCTGAGGCAGACTGAGGCATGGTTCGGAAAAGTGGACGGTAGCAAAAATGAAAGGCGACTACTCCCGTGTAGATTGCCGATAAGTAGATTTGTGTTGAAATGTTTGTGTGTGCGCTGCGGGCCAAGCTGTATCCATCAAGCTGGCAGCCTGCGGAGCGCCGTAACGCGGGTCAGATGCCCAGATCCAACAACCGACAAACTCCTTCTAAAGGCCTCCAGCCTCGACAAGTTTGGACAACTCGTCAAGGAGAGAGCGAGGGATGCGTCTGACGGCAGTTTCTCTCCTGGTTTCCAAGGTTTCTTTGATAAAGCAAGTTTGTTCGGCTCGGAAAGTTTCCCACTTCGCGGCTCTTCGTCGGTCAGTGGACCTAAGCTGGTATTGGGAGACGGGGCTCGTGTAACGCTGTCGCTGTGCTGCTCAAAGGGCGCCTTGGCAGGACCATGGCCAACAACCTTACTACGCGGACCCTCACTAAGGAATGTTTATCTTCCCTCTTGTCATCCTCCCACTAAACTTTAAATATATGAGGGTGATAGAGAACATCAGTGATGAAAACCACATACGACTATAAACCTGTCCGTGCGAGTTTAAATATATACAATAATCTCATTATACACTGCGTCTTGCCGGCGGCAAAAGAGCGAGTTCGTGCGAAGCTCAGTGATCAGGGGCGGGGTGGGTTGAGGGGTTTGATCGGACGCCGAGTTAGTACAGAATTCTCACTGGAAGTGCGGCTGGTTGAACAGCATTAAAGACATGACCCTCAGTTTATAAAACTTGTGGCTTCAAATAAGATAAACAACAATGTATTCAATAAATACATCTACGCACACTTACATTCTTATACATGCCAAAACAAATTGCACCTACACGTCCCTACCAAAAAAGAGAGAGAAAAGGGTGCAGCAGGGTAGTGATCGCCACCCCGATATGGGGTCCTCAGAGTGTAGTGACAGGAGCAGTGACCTCCATGCAGCGATGCCTCCTCTATGACAACGCACCCAGGCCGGGCCGCCGTGTCATGGAGCAGCACAGCCTGCACAGGTGGAGGCACGGCGCAGCGGAGGACAACAGCTGTGCGGCGGAGCAGAGCAATGTGTGTGGATGTCGATCTTCATCCGTTTCGGTTTTATGCAAATATTAGGCTTGTCACTCACTGGGCGTGAGAGATGAATGGCAAACTGCCGAAAACGACCTGTACACATTTTCCCTACAATTTCCATCATAAAACTGTCGTTTTCTACACTGCCTTCAGACTCAGCCTGCAGCCCAGCACCTACGTGGCTGCTGCTGATGGCCAGCGCTTGGTGAATAGTGACTGAGATTTAAACAAATGACTTATTAATTATTTCACATTGCTTTCAGGAACTGATAACAATGATAGTTAACTGACTGAAGACAATGCAGCATACAATACTGGCAATCAGCCGCAGAATCAATTATTGTCCATTAACCTTGACCTGCACACACAAACAACGCACACACGGTCAATGACGTAGATATATACACAGCTGAGGGGAGTGAAGGACGCTGATGTCACGTATAATTGAACCGCAGGCCGCGTGACATGCTTGATACTTTGACTGATTGCATGAGGCTTGTGCACCAGATGGCGTGCGTGGGATGGTGGGGGGGAGGGGGGAGAGGGGAAGAAGGGGAGGTGTTGATACCGCGGCGAGGATGGGGTTGCGGGAGTGTGAGTCACGAGGAATACGAAGAGGCAAGGTTATCACATGCATAGCTTGGCTCACCCTCAGGAATCTCAGCTCCCTCCATGCACTTCCCCTCCCTCCCAAAAGAGCAGGTAGAGTCAGGTACACGCCAGGCAAGCACCACACCGTCCCCCTGCCAGCCCCGGCGTGCCCCTCTCGACTCGCTGGGGCAGGTGACCAAGATGCCGCCCCTCGCCACCCGTTCCCTCCCACTCATGTATCAGGTTTTCAGTTCTGCATCTTTTCGTCCCTGTTTTCACCCTTTTACTCTTCTCCATTAAAAAAAACAGAAATTTAGAAACATTATTCTGTGTGTGTGTGTGTGTGTGTGTGTGTGTGTGTGTGTGTGTGTGTGTGTGTGTGTGTGTGTGTCTGTGAATAGAAATATTACTCACAAAATTTTAGTTGAATTTTAGCGAGCATATATATTTCCCAGTCTGAAGGGAGCAAAGCACGTTTAAGATTTAGGGCAGACAGGGAAATCGAGAGGAAGTAAAACACACACACACACACACACACACACACACACACACACACACACACACACACACACACACACACACACCCACACACACACACCCACACACTGATCTATATCAAGCTATATATTTCTGTATTTAAATAATTATCTGAGAGAGAGAGAGAGAGAGAGAGAGAGAGAGAGAGAGAGAGAGAGAGAGAGAGAGAGAGAGAGAGAGAGAGAGAGAGAGAGAGAGAGAGAGAGAGAGAGAGAGAGAGAGAGAGAGAGAGAGAGAGAGAGAGAGAGAAACAGACAGACAGACAGAGAGAATGAGAGAGAGAGCGCTTAGGGTGGATCAAGGAGAGGGAACATAATGAGGGAAGACTCTCGGGTTATATAACGGCGGGGATGAAGTGCGGAGCGAGGAGGGCAAGAGTCCCGACGCCTTGAGATGGACTTGAGGGAGGGAAGGGAAGGAAGGAAGGAGGCGAGGGGGAAGGGGAGGGAAGGATAAATAAGGCCGCGAGCAGGAAAGTGAGAGTTGTGAGTCAGGGTGGCGGAAGGAAAGTGATGGTTCTCTGCCATTAATCTTCCTCCCAAGTTGAGATAAGCCGCCAGTAAACACAGAGTTGTGGCCGCCTGACAGTCCGGGTTGAGCTGTTGCCTCCGTGTCTCATCCGCTGCCCTTCTCTCTGCTCCTCGTCCCTCACTTCCTCCGTCTCTTTCCTCACTCTACCCCCTTCCACCTGTTTTACTGCTTCCTTCTCTTTCGTGGCCTTTCTCCAGTGTTACGATAATTCCTGTTTGCTTTATATTTCCCTTTATTTTTTTTTTTTTTTACCGTGGTCTCTTTTTTTTCACTGCCCCCTCGCCTGCTTCCTTCTCTTTCGTGCCCTTCCTCCAGTGTTACGAGAATTCCTGTTTGCTTATATTTTCCTCTTATTTCATCATGTTTTTCCTTCCATATGATGATATATTTTTAGTCCTCCTCTTCATCTTTGGTCTTCTATATTGCTTTGTCTCACTCATATACCAATTGCCCTCTTCCTCCTCCTCCTCCTCCTCCTCCTCCTCCGCCACTTAACTGCTTTCTTCTCTTCGTGGCCTTTCTCCAATGTTGCTTTAATTCCTGTTTGCTTTATATTTTCCTCTTTTTTATTTTATTTTGCTAAGCTTTACTACTTCCTTCTCTTTGTGGCCTTTCTCCAATGCTACCTGTAATATAATACCTTTCTACTTTACACTTCTCTTTTTTTCTTCTGACAGTGAAGGAACCAGCTCAAGATCTCTCACTTGTTACTATGATATCTATTTGCTTTATACTTTCCCTTTCTTTTGGCAGTGAAGGAAGCAACTTAATGGCACACACACAAAAAAAAAAAGAAAAAAAAAATCCGCCAAGCACCTTCATTTTTTTTTTTTTAATTTGAAGGTGAAAAGGTGTAGAAAAGTAAACAGACGAGTCAATACAAACAAGTTACATCTATGTTGTCTGTTTCCTTGATTCAGAAACCTTCCATATCGATAGCTCGTTAGAATATCCATACTCAAGAATGAAAAAAAATAAAAATGCAAATGCTGAACGTGAGAAGAATCGAAATAAGATCCAAGGTTTGCGAGGCTTCCGCTTTCATTTCCTTGATTCAGCAACCTTACAAATCAGTCTCATTTGAATATCCACAATGAAGAATGAAAAAGAAAAAGAAAAGGAAAACAAGCAAATACTGAACATGAGAAGAATTGAAATATGATCCAAGGTTTGCAAGGCTTCCAATAACCAGTGCGTCTGTGTCAACTGGGAACGACATCAATCACCAATGAAAATGTTACAACTAATTATGTCATTCTGCCGAGGAAGCAATACACAGACTCGAGGAGCGGCGAGGGAAAGAGTCAAGGAGCGGAAGGACGTCAAAGGGGCGGGAAGTTTTGCTGACGTAATGGGGAGGAAACTGAGCATCTGGAGGCGTAATATCAATTCTATAACTAATTTGGTCTCACACGGCGGCGCGCACAACCTGGGAAGAATGAAAATAAGAAAACATGCAAATACTGAACGTGAGAAGAATTGAAATATGATCCAAGGTTTGCGAGGCTTCCACTTCCACTTCCTTGATGCAGCAACCTTCCAAATCAGTGTCTCGTTTGAATATCCACAATGAAGAATGAAAATAAGAAAACATGCAAATACTGAACGTGAAAAGAATTGAAATATGATCCAAGGTTTGCGAGGCTTCCACTTCCACTTCCTTGATGCAGCAACCTTCCAAATCA
Source organism: Eriocheir sinensis (assembly GCF_024679095.1). Classification (NCBI taxonomy): domain Eukaryota; kingdom Metazoa; phylum Arthropoda; class Malacostraca; order Decapoda; family Varunidae; genus Eriocheir; species Eriocheir sinensis. The sequence goes on from NC_066518.1 coordinate 5,370,113, forward strand.
GTGTCTCGTTTGAATATCCACAATGAAGAATGAAAATAAGAAAATAATGCAAATACTGAACGTGAGAAGAATTGAAATATGATCCAAGGTGTGCGGTGTGACTTGTCGAGACTGAGGTCGCTATACACAGACGTTTCCGCCTCTCACAACAACTACTTCCAAAGGCCAAAAAGATCAGTCGGGTTGTAATGAGTTTTTGTTTTTTTAGATTCATGGTACAGAGGGGTCACACTACCTCCAGGGCCCTAAAACTACTACCCCTGGAAATGTTTAAGACTCCTACGAATGTCCTGTCAAATGTGCATGCTTGGGCGATGAAATGCTTGAGAATATGGGCCCGAGAGTACGTGAATGATATGTTGTACTGTCTCCCTTCTTAAGTGGGGAAGTAGACACCAAAAAAATGATTTAAAACTCCGTGTAACGTTAATACTATTTATACCGATTCATTACTTCTAATTCGTGTTCCTCAAGTCTTAAGGCAGATGTTTCAGATGTTTTGAGCCTGACCCACTTGATTGCATAAACAAGCTTGACGCATTGGTTAAAAGGATAAATAAGAAACTGAAATTACAAGAAAAAAACACATATTGGGTAGAATTCAGGGGATCCTCTTCCTTTGATTGAGTAAATAAGTTTGTGGCATTGATGTGAAGTGAAAGGAGGGAAAATCAATGAGGTTAGAGGAAGATAGAGAAGAAGAAAATAAGAAAACACGCCCAGACGAACACTTACAGCCTTGTAGCGATTATTAAGGTTCAGCTCCTACACTCCTTTCATCTCTATTGCTCCACTCATCTCCCCTCATCCTCATCCCGCACGCCCTCCCCCCCCTCTGACACAGTTTTGGATATGACCTCTCGCTAGTTTTAATGAAGATGATCCACTTGCAATCAATACCGTCCTTCCAACACGTCCCCGGTGGCCGCCCCTGTAGTACACTTTTCATCCCCTGTGCTCCACTTTCCCGTCCTTATCCATCATGTTCTTCCCTCTTCTGACACAGTTTCGACGACTTTTTTTTTTTTTTTACAGCAAAAGAGACAGCACAAGGGCACACAAAAAAAGGAGACAATAAAAAAAAGCCCGCTACTCGCTGCTCCTGTAAAGAATCCGAAGAGGTGGCCGAAAGAGCAGTCAATTACGCTTGTTTTAATAAAGATGATGCACTCGACCTCATCACTCTACCCCCAGCAAGCTCTTCCTTCCTCTGACACAGTTTCGGATAATGGCCTCCCTTTTGTTTGAATGAAGATGATCCATTCATACTCATCACTCTCCTTCCAGTGTGTCCCCGGTGACCTCCGCGGCGTGCACCATCTCCCCCCTCCCCACACACACACCCTCAATGACCAGTCGTTCGCCGTGTGACAGTTTTATGCGTTCTCGTATTTTCCACTTGTAATAATTAGTTTTATACACGCGTTCTGCCGCTGCTCTCAAATCGCCGATATCGCTTATACCATCCGTTCCCTCTCACACCATCGCATTTTTCAATTTCTTTATGCTCCCTCCCTCTCTACAGCAATATGGATGCGTTTCAGCGGCATTGTAATTGAACTTGCATGTAATTACAGGAATTGATGTGGCAGCATTTGTAGGTGTAGTTAAAAAATGTGTGTAGGGATATATTTTCATTTTGGCAAAGGCCACGTGTGACTTTAGCAGCTTTGGCTGGTGACGATTTTAAAGAGAGGTGAGCACGGTGCTGTGGGTCCGTGTTGCTCCATATTGTTCTTCACTCCCACATTACGACCACAACGAGACACTGCTCCTGGCGCAACAAATCACTACCCCTACCGCAGCATAACACTTCTCCACCGCAACACTACCCCACAATACTTCCCACTAAGACACTAACCCCACCACAACGAACGATGCCAGATTGTCGTACTCAGCCTCCCATGTTTGCCGCTTTCCGACCCCAAAACGGCCTCCTCGACCCTAATAACTGCCTTCATATATAGTTATCGTTAAAATGGTTAATTATTGATGTTTCTTGGCAATAGTTAGGCATCAGAAACCGGTAAATACGAGGCTCTGAGTACGATAATCTGGGACCATTGACCACGACACTATTCACTGCCACACTGCCCCCCCAACCCCCTACCCCCTTCATATCTCCCCACCACAAATCTCTTAACTCCACCACACCACTGATGGCGATCTTAAAAGAAAAAGAACTAAAAGAGATTTGCACGAGACCTTGAAACATGAGTTGAGGAATTTAATTGTGTGTGTGAGTGCGCACGCGAGAAAATCAAAGAGAAAAAAATGTGTGTGTGTGTGTGTGTGTGTGTGTGTGTGTGTGTGTGTGTGTGTGTGTGTGTGTGTGTGTGTGTGTGTAATATACCTAGTGCCTCACAACCCTTTCACCCTCCTGCTCTCTTCCTCAACACTGGCGGTGCAGCGAAACGCAATGTTGCATGGATTAGTCTGTGAACACACGTCGCAGTACATAAATGGACCACTAAAGGAGAATGAATTTAATTTCTCAAGCGTTTGTTGGTGGAGTTAGGGGAGTTCTCATGGGTGTTCAGGCAAAATGGACCTTTCATAATATGTAGTATTATAAGTAAGGATTATTTTGTAGCCCAGATAGCCTTCAGGAGTATTATTTAGCCAACGCGGAGCTCATCTTTAAGCACAGTGCATGTTCTTCAAGAAAACTATTAAGGTGCATAGATACACTTTCGCTCCGGTGGCTGGCTGGTGCTTCCATCGTGTGGGCACAGCGGGGCTTTAGAACTAACTAGAGGAGCTTCCTTCTCCATCCTAACTGAGGTGACACTTTCTATTTTAATGTAGTCCACTCGCGCCTCTACGGACTCATTTGATCCTTTCCCCTGCACGCTTCCCGAGCATCTTGCTGCTGCTTAAGGCTTAGGACGTAAGTAACGGGAAATACCATTTTTAAAACCGATAAGTGACTCAAGTGCTCGTGACGGTGACTGCCTGATAAAAACACCTCAGAGTGATTGAAAGTAACTGCCTTCCCATAACGTTAGTCGAAATAAATATTTGTAACATTTTTGGGCAGTTATGGATGATGTATGTAATACTGAAAATATTTTACCTGCATATCAAACCTTTAACATTTAACAAATGTAACATTTCATAAGTGTCGTTATTTTTATTTTATTCATATTACGAACAGTTACAGTTTAATGTGTAGTGTCTTTATATTATATATTGTAGCAAACTGTGTGTGTGTGTGTGTGTGTGTGTGTGTGTGTGTGTGTGTGTGTGTGTGTGTGTGTGTGTGTGTGTGTGTGTGTGTGTGTGGTGTATGTGTGTGTGTGTGTGTGTGTGTCCCTTTTCCGTCCCAGCCTTTCTTCGCGGTAACAGGAAATGCTACTTTCCCCGCGGGAGAGCAGTTTGGTCTTAATGAAGCCACGCTTTCATTATAAAAATATTCGCAAAGGTGCTCGGCGTACACGATTCTCAGGTTCCGCTTTCATCTTGAGAAAATCCTCCGCCTGAAGGACGAGCAGCTCAGTGGCAGGCGGGGGGAGGGGGGGAGGGGAAGGGAAAGCATGTGCGACAAGGGCGGCCCCCCCACCGCCCACCTCCCGGCGGGAAGGAATCTCGGCGGGGCGGCATCAAGTGTCGGTGGCCTGGCAGCCTCACACGCCTGTTTACTTGTGGCCATGATTCATGCTCGCGGGGTATTATGTGTTACGTTTTTGTTAGTCTTCCTTTACTCTATATTGAATATCTGGGACTTATTGAACAATTATAAACGCCTAAATGTATAAGTGTTAATACTTTTCAAAGATAATTTCAAGCACACATTAGTTTTGCTTTTAACTTTAAGCCGTTTAATGTTCTGAGAAAAGGAAAGTACTCGTTGACTCTGTTCGTCTGTACTCCACTTTGCACGACTCCCGAGACCACTCCATTAAGGCGGAGATAAACGGCGCCAGGAAGCACGGCGCAGCAAACAACACACACGTCACCCGACACCCGCGCCGCCCCGCCTCGGCCCAAGGAGGTAATTGCATCCTCGTGTCTCCGTCTCTCCTTGTTTAGCTCTCATGGTCCCTAAACAGTTTGCATTACACACAGATGAGACAATCTAGACATTAAGTCAAACCACGGCTGCACGGTTTGCGAGACGAGACAACTTGCAAAGTGCAAATGTTTTCTGTCCTTTCAGATCTTTTAAAAACAATGTGTTAGCATGGAGACAAAGACCCTCCTGTGCTGGGCCGCTCTGTGTGAGCGAACGTTTGTGAATCGCGTCTGAAGGCTCAAATAACGTGTTTTTCTGTTCACACATGCAGCAGTGATTTTTTTGGCTGCACATGTACCACTGATTTTTCAGAACCCCAGGCAGTCCCCCCACGCCTTGCCTTGCCCTCATCCTTCCCTCGGCTCTCCTCCCTGCTCTGCCGCCCATGGAAACAGCCACGTCTGAGAGCCTTGACAGAACCAGATGAAGAAAACCTGTCTTTCATGGACAACCCAATCGTTGCGGCGAAGTAATTATAATCCCCTCATTAGTGAAATGTATAATGAACCCTCCAACATTCTGGAAATTCCAGCATATCTGACTCCTAAATCTCACTCGCTGCCGGGCTCAGCGTGAAGCTCAGCTTGGGACCAGACCAGCTGATCCAACACCCAGTGTCGGTCCATTGTCTTAAGTTGCACTTGATCACACTTCCTCCGGCGCCGGCTGCGCTTTCTCCCATAATCAAGCAATTTGCATAGTTGGTGCACGAGGCGTGTTAGGCGCAGGGCGTGGCGAGGATGCTGGTGAGGCCAAACAACGCCAGCAGCACGACGCGCTGCTCCCTGACGCCCTTGTCTGCCTCTCAAAGCTGGAGTGTTGGAAGAAAAAACTGACAACCGATGTAATCCGAAATTCTTTTTTTTTGCATAGTCATAATTAAAATATGAAACAGTGATACAGTTATTAAGAATCAAAGTGCAGACTGAAGGGAAACATTCCCAGCAAACCTGGTTTTGCTTGCCCTCCTGGCGGGGTGCTTAGGTGTCGTGCGCGTCGCCTTGGTGAGCCGCAGGGACGGACGCCAGACGCAACATGAGCAGCGAAGATAAAACAGGGCCGGAGTGGCACTACACTGGCACTAATACAAGGCTGGTACAAAAAAGTTCTTTTTTAGAGGGAAAGGCTTCCTATAATGTCATCAAGGATGGACAAGGAGGAGGCATGTTGGCAGGACGCCAGCAAGGTGCAGAGCTGCCTCGGGAAAGTTCAGGAAGTTGTAAATACTTCGAAAAAAACACGAAACGCAGACATCTATGCGAGTCTCACTTTAGTCCAGATGCTGAGCTGGAGGCTGGCGGGAGCCTGTCACGCTACCGGGAATGATCGGCCCCTCCAGCCCGCCTTATTGAGGCTGCAGAAAAAAGAAGCCAGGCAGCAAAACACAAACGTTGCGATGGAGAAGTGACGAGACAGGAGAGGGACGAGGCGGTTCACAACAGGTGGAGGATAAACGATAAGTGCCCGACCAACCAACCAACGAGGGAGGACGACAATCACGGGAACGAAGCGCACGAAGACTTATTAGAACCCGGACGAAAGGCATCCAGACGTGACGCTTAAGACGAAGGACGTAAATTCCACACTGAAATGAGACGCCCCCCACCAAAAAAAAAAAAGCGGTGATGCAAGAGAACAACTCGAGGGGCGTAAATGAAACCGGACGTGAGCCGATAATACGGATAATAGAGTGAGACGGAAGCGACGAGGAAGCAGAAGGAGGGGCCGGAGGATATAAGCGGATTATGGTGTATGCAGATAAAGGGTAAGAACGGAGGGACGAGAGAGAGAGAGAGAGATAGACGAGAGTGTACAAGAAGCAGAAAGAACACATTTAGAAGAAACCGGGGAGACGAAACCATAGAGAACGGCTGAGAGGGAAGATAAGGCAGAGCTCGCACACCAAGGGAGGAAACTGCAGGAGGGAAAGGAGTTTAAAAAATGTGCTGAAAACCAGGTAACAAAAAAGAAGAAAAAAAAGAAACGAGAGGAGGAAGAACACGAGAGAAATGAAACTAAAGCAATAATTGGAAAGATAGCGAGCATATACGCGCTAGAGTGAGTTCTTGGAGAAAGCACTGCGAAAGAAATGAGAAAATGTGAAATTGAAAAAATGGAAACAAAGAAATGGTAGGGAGGAAGATGAGGAGGAGAAGGAAGAGAAGGGGGAGGAGAAGGAAGAGAAGGAGGAGGAGGAGGAGGAGGGGAAAGGGTTTAACATGAAAGATGAAAATAATACAGCATAGAAGAGGGACGGTAGAGGATGATAATGAGGATGGGGAAGAGGGGAAGGAGGAAGAGGAGAAGGAGGAGGAGAAGGAGGAGGGGAAAGAGTTTAACATGAAAGATGAAGATGATAAAACAAAGAAGAGGGACGGAAGAGGATGGGGAATAGCGGGAGGAGGAAGAGGAGGAAGAGAAGGAGGAGGGAGCGAAGCAAGAGAAAGATTATAACATGAAATACGACGACAAGATGAAACTTCACACACACATACTCACAAATGCAAAAAAAAACATGTACGCCAATCAACCAATTAACCCAATGAAGCACTGGAACGAAGCCGAGGTCAAGGCATGGAATCCTATCACGAAACCTAACAGCAAGAACCAGGCGGAGGAGAAGGGACGCGACGCCACAGGGAGGAGGAACCAAGTAGCGGGGCAGCGAGGAAACAAGAAGGCGATACAAGGGTGCGGACATGAGGACAAGCGGACACTGAGGCGGAAGAGGACGGACGGGTGGAGGCTGACGAAGGAGGAGGAAGAAGGGTAATGGAGAGAGAAGATACGAGGGCAACAGAGAGAACAGTAAGAGAACAGTGAGAGAAGAGTATAAAGAAGAGAGAACAGGGAGAGAACAATGAGAAGAACAGAACACAGGGAGATAAGAAACAAGGGCAAGAGAGAACAGTAAGAGAACGACAAAGAGAACGATGATAAGAGGGAGAAAACAGAAAAAAAACAGAACAACGAAAGAACGGTGAGAAGAACAAAGAGAACAGTAAGAGAACGACAAAGCGAACGATGATAACAGGGAGAAAGAAAAAAAACAGAACAACAGAAGGACAAAGAGAACAATAACAGAAGAAACAGCGAAAGTGAGAGAAGAAACTGAGAGAACAGGGAGATAAGAACACAGAGAACAAAGAGAAGAACAAAGAGAACAGAGGAAGAGTGAGAAGAAAAAAAAAACAGGGCAACCGAGAAAACCCTAAATAATGCAAATAACGAAGGAAGGGCGACTGATTACAAACAGGGGGTGGGGATGGGGGGAGGGGGGGGGAGCGATTCCTAGTTGGGTAATATACACCAACCCTGCCCAGATACCTCCCTCCTGACGGGGAATCCAAGAGAAAAACATTCGCACGGGTAATTAAGCATATCCGGGAAACAGGCAGCGGTGGAGGCCATATTGTGCCGATAGAGATGGAAGAAGAAGAAGCCTGGCGCGGCGCCGACCTGTGCTTGGAGATGGCGGGGTGGAAGGGGAGAAGCAGGGGAGGGAAGGGTGAAGAAGCAGGGTGGGAGAATAGAGAGGAAGGAGGCAGGGAAAGAATAGAGGGACAGGAGGAGGTTATGGGGGGATGCGAGTAGGATTGGATAGGACAGGGAAGGAGGGGAGGGAAAGGAGGGAAGGAAGAGAACCCGGAAAGAAAGGGAGGGAGATTAGAAGGGGGAAGGTTCTGAGGGCATGAGGGGTGGATGGGAAGGGAATCAGGAAAAGGGAGGGAAAGGAGGGAGGGGAAGAAAGCCGAGAAGGAAGGGAGGGGAAAGGAGACAGAAGGAAGAGAGGGTTAGGGAGTCCGGGAAGAAGAAAGGGAGGGAGGGGAAGCAGGGAAGAGAGGGGAGGCAGGGTTGCACGAGGGATGGGAGTGTAAGAAAGAGGGAAAAGAAGGGAAGGGAGAGGAGGAGGAGGAGGCAGGGAGGGGAAGGGATGGAAAGCAGGGAAATGGAGTGAAAGGAAGCAGGAAGGAAGGGAAGGGAGTCTGGGAAAGAAAATAGGGAAAGGGTAGGGAGGCAAGGCAGCGAGGGGAGGGGAGGCAGGGGTGCACGAGGGATGGGAGGGGAAATGAGGAGAGTCAGGAAAGGGAGGGGCTGGCAGGGTGGGGGAGGCAGGGGGGGAGGAGGCTGGTGCTCTCTCGGAATCGCGAAGTGAAGTATATCTTTTTCAAACACGGACGACGCTTTCCTGTTATTAAAAGGCGGAAAAGTAAAACAAAATCAATTCTCAGTGTCTCTGCTTTTGCGCGGTGATGACAGCGACCCTCTCATTTCTCTCTCTCTCTCTCTCTCTCTCTCTCTCTCTCTCTCTCTCTCTCTCTCTCTCTCTCTCTCTCTCTCTCTCTCTCTCTCTCTCTCTCTCTCTCTCTCTCTCTCTCTCTCTCATTTATTTTTCCCCTCTTTATTTCTCCTTTCTTTTCTTTCTCTCTCTCACTCTCTTTCTTACGTTCTTTCATCTCTCTCTCTCTTTTTCCTTCTTTCTTTCTTTCTTTCCTCTTTCTTTTTCATTCCTTCTTTTTCTTTCTTTCTCTCTCACTCTGTCTTTCTTTCTTTCTTTCTTACTTTCTTTCTCCTCTCTCTCTTTCCTTTCTTTTTTTCCTTCTCTCTTTCTTTCCTTGTTTGTTTGTTTGTTTGTTTGTCTCTTTCTTTCTTTCTTTCTTTCTTTCTTTCTTTCTTTCTTTCTTTCTTTCTTCCTTCCTTCCCCTTCCTTCCTCTCTCTCTCTCTCTCTCTCTCTCTCTCTCTCTCTCTCTCTCTCTCTCTCTCTCTCTCTCTCTCTCTCTCTCTCTCTCTCTCTCTCTCTCTCAAATCTACCAATACTAAGCCTTTAACACGCCTCAAAATCTCTTCTTTTCATAATACAAAAATGTGCAGAAATTTTAGGAATTATTTTGGTTACGGCTCTGCACTGCCATGGTCTGCTTGATGCCAGTTATGACTTTTTTATTATTATTTCTGCCTTTATTTGTGGAAGGTTTTGTTGAGAATGTCTAAAAATCTAAATCAATTACTTGCATATCATTATTAGACCTGCACTTGATTGCTGGTGGGAAAATGTCAAAAAATAATACACGATTTTCATGTTTTTTTTTTTTTTTCAGCTCCACACACAAACCTTCCCTTGTTCACCGCCTAACTTTCCTTAACATCATCGACTTTTAGCGGTAAATTCTCCAGACAGACCCTGATAACTACCACACAAAGTCGGCGCAATAACAAGACCGAAAAACAAAAGACATAACACAGAACCAGTCGCGGAAATGATTCGCCTCACATCAGACAATCCACAGAACTGCCGCCGAGGATTTATTACGTGCGTGCGACAATAAAGCCGCGGGCCGTGACGAGACATCCCAGGGAGGCGGGAGGACGGGCGAGACAACCAGCGGACCCCCACCTTCGCGGCTCACTGAAGTTCGACACGGAGAAGCGCCAGCTGACAAATCCTGCTGGGAGGTTGGGGGAGGGAGCTGAGACATACCCGCACGAGATGTTCCAAAAATACGAACAAACGAGTGAGTGGGAGGGTGAAAAGTGCCGACAGCGTTGTGTGGGCGAAGGAAACGCGCGGTGTAATAATATCAGATAAAACAGTGGAGGACAAACATAACAAAATAGTGCACGCGATCCAGAGTGAACATTTGAAAAGCAGAGAGATTCGATTTTGCAGTTTTCTTCAAGCTGCTCCAAATACTTGCTGAACAATGAAAACAAATGCATGAGTATAACTGACAAAGAGATGACTGCCATTTGTCTTCATTCTAAACTATATACCCTGCTAAGGTTCTTCAAGATATTTTAAGCAGTGTCTGAGGGATGATCGAAAATATAATCTTCCACCAATCTACGTTAGAGGGTTTAATACGAGGCTGTCTAATGATCGAATGACGGAAGTGACGGCGTGGACTCTTTCCGTTGGGGGGACCGTGATCTTGCCTCGCGGGACTCAAGTGCTTGTGTGTTCGTGTTGTGTCAGTGAGGTAATTCATCTATAGCTTTTTTGATGCAATATTATGCTCCTTATTTGTGTGTATATTAAGATGCTGTTCTCAAAAGAAATTGATAATATTACAGCTAATACTCACCCCTACAACAACAAAAGAAACTACTACTACTACTACTTCTACTACTACTACTACTACTACTAAGACTACCACTACAGCTACAGCGACTACTACCACCACAACCATCACTATCACTCCTACAATTCCCTCTTGCTCTTGCACCCTTGCTTGCTAAGACTCTCCAATCAAGCGCAAGCAATCAAGGCAGCGGACACGTTGAGGAAGCATCCGGGAGGTGACTGGTCGGAGGTGTGAGGCAGAGAGGGCAACGCACGGGCTAAAAGAGATGAGGTTATTCGCTCTGGGGAGGACGTGTGTGTGTGTGTGTGTGTGTGTGTGTGTGCAGGAAGATGACTGAAGTGGTGTCGATTTAGGATAGCGCAAGGAAAGCATGAATAAGCAGGAGCAAAAAGATGGAAGAAAAGAGATAATGATGATAATAAGAATAGGAATAAGAAAGAAAAGGAGTTCGGGCTTTTTTTCGGGCTTTTTTTTTCGGCCTTTTTTTTGGCCATTTTTTTCGGGCTTTTTTTTCGGGCTTTTTTTTCGGGCTTTTTTTTCGGGTTTTTTTCCGCCTTTTTTATACCTTTTTTCTCGATTAATCTTCAAAAAGGAGATTAATCGGGCTCTAATGGGTGTTTATTTATGTTCAAGGTGCAGAAGAAGGGTCAAACTACCAGAAGGGTCATTAAACTACCCCTTGAAAGCCCCAACACACCCATGAAAGCCTTGTCAGAAATGTGTGTATGGGCGTCGAAATGTTTAAAAATACGTATGTCCCAAAGTGTCACAAAGGGCAAGGAGCTACAACCAACACGGGTCACGGACGATGCGAACTCTATCAAGCAGCGGCGAGTGGAGGAGACGAGCATCAGCGTGTGAGTCATTTGCTGCAGCCAGAAGCACCGATGATGATTATGACAGTGATGATGATAATGGTGGTGGCGGTAATGACAGAGGAAGAGAAGGAAAAAGCGCGAGGAGGTGGAGAGAAGCAGGAGTGTATCAAAGGGAGGAAATATACTGGAGGAAGGAAGCGGTACAGAAGAGCTTAAAGAAGGAAGATGAGGAGGAGAAGGAGGAAGAAGAGGAGGAGGAAAGAGAGGAGGAGGAGGAAAAAGAAGAGGATATAAAGGAGGGTGAGAGCGAAGAAGGAAAAACATGAGGAAAGCAACAATATAAGAGACGGAAATAGCAAGAAATATGAGAAAGAGACGATGCAGGGAAAAGAATAAGTCTAAGAGAGGCGGGAGAGAAGGAGGCCAAATATCAGCGTAAGAAGACAGTAATCGGGCGCCGCGCCGCCAGGGGGACGCTCGCGTCTCCGACACTGCTGATTCAGGAGGAGTAAAATAATGCTCTCCGGGCGGGAGTTATGTGCAGGAAATATAAATGAAATCTAAAAATCATATGCTGCGTGATACCATTTGAGTCACTTCTTTAAAGAAAAGGCGATAAAAGCTTCACTTAAAAGAAACTTTCTCCATAATTTAAAACTTCGGGAAAACTTACAGTACAAAAATCTCGTTACATACATCAATACGGAAATTGCTTTCGGCTGTTCTTCTGTCCGGGACGCCCTTGTGTTTCTACCGAGCGCGCGCACACACACACACACACACACACGCAGGCATGCACGCCCCCCCCCCCGCATCTATCTATCTATCTATCTATAGATAGATAGATAGATAGATGTGTGTGTGTTATAATCTCTCTCTCTCTCTCTCTCTCTCTCTCTCTCTCTCTCTCTCTCTCTCTCTCTCTCTCTCTCTCTCTCTCTCTCTCTCTCTCTCTCTCTCTCTCTCTCTCTCTCTCTCTCTCTCTCTCTCTCTCTCTCTCTCTCTCTCTCTCTCTCTCTATATATATATATATATATATATATATATATATCTATATATATATATATATATCTATATCTCTATATATATATATATATATATATATATATATATATATATATATATATATATATATGTATATATATATTCACACACACACACACACACTCACACACACACACACACACACGCACACACACATTTTTATAATGACATGTTGTAGGTGCAAGTATTTCGAACACTGTACACAGCCTTTATAGGGGAGTAAGGTTCACTTTGGGGGTCAGCACACCTGTGGCTCACATGAAAGTAACTAATGTTAGGGGGGAGGCGGCGAGTATTGGTCCCCTTAACGGCTGCAGGTGTGGGGGACAACAATGGCGTGGAGGGAAGGGAAGAGCTGCTTATCGCAGCAGCGGCGTGAAATACTTGCAGTAACTCTGCTCGGCGTACAGAGTCGTGGGTGATGGGAGGGTCACGGTGCTTCAAGACAGGCCACTGCAGGATTGTGGCACCGTGGACTCTGTGCCATTTGCATATTTTGGTGCACAAACTTAAATTTCTGTCTCCAAAAGGGCTGCCGAGGAAATACTCATGGAGTTCTCCGGATCTCACAGAGGGCACCTTGTCACGGGGCGCTGTGATCTGCTACTTTATGAAGGCGACCGTCGCCTAGAAATTTCACTACACTGACACAGTTATGGAAGTGTGTACTCACCATGCTTCTGGGCCCAGTCGATGATGGAAGTGACCCCGGCAGTGTAGGAAGACATGCAGTCCTCAAACTTGCCCCGGTGGTCGAGGCCCAGAGTGTTGACGTTGGCCTTGACGCCGCAGAGCAGCGCTGTGGCGCACGCTGACGAATCTCCGATCTGCGCGTCGATGTTGTACGTCTGGAATACAGAGGAATGAAATTAGAATAAAAGATGAGTTTGTGGACGAATGATAAGATTAGACGACTATGAAATTCATGTTACGGGTTAGGAATTGAGATTGTAAGTCGCCACTCAGGAACTCCTAATTTACTAACCAATATGTATTTGATTATTACTCAACCCTAAGTCCTCATTCAAAGCAAAAGACACGCATTTCGACACATGATCGTCAATGCTCTCCAAGACTTCTGAGGCATTGAAGTACGGAAAAAAAGTATCACTCCGTTAGTGGGTCTTTAAAGCACTAAAACGGCTTTTAGGAAATACCGTCGAAAAGTTAATGCCAAGCTTATTGTAAAATGTTTTCTGAACTCATTCTAAAGTTTACTATATGCTTCACGGGTTTCACTGAGCTGTAACATAACGGGTGACATCAAGCTAGGTCTACCTTCTTCGTGATGAGAAACATTCCTACTTTCGGTGCATTATAAAGGCATTACCATGCAAAACGCCCCATGTCTTTGCTTTTTATAAGTCATGCTTTTCAGTGTTATGCAACATTCAATAAATTCCCAGCGCAGCAAGAAAACAACCTTCCTTCAAGACAACCTCTCGTCCTTCTGATGGAACATTCGAGATACAGACTTTTCTCAATAAATTTTGTTTCTGAAATATGTATTGAAAAGGTCCATTACAGAAAAGCCCTAGTCATTCTGTTCCAAGGGATTGTGGCAAACAATTGCGAGAACTCAATGTCCGCGAATAATTACTCTGGCTGTCACACACCGCACGTCGTGTGTCAGTTTAAAGGTGTTGCTCAGGCGCTGCCCACGGCATGGAGTCACTATAAAAAATCTACGAGCTACAGAAACCGTATGTGTCTGCACTCGGGTGGACAATATTTTCTGATGAAGGAAAAAGAGGAAGTCTGACAGCATAATGTTAATCATGAGTTCTCCTCTCTTCTCCACATTTCAGACTTAAATGATATCAAAGTGTGACGCAAATAACACCTGCAGGCGATAAAAAATTGGTCAGGTATATGTGACGTTACGAAGAATTGAATATACACTTAATAAAATGGAGGAAATGCCTTATACCAGTTTCTACACATTAATTTGAAACACACATGACAAACACAGTTCATGCGGACAATGGTCTTTGACAAAAATTTTAACTTGAACCTTAATTAAAATCTAATCTTTAAGGACCCGACGGCTCTTGCCCTGCTCCACACACCGACAACACACGAGGCCTCAACACCTGGGAGGGAGGAGGGTGTCGGGCGGCGTGTGGGGAAAGATAAGAATGAGGCGAGGCTGGTAACAATGCTGGTGGGAGGAGGTTCTCGTTCTTTGGCCCATATTCCCAAACATTTTGAGGCTTACACACCCACACCGTAGAGGTAGAGGTTGTGTGCATTTATATTGGTAGTTTCAGGAGTCTAGTGATAGTTTGACAAGGGTTCTTTTTTTTTACAGCAAAGGAGACAGCACACGAGCACAAAAAAAGGAAACAATAATAAAAAAAAAATGCCCGCTACTCGCTGCTCCTGTAAAGAATCCGAAGAGGTGGCCGAAAGAGGGTCAATTACGGGAGTCAATTACTGCACTATAGTCATGTAAACACTCATGTATACCTGACTAATCTCCTCTGTGGCCCTTGGAAAAAGTAACTGTGAGATCCGAAAGTGTCTGAGCGGGTCTTTTTGCGAACTTCCTTACACCTGACTCTGGTATCCTAAAAAAAAAACCGTAATTGATAGATCCGAAAGCGTCTGAGCGGGCCTTTTTGCGAACTTCCTTACACCTGACTCTGGTATCCTAAAAAAAAAAAAACGTAATTGATAGATCCGAAAGTGTCTGAGCGGACCTTTTTGCGAACTTCCTTACACCTGACTCTGGTATCCTAAAAAAAACAACGTAATTGTGATATCCGGAAGCGTCTGAGCGGGCCTTTTTGCGAACGTCCTTACACCTGACTCTGGTATCCTAAGACGTTTCGGGTTCTCATTACGAATATCACTCAAGGCCATTGGGAACATAAGTCGAGCTTCCATGGGGTGCTTTCCCGTCCGTGATGCAGTAGACTTGAAAAGCTGTCACTGTACAGGCTCATGTAACCACCTGTGAAATCCCCATAACGTGTAACAAAACTGCAAATAGATGCACTCCGGCGCTGAAATACCTGTTAATCAGTAAGCTTGGACGCAGTAAGGTGGACGAAGAATGGTAGCTTTGGCTCACACACACACACACACACACACACACACACACACACACACACACACACACACACACACTACCCCCCCCCCCCCCACTCCTACCAGCAAACTCGTTCTCTGAAAATGGAATGTCTCAAACTTTCATTTAATTTGTTTCCTGCTCATCACAGCGAAGCACATTGTTTTGTCGACTTGCTTAATAATATTTTTTTTCAGGTTCTTTTCGTCGGGTTCACTCCTCATTTATTTTCTTACTGAGTTAAGCATTTCCAGCTGTCGCGCTGTCTACATCCGCCTGGGTAAATAAGAAGGACACAGTATTCACACATGCAGTGGCGGTGATAATTTTACTCGTTCATAATTTAAATTCAAAGCCGAGTTTTTATCACGTATTTCCACTCTGATATCTCCTGCCATCCTGTCGCCGTTCACTGCTGCCTACACTACTTCATATGAACGCTTTGTTAGTCTACAGCCACAAAAACAACAGCAACAACCACAACAACAACTACTACTGCTATTACTTATAAGGAAGCAGTAAGTAGCGGGCTTTTTTTTAATTATTGTTTTATATTTTTATGCCTTTGAACTGTCTCCTCTGCTGTAAAAAAACCCCTACTACTTCTATTACTACTACTACTACTATTACTACTGCCACTACTTCTACTACTACTAATATAGTCTTTCCATTTTATCGTCACTTCAGGCGTGGCTACCTCAGGCTACCTCTCATTCGCTCTTCTTCCCTCCCTTCCTCCCTCACGCACTCCCTTTCAACAGTTTTTTCCACTACGAATTATCATGATCTGACTTCTTTCCCACAACACCCATGAGGTAAATATCCAGGTGACTTGGCTTGGTTGGTTGTCACCCTACTTGACAAGGCGGCAATACCCACGCTGACACACCGTATAGGGATGTGTACAAACTCTTCGTCTTGTCCTAAAAAACGAATCCTTCATAGAATCTTATATAATTAAATGTACGCAGAGTATTTAGAGCATATTTAAAGTAGTAAATAGTTAACAATATGAGGGAGAGAGAGAGAGGCGGCGATGATGTGGAATGTCCGCTAATTTTGCCATGCTAATATGAGATGACTACTACTACCACTACTACTACTACTACCACTACTACTACTACTACTGCATCTACTATTGCTACTAAAACTAATGTTCTTTTTTTGTTCTTTCACTTCTATTGCTGCCATAAAATAACTGACATGACGTGACCTTCCATGAACTTCAAACTAATTTCCTACGTGTTTTTCGAGACATTTTTTCCGGTTCACCTTTCATGAATACCTGCGATAGCTATCAGAGGGTGAACTTGGGTACGTTTTCCTTCTCCATCAGAGGGAACGTCGGTATTCTCAGACACCTCCGCCTCTCACATCACCTACTTTCAAAGGCCGAATAAGGAGATCAGTCGGGTTCTAATGAGTGTTTTCTTAAGGCTCATGATATAGAAGAATGGTCCAACCACCCCCGAACATAGCTGGAAATCCTACGAAAGTCTTGTCAAATGAGTGTTCTTGGGCGCCGAAATGTTTAACCCCTTGACTGCGGGTTTCCTACCAGAAGACCTCACCAAGCTACAGGAATGGAACAAATAGTGGCTGCTACAATTCAATGAAGAAAAATGTAGTCCTGTACCTTGGGAGGGGATATCCAGCACACCAATACCACATGGGAAACACTCCACTATCCACCACAGAGGCAGAGAAAGACCTGGGACTGTATGTGGTACCAGGCTACCAGTGAAGGCGAAATCCGTGCCAATCGCAGCGGACGGGCTTAAGAATACAAGTCCCTTCGCTCCCTCGTGACATGAGTGACTGGTGCGTGTGGTCATCTTTCCCTCTCTCTCTAAAGTGGTATTTGCTTGCTCCATCGAACTCATTCCCTCACTTCCTTCTGCTAAGTTGAGGCGAGAGATATATATACTCGTGTACGTTGTTTCCCTCGTATAACACATCCTCTACCACAGTTTGAGCGTTCCATTTCCTCTAGCATTCCCGTTATCACAAACTCATTTCAGCCCTAAAATTCATATGCTTTTATTATCAAGAGAATTTTAACTTTCATCTCAATACGGATGGTAAGTTATTTTCTCCATCAACAGTTTTCATCTTTTGTGTGTGTGTGTGTGTGTGTGTGTGTGTGTGTGTGTGTGTGTGTGTGTGTGTGTGTGTGTGTGTGTGTGTGTGTGTGTGTGTGTGTGTGTGTGTGTGTGTGTGTGTGTGTGTGTGTGTGTTTGTGCGTGTGTGTTTTCGCGGACAGCTTCCTTTGGGGTCTCGGTACATCAAAGGGAATCGCTACCTAAGCTTTACAAGAAATTGAAACAGCATGAATGTTTGTGGAAATTTGAAGGGGGAGGCGCTAAAAATTCTCCTGCAGCCTTTTGAGCCTCCCACACCCCTGAGAGTGTGGCGGTGCGGGTGTCGACTTCACTGCAGCGTCTGTGTTGTGTCCAGGTGTGCCGCGAGCCGAGTTATCACCTGCCCTGTCCAAAGAGAGGTGAGGCATTTTTCTGCCGACCACGTAATAGAGTAAGCTGAATGATTACTACGCAAACACCCCCCCACCCACCCACCCACCCACACCCACACCCACACCCACACCCACACACACACACACGAACGCAACAAAAGAGAAACACACACACACTGTCCTTCACTATTCGATATGCACCAGACACAGGTCGAGGCACCTTTGGGAGGAGAAAGTGTGCAGCCAATGTTTTGAGGTGTGTGTGTGTGTGTGTGTGTGTGTGTGTGTGTGTGTGTGTGTGTGTGTGTGTGTGTGTGTAGGTGGGGTGGGGACAGTGAGTGGGGAGCGTCGTTCTTGCAAGGGTTCCCACAACACAAGGGACGCCCTCAGGTGGTAAATCATTCAACTCCTGCAGCTCAGCGTTAGTATGCAAGTTCACCTCAATCCCCCCCAAATACCTTGACTACAAGTTAATATTCATTCCTCATTAGTCATGCAGACTTTTCAATGGGTTAGGTTGGCAATGAACCAAAGCCACCTGTTCGGAGGCCACAATGTTAGTTTTTTTTATATATTTCCTGAGCCTTAGGTTTCATTCTTTCTCATTTTTTCTGTGTCGTGTCCTCGGGCAGGGGGGGGGGGGGGGGGGACCGTACAGCGAACATCCGCACCGGCGCTGCACCAGGCACAGGCTGGGACAGGCCCCTGCCAGCCACTGTCAGGAGCGACGCATACAGTCCATGTATGTTATATCAGTCTGTCTGCCTGTATGTATGTATGTATGAATGTATGTATATATGTATGCATGTATGTATATGAATGTATGACATCGATCATACTGGGACTTCACACACCACACCCACACCTTTTGTTCAAGGGGGACAAATGGGCGGGAATACCGTCGACATCCCACACACAAACTCGCGTTATAATGAATGTCTGCTTTTATAAACTTTCCGACCTAATTTAACGCCACATTAGTCCGTGTGACCCTCTCACCGATGGCGTAAATCATGGAAAGAAAATTTTATTAATTTTCATAATCCTTGTGTGTTCGTAAATCTCTGTCGTAACCACGTAATATGAAAACATGTAATATGTATATCGTCATGTGTATATAAGTGTATGACTGTATGTGTTGCGACACCCGGTCGGTGTCGCACAACAGGATGTTTAACAACACGTCGTGCTTTTGGCCGTGAGAAGCTGTGATGAGCTGACGCTAGATCAGCAAGGATCAGCAAATGATGACTTTCATCAGCAGTCATCAACCGGAAGCCACACCCTTCCGGGACGAATCAAGATGCAATAAAAAGGGCGATCAACGCAGAGAGGAGAGAAGACAGCGGGCAGCGGGCAGCGGGTGGTGATCAGCCGCTCCGCGCGCTGGGTGTGGCTTGCTTATCTTGGTGCGACTCGCTCACATAAATTATTGTGTAAGACTGTTAATATAATTAAAATTCAAAAACACGCTTTTAATGTCCTTGTGAGAGAGAGAGAACTAAAGTGAACTAAAGTGAAATTATAACGGCTACCGCTCGGCCACACACATCACTTAACAAAAAGGCTATTGTGTTATCTCACCTACTACAATCAACTTGTGAAGCAGGCCACGGTAACACCGGCCCTGTGACGAGTGAGACAACAGTTTGCGCCTTGAACTTAACACTTAACACCAACTACCTTTAAAAAGTACACTTAAAAAAGGGTAACAATTGAAAACCTTTCTTAAGACGTAAAACAAAAGCTTAGAAAAAAATATGAACGAGTGTTACTCTCATTTTTTTTACAGCAAAGGAGTCAGTTCAAGGGGATAAGAATAAAGGTAACAAATGTGAAAAAAAGCCTGCTACTGTATTTAAATAACAATCCAGCAAGAAACGCTTTAGTATTAAACGATTTGACAGGAACCACGAGTGGCACCCAACAACGCACGAGCACCTCCGCTCAAAACACCTGGGTACACATAATTATTAACACTTCGTGAACATTCATAACTGTCGAAAAAAGACTCCGCCAAGTTGGGACGAGTCTGAAGGAAAACTAATCACCGACGCTTATTCATGCTTCAAAGTGAACCCCGGGTGAGGGTACGGAATGGGGCGGGGCGCTGTCTCCTTTATTCTCTCACCTTGGCGGCGGCTGTTCACCTGCACCGAGTAGAGCTACACAGCGACACCAATTTTCTTTCCTACATTACCACTCGGCACCTAATTCCTTCTCTTCTTTAGTTTGGGGTACCTATTCTTCCACTCCCGAAATTGTCCTATCTTTCGGCCACTCCTCTAACTCTTTTTAGGAGCAGTGAGTAGCGGGTCTTTTTTTCACATTTGTTTCCTTTTTTTATGCCTTTGAACCTTCCCTAAGTTTGGCATACCTTCTTCTTCTCTACCTTTCCTAAGACACTAAACAATCTCATTCCTATACTCTATCCTGAAACAGTGGTACTAATCCTCTTTGCTACACCTTCGGCACCTTCCTCGTCCTCTTTACTTGAGTTTGGCATACCTCCTCTTCTCTACCTTTCCTAAGACACTAAACAACCTCACATCCTCGGCCTATCCTTAACTCAAAATCTCAACTGAAAACTTCATATCTCCTCTCTCGCTAAATCAGCTTCCTCGAGGTTGGGCGTTCTGTATCGTCTCCGCCAGTTCTTCTCCCCCGCGCAGTTGCTATCCATATACAGGGGTCTTGTCCGCCCTCGTATGGAGTATGTATCTCACGTGTAGGGGGGCTCCACTCACACAGCTCTTCTGGACAGAATGGAGGCTAAGGCTCTTCGTCTCATCAGCTCTCCTCCTGATAGTCTTCTACCTCTTAAATTCCGCCGCGATGTTGCCTCTCTTTCTATCTTCTATCGATATTTCCACGCTGACTGCTCTTCTGAACTTGCTAACTGCATGCCTCCCCCACTCCCGCGGCCCCGCTGCACTCGACTTTCTACTCATGCTCATCCCTATACTGTCCAAACCCCTTATGCAAGGGTTAACCAGCCTCTTCACTCTTTCATCCGGGGCCCTTACGCTGGTAAACTCTGGAACAATCTTCCTTCATCTGTATTTCCTCCTGCCTACGACTTGAACTCTTTCAAGAGGAGGGTATCAGGACACCTCTCCTCCCGAATTTGACCTTGCTTTTGGCCACCTCTTCTGATTCTTTCATGGGAGCAGCGATTAGCGGGCTTTTTTTATTACAGTTTTTTTTGTGCCCTTGAGCTGCCTCCTTTGTTGTAAAAAAAAAAAAAAAAAAAAAAAAAAAAAACCTATCCTGAAACAGTGGTACTAATCCTCTTTGCTACACTACTGCTCGACACCTTCCTCGTTCTCTTTACTTGAGATTGATATACCTCCTCTTGCATAGCTTTCCTAACACATCGAACTGCTCACATCTCATGTGCTATCCTGACACAGCAGCACCAATCCCCTTTCTTACGCTAGAGCTCGGCACCTTCCTCTTTTTCTTTAGTTTAGTGTGATATACCTCTTCTTCTACAGTCTACACCTTCCCTAAGACACTAAACTATACCTCATCTCTTCCTGTATGCTATCCTGACACAGCAGCACCAATCCCCTTTCTTATGCAAGAGCTCGGCACCTTCCTCTTTTTCCGTAGTTTAGTTTGATATAGGTACCTCTTTTTCTACAGTCTACACCTTCCCCAAGACACTAAACTATACCTCACATCTTCCTGTATGCTATCCTGACACAGCGGCACCGATCGTCTCTCCTACGCTCCAGTTCGTCACCTTCCTCTTCCTCTTTACTTCACTTTGCCATGCCTCTTCTTCTCTAACTTTCCTAAAACACTGAAGTATCTCACAGCTTCATGTAATCTATCCTGAAGCAGCGGTACCAATCCTCTTTGCTACATTACAGGTGGTATAATTCTCTTCATTGATTTCTTAAGATCAAATTCTCACTTTTGATATGTCATAACACTCCTCTAAGGCTCTTTAGGCCTCATTAAGCATAGGTGCTACTACTGGTTTGCCTTATAGGTAAATAAAACTTATCTCATCCGAGTTCGAGGCTAACACAAGTTTCTTCCAAAGCTTCTGCTGACTCACCGGCGTTGCATTTGTTGTGGCTTCTCTTCATCGCCAACCTAATTGTACACAAGCTGTTATTACTGACATCTACTGTTAACTTGTTATTATTATTTAGCTGTAGATCCTGATATTACGAAAGGGAACATTTTTGTACATTTCCATAACATAGAGAAAATATTGCATAGATACCAAGCATGCATTATCGAGTTTACTACAGAGAATTTAAAATGCTGTAAAGATCATGTGACCATTCCGTCAGCTCTGTTTCAACAGCGGAACAAGGCTCTGAATTTTTAAAGCAGTCAGCCGTGGCGGTGTCTGACGCATTCAGTGGAATTCCTCTCCCTGTTCACGCACTAGTCTTGCTTCCACAATTAAATAACGCTGCCACTCTTTCCTCCACATAAAAGGAAAATTCATTCATGTAGAAATCACTCCAGTACGATGAACATGGAGAGACAGTTCGTAACTTTTAGATTGCATTTATGCTGCGTCTATAATTTTGCTTTCCATTCGTCTTCTTATTTAGGCCACATACATTACTTCATTTCCCATTCGTCTTTCACTGATGTGGCTTGAGCCTGATTTTCATACGGTTATCGCGAAGATGTGGCCGATCTTTCCCCACCGATCCCCCTGATGTCCCTTCGTCCGGTCAAAGAGTTCTTGCAACACTAAATATAAAGTTATACACGGAGGACTTAATCTCTACTTCATGGATGTCCGCGGGGGCACCTGCTTGTTTTACTATAGTTTTTTTGGTTGTATGCTTGTTTGCTTCATCCTGTTTTACATTTTCTTACTGACTCGAATATTTCCGGCACATCTTTTGCATTTGCCCGCCATTTCTTTCGTCAGGAGGTCCTTTCCTGCAACTTTCGCCCTCCTGTTTGCACGCACGTTTTATTTGGCGCAGACTGGCAATGCAGCAGGAGTCGGGCTGGCATTCATGTAGGAAGAATACATAAGATTTGCATAATTACATTTTCTCTGGTTATTTCAGCCTCGCCGGAGTGGCCTCGGCGGTGGCGCTCAGCCACGGGTGTTGGTGTTGGCCGCTGCGTCGCGTCGGGGCGGCGGCTTTGTCGACACAAGAATATCTTTCGGTGTATCTTTTGAACCAACGTTAAGGCGTCACATTAGTATCCTGCTCCCTAAAAAGTGAGGCGCTCACTGCAGCATAGGGCACTGACGATGTCACTTTGTGTCCAAGATTTTTTTCCAGCGTGCAATGCTAACTGCATTACGCTGATGGGGTAGCGGTGCTGCGCGCAGGTGTTGCGCCGCGGGTGATACGGTCTGGTCAATAAATATGTCGACTTGGGGGGCAACGGCCGCCATCAACGGTCTCGTCACAAAGTATTCAACTTGCGAAATAACACTAATTCACCCAGTATTTTTGTAAACAAGAAAAAATATCAACTGGCGAGAAACTGATGATTTGCGTCACATCATATTCATGGAACTATACCAGCTGATGTGTGGGGGCGACCTCTGAGAGCGACAGGTGAAGAGCAGTTATAGGAAATTGAAGTAAAAAGAAAGGGGTTAGACTGCCAGAGGAACACTTCATTCCCTTACCTTGTTTTCATCTCGTACATCCTTGCGTAGTGTCTCACTGATGGCAGCTTCGAGAAACGAAAGACTGATCTTTCAAAATTAAAAAATGCCTAACCTTGCAATGTGACCTTAGCAATTCTTTGTCGGTCCGGTATTTGAAACAGTGTGGACCCCAAGTGAGCTTCCGGCTAGTTCAGGACATCTATGCAGAGGATTCTTTACAGATTAAGAGCATGACAGGGTGAGGGGCGAGGGCTGGTACAGAGTGATAACCGACAGAGGCGCAGAGCAGAGGTTTGGGTCGACATTTTTCGAAACCGAGGGAAAACAAGGAAAAAAAAAAAAATCTTATTCTTAGCTCCTTCGGCCAACCGATGCTTCGCAACAAAACAAAGTAGGAAAGTCTTGCAAAGAGTCAGCCACGTCCCAGTAAGTCTTCTACCAGTTACCCCATTTTTAATTTCCTTAATGAATAGTTAAGTAATTTGTAGAAAGCCACTGTACGAGTAAGCACGCTCAGGCACTAAAACGATTTCAACCACACACTAACACCAGGGCGACAGACGAAGGAAAAAAGGGCAGGCGGCGCGTCTACCACTCTGGCACCGCCGAGCATTTTGTGCCTCCACGTGATCACCTCGCCGTCCCACTCAGGGTAATCACTTTACGCCACGCCAAGGAAAACGGGAAACACGCAAATTCCGATTAAGTAAAACATCGATCACCGAAACATAGATGAGAAAAATTCGCCTCCGGAAAGGAAATTTAATCGTTGTGAAGATTTTTTCTGACTAAACACACACACACACACACACACACACACACACACACACACACACACACACGCGCACACATTTTATGCCTGAAAACTACATCCGAGGCTCCAGCTCTAAATCTACATAAAAAAAAAAAAAAATCGTTCATGAGTTAAGGTTCCAGTGTAAATCATGCTACTGGATTTACAGAAAACCGCACACACAAAAATACACACCCGTAACAAATACACACATACATACATACGCACGCACACACACTGGCAAACATGCAAACATACAAGCACACACACACACACACACACACACACACACACACACACACACACACACACACACACACACACACACACACACACACACACACACACACACACACACACACATCACCACTACCACAAAAGAACATCCGAGGTTTAATGAAAAAAAAAGAAAAAAAAGTGGAAAGTGTTTACCGTGACCGCGGATCACTGGCCCGGGACGCTATTGGGATTTGTTACCTTTTATTTATTTGTTTATTTTCCAATACCTGATTCGCTGCAGGAGGCAAAACTATCTCCCTGTTTTCCCCCGAACCCACTTATGTTTCATTTTGTTTTTCTCGCGCCGGGCCAGCTTTGGACGCGAGTATTGGCAGGTTTGGTGGAGGTGTGGGCCGCTGTTAAACAATGGCGCTGGCATATCACGAGTGGAAGATTCATTTTTCGCTTTTATCACCGTTCTTTCACAGGTGGACACGAGGCAACGGTGTCTCATGCATAAGTTAGCAGCGCGTCTCCCACCCATAACAATTTTTTAAGCTGCATCAAAGTTTGGCCTTCCAGAGCAAAGCCATGTTTAGCTGGTTGTGGTGTTCCTCTGAATTATGAGGGAACATGTAATATCACGAGCGGCTGGGCGGGGGAAGGCCCACTAAGGGACCGACTGGCGGCAGGGGGGGTGGAGGGGAGGGGGGGGGGGCAGGTGTACGGCGAGGGCAAGGCCATGGAGAAAAGTGTGCTGCTCAGTGTTTGGCTCGCGCCCTTCCCTCCAGCCCAGCTCCGTGGCGCCGCACACCACACTAATGGATAAAGAATTGACGCCATACTTTTTTTTTCTGAGAACAATATCCGAAGAAAGAAGGAAAGTCTACAAAGAAAAAAAAAAAACTTATTCCCGCAACAACTTTTCCTTTGCCTTGGTAACAAAGCGACGAAAAAAAAAACCAATAAAAAAATATAACACATGTTATGTTAGTTTCACCGACATTAATGTTAATCTAATTCAATCGCTTAAGGCATTTAGACTATTGATAGCGACCACAATGTGAACACGAAAACAAGATTATTTGCTGTCATAATAAAACTCATATTCCTATAAATAATCGTTGTTAGTGAAGCCCCGCCCCCCTCCCCTCCCACAACCAAGTCAAGCCTCCCTTATGGCTTTCTGCCCGTCCCCTCCCACGCCACCACGGATCCACCCGCGCCTCCTCCCCTCCCCTCCGCCCTTACCCCCTGCTTCCTCTGACCCCCCAAGGCCCGGCGAGGGTCAGGCCGCAGCAGCCGTACAGAAATTACTGTGATGGCAAAGCATTTCCATTTTATGCAAATGAGCATCATCGATAAAGTTTGCATGTCCGGGCAGCGCGGTGGCAGCGGTCCGCCCGCCGCGCCGGCTGCCGCGCGGCGTCTCCTCGGCTTTATGGACGCCACCATCAGGGGAATGGACGGCACACGAGTCATATTTGTCGTCAAGGAGCGACTGTGTGTCGCTGTGGCGGTGAGTCAGGGCCAGACCTGCGGGCCGCTGGCTGCCCGCTATTTACTAACAAAGGGAACGCGAGGGGCGCCGAGTTTTATCCGAAGACCATCCCGAGTGCCGCTGCTTATTTGTGGCCTAAATATTTGACGCCGAGACTTTTTGCGCGTTGGGGGGAATCATGATATTGCTTCTCTCTCTCTCTCTCTCTCTCTCTCTCTCTCTCTCTCTCTCTCTCTCTCTCTCTCTCTCTCTCTCTCTCTCTCTCTCTCTCTCTCTCTCTCTCTCTCTCTCTCTCTCTCTCTCTCTCTCTCTCTCTCTCTCTCTCTCTCTCTCTCTCTCTCTCTCACACATTCCATATGGAGAAACAAACATATAAAGAAGTCTGAGACGCCAGAGACAAAATACACAACGTAATTGAGACGCCTCGATGCAGTGCCGCCCTGACATCGCTGAACATGATACTAACTTCCAAATATGTAATGAAAGGTTAAAATTTATCTCCTAAATTAATGAGTCGTAAAGTTCAAGAAGCTATTAATATTAGTGCGAAAAAAAAAAGACTCGACTTGAAGGTGACAGCGTTTTGTGACAGTTGTGCTGAATAATTGAGTACCATATGTTTAGGCATTTCAAATTAATGTTGCAGACCCCCAGACAAATGACGAGCCAATACGTGGCGTGGCATTCTCATGAAATAGCTTCTTAATAACAGGCAATTAATTCTTACCGATATTAGTTTTTGTGAGACAGCCCTTGGAGTTGCAGAGGAACAACACATACTAAAATTTTCAGAGGATAACTTTCAAGCAGATTTGTAACGGAACCAGAATGAGAAAGTACCACTCACTAGTCAATCAGGATCACGGCTTGCAATGACTGCCTTTGCTGCTACACAATAACATTAACACAAAATAAATATGTCACAAAAAGAATATACGTATCTGGTTTGAGCTTCGTTTTCTGGATGGTTTGGTTTCTAACTTCACGAGACCTTTTCAAGCGCCACAAGAACCAGGGAAGGACGAGTCATTAGTGTCGGCGCTGCATCAATATGTGCAGTGATGTCCCCGGCTAATGGGTTCCTGGCGGCAGCACAGGCAAGGCTCTGTGGCCCGAACAGGGAGTCATTAAGAGGTGACACGCGGGAATTACCCCAGAAAATGAGAAATTAATATCGTCGTAATAGAAGATGCATAAAATCTTTCCGTTCTGGGTGACGCAATTCTTTGGTCACGTCATATTAATTTCTTGGCTACCTACGCGTACTCCCCCCCCCCCCCTCCCTGACCCCCGCCTTCCCCCCCCTCCACCCCTTCACCTCCCTCGGCCGAAACTTAAAGCTGCTCTCCGCCACCCCCGTTGAGCCCCGCGGCCTCATCTTCATAATTCTCAGACTTTTTACCCTCTTATTTTTTTTATTTATGATTCTTTATCTTTTTTAATTTCAGCTCTTCGACACGCTCCCCCGAACTTCTTGTATACCGCACACCTTTTCTTTATTCTCTCCGTACTTTTTTTTTTTTTTTTTTTTTGCCCCCCTCCGCCCGCCAATACGTTCTCCCTGTCAGGCCCGAGGCGGAGTTTTGTTATACACACTTTTCAGCTCCTTATTCACCGCCATTACCTCAGCCTCGCCCCCGCCGCCTTCAGCATCCACGTCCTTGGGGAACTTTGACCTATCCTTCACTTTTTTTTTTTTTTTTACAACAAAGGAGACAGCTCAAGGGCACAAAAAAAGGAAACAATAATAATAAAAAGCCCGCTACTCGCTGCTCCTTCTATCCTTCACTACTTTGACCTTCTATCCTTCACTGCTTGGACCTTCTATCCTTCACTACTTTGACCTTCTATCCTTCACTGCTTTCACCTTCTATCCTTCACTACTTTGACCTTCTATCCTTCACTATTTTTGCCACATTTCCGGTTCTGTCTTTCGCGTTCCATCTATCCTCTTCCACATCCACTTTCTATCCTCTTGTTGCCTTCCTTTTTATGCCCTCCCTGTCTCCTTTTGTGGCTTCCATCTCTATCCTTCACTAATTTTGCTATAGTTTCCCTTCCATCCTCTGCTTTCTATCCTCTCTCTATGTCCCTTTCCCTACCCTGCTACTCCCGTCTCTCTCTTCTCATTGCCTCCCTTCCCCACCCTGTTACTTCCTTCTCCCTCTCGTTGCTTCCTTCTCTACCCTCTTCCTGCCTCTTCTCCTCCACCTCCGCTGCTTCTTCTCTCCTCCCATTCTCTCTCTGTCTTTCCTTTTGAGCCTCTGTCTGCCTCCCTTCTCTTGTTGCCTTTCCTCTCCAATTTCCGCTGCCTCTTCTATCCTTTCGCACTCTCTCTCTCTCTCTCTCTCTCTCTCTCTCTCTCTCTCTCTCTCTCTCTCTCTCTCTCTCTCTCTCTCTCTCTCTCTCTCTCTCTCTCTCTCTCTTTTCTCGCTGCATCCCCTCCCTGTCTCTCCTTCTCTCACCTGCCGCTGCCTATTCTTCCTCGGTTCAGCTTCCTCCTCCTCCTCCTCCTCCTCCTCCACCTCCACACATCATAGTCTTCACGTCTTTTTATCCGGCATAGTAATTAAGTTCCGTTCTCTCTTGTTAATTACTTCCTTTATAGTAGGGACGGTGACATTCTGTTCGTCTAAATGTATATAGTTTTTTTCCGTTGGCTTTCTGGTGATTTAAGTACCTCTTCTCCGTCTCTCGAGTCGCTCCCTTTCAGATCCTTTCCATGTTATGTAGCACGCAGCGGTAGACTTCTCGGGTAAGTAGTATCAGGTCACCCCTCTCTTTTAGTCTCTCGTTAATGGTGGCGTGAGTTTGTTTTGCTTTAGGGATTCTTTTTAGGTGACATTAGTACTTTTCTCCCACCAGGTCACCCCTTTCCTTTGGTCTCTCGTTAATGGTGGCGTGAGTTTGTTCAGCTTCAGGGACTCTCGCCACAGAAATCTTCCATGAATAGTCGGTATTTTCTTTTCTGCTGTAAAGGAAACAGCTTAAGGGCAGAAATATATAAGATGAAAAAAGCCCGCTAATCGCTGCTTCTATTTTTTTTTACATTAAAGGAGTCAGTTCAAGGGCATAAAAAAGGAAACAAATATGAAAAAAAGCCCGCTACTCACTGCTACTAAAAAGAGTTAGAGGAGTGGCCGAAAGATAGGTATAATAAAATGAAGTGGAGATGAGTGGCCAAAAGGGAGGTCAAAGAGTCTACCAGTCTACCTGTCTACCTCTCTCACTCCTACCTCTCCAAAAAATATTGTGCAAGCATCTCTCTCTCAGTTATCCTGTTTCAGCGTTGGTGTTGGGAGGTGTCTACTGGTGGTGTTGATGAGTGGCCAGAAGAGTGGTCAATGAGTCTACCAGTCTACCTGTCTACCTCTCTCACTCCTACCTCTCCAAAAAATATTGTGCAAGCATCTCTCTCTCAGTTATCCTGTTTCAGCGGTGGTGTTGGGAGTTGTTTACTGGTGGTGTTGATGAGTGGCCAAAAGAGAGGTTAAAGAGTCTACCAGTCTACCTGTCTACCTCTCTCACTCCTACCTCTCCAAAAAATATTGTGCAGGCATCTCTCTCAGTTATTCTGTTTCAGTGGTGATATTGGGAGTTGTTTACTGGTGGTGTTGATGAGTGGCCAGAAGAGTGGTCAAAGAGTCTACCAGTCTACCTGTCTACCTCTCTCACTCCTACCTCTCCAAAAAATATTGTGCAAGCATCTCTCTCTAGGTTATCCTGTTTCAGCGGTGGTGTTGGGAGTTGTTTATTGGTGGTGTTGATGAGTGGCCAGAAGAGTGGTCAAAGAGTCTACCAGTCTACCTGTCTACCTCTCTCACTCCTACCTCTCCAAAAAATATTGTGCAAGCATCTCTACCTGTCTACCTCTCTCACTCCTACCTCTCCAAAAAATATTGTGCAAGCATCTCTCTCTAGGTTATCCTGTTTCAGCGGTGGTGTTGGGAGTTGTTTACTGGTGGTCCTGCCGTATAACCCGCCACACAGCCCGTGACGCAGGGCAGAGGGGAGCGCCGCAGCGTAAACACCACAACATACGACCACCTCTCCGGCCAAGCTCTCCCGTGGCAGCCCGCATCCGGCACCACCGAGGCATGCTATTGGCGGGTCAAGTTAAGTGTGGCATCTTTTTTTTTTTTCGGTGTTTCTGTGAGTCAAAGGGTTAGCAGGCAATATTCTACCCGACAAAAAGTGGTCTTCCCCTTCCCCTCCACTCCCCCTCCTCTCCCCTTATAGAAAAATAAACACGAAAAGCGCCTGTGGATGTCGGTTTAATGGACAAACGCTAAAGGTAAAGATACGCAGGTGCTTCACTCTTCCGCGGCGTTCATCACTTTCCACACTTTTGGACGCGAGGCTGAGTGTCCGCCGCGTCGGGTCACCACCGTCTGCCTTCCCCATGTCCGACAGGTGCTCACGGGGGAGAGGGGAGGGGAGGGAGGCGCTGCGGGCTGGGTTGATGATGTTATTCTTATTGTTATTATTATTATTATTTTTTTATTATTAGTATCATCATTCTTTTTTTCTTGTTCTTGTTCTTCTTGTTCTTATCCTTCTTGTTCTTGTTTTTTCTTCTTTCTCTTCTGCTTCCTTTTCCTATTCCTCCTTCTCCTCCTCTTCCTCCTCCTCCTCCTCCTTATCGTCATCATCATCATCATTTAAAAATCAATTGTAGTGTTCTTGTAGCGTCAGATGTTATAATTCAGTCGAAAAAAAAAAAGAAAAAAAAAAAAAGAAAAGAATACAACTAAATAACCTTGATGCCAAATAATTTAAAGCGTCACCAGTAGGTCTTTGGCACCGACGCGTCATTACGGAGGAGCATACCGCGCCGCGCCATAATGAACACATTGAGGCGTCAGAATGAAAAACTGATTATATCGCGAGCAACAAAGTAGGCAGACGCTCTCCACTCGATATCTAATGAACAGCTTTTGGTTTCGCCCGCGTCGCCGAGGAGTGTGGGGGGTTGGGGGTGGGGGTCAGAACACCTTCTTGCGATACATGAGACGAGGTGCTGTGCCCATACGTTAGGAGGGGGAGGGGAGGGGCGAGGCAGCTTGGGTCGTCTCGCCTGCACCACCCCTTGTCCGTCCGTCCCCGTGAAGGTCTTACCCGCACGACAGACACCTCCAAATGAACTCCCGCTGCGCCATTCTCCTCCGTCACGCCGAGGCTCGAGCGTGGAGGATGCTGGCCGCTTGTTTTTTGTCCTTTCCATTCCTCACTTTTCCTTCTGCCACACTCCTTCCTGCCCGCCGGCCCTCACTCACCATTACTCTTTAATTTGCCCGCCAGGAGTGTGAACGAAGACTAATGGGATGTGCGTACGAGACACAGGCAACGCGGGGAGACGATCCGGCCGCCGCCTAGTGGTTGAGCCGCGTCTGCTTGATTAAACCGGCGCGCGTCTCATCCATTACTTCTTGACATGATGCCTTATTTTTCTTTGCCGTAATTTCTTTCATTTCACGTGTTTCCTCAAGCACTGTTATATTTCTCCCCTCGCACTGTTGTATTTCTCCCCTCCTTCCCGCCACTGTTTTCCCCGCACCCCCTTTTACACTCCCTTCCCTCTCCCTCATCCTGAGAATACAAGGGGAAAGGTCAGACTCCCACGTGTGTATTTAAATCTTAGTCGTGAACCAAAGACAAGGATGAGAGCACAATACTGATCCTCTGTAACAACGGGGCTTGGAAAAGCCTGATCGGCGGAAAACAGGCGGTGCGGCCCCGAGGCTGACACGTGTACACAGTGGGCGATTGTATACGGCTGCGCGCCACGCCGCTCTATTAATCATCCTAATGGGGCTACTTTGGTAAATGTTTAGGCTGCGGTCCGTCTGTTCGCAACTCTTAATCATTCCCGTCCTCGCCAGCGGGAAGCCGCCCATTCAGTGCCGTGCAATGCGGAATTAACTTCGGTCGTTCATAACACAAAGCGTCGCCTATTAACGAAGTGGCGTTGTATGTTAGCAGCGCCGACCGACCCCCGCTAATGAAGTCCGTTTATGCTGCCCGTTGCATGCCGGCGGCCGTTCCCTCAACCTGTTGGGATAAAATTCCCGTTTCCTGCAGAATATAGTATTTTAAAGGCGCCTACAAAAATAGTGGGAAATGTCGATAGCGTTTAGTTTAACAGCTATAACGGCCGGATGCTTTAATTGGAAGAAAGAGTTTAAACGAAGCTGCCCGGGACAGGCCTCTCGATGGTCGATCGCCATCCTGCCTCGGAAGGGTCGCGGGGATGAGCGGAGACCCTCCACCCGGCAAGTCGTATTCTTCGAGGCTGGGTCCTTGGTGTGTGTGTGTGTGTGTGTGTGTGTGTGTGTGTGTGTGTGTGTGTGTGTGAGAGGGGGGGGGGGGGTGCTTTACTCCTTGGCCGGGGCAAAAACAAGCCATGAAGGCGTGAGGCCACACTCCCCCGTCGTGGCGGCGGTGCCCAGACTCTGTAACGACCTCCAGACACGCGCTAGGCTCCCCTCCTTCACAGCTGACTCTGTTTAGTCTCTTCCTTCCCTCCACCTTTTTTCCCCTCGAGGGCCGCCGCCCGATCCTCCCTTCGGCGGGGTATATTTAGCGGCCGCCTCGCTCGTCTCGCACTTGGTCATATCAACAGTTTCCCCTCGCTCGAGTTATATACTCCAACGGCTTCCCGCTCGCGTCCTTCCTGCTGCCGATGTTTTCCTGACATTTTTGCTGGCGGTGAGTCGCCTCGTTGACGACACACGGCTATGGCAGGTGTGGCTGTTGAGGGTCATCACAGGTAAACACAAGAAGCTGCTTGGAGCCTGACTTGAGCACAGGTACTGCAGTGATCCGGAAAAGGAAAATAGTGACCAAGAGAAATATAGCATTTCCCGAGTAAGTATATGGCTACATCACTAGATTTTCTTTTAAATCATAAAAATACATTTTTAGTAAAAATGCTTCAGTTAAAGTTTCCAGTCATGATAGTTAATTCCGAGCTTTTAAACTTCTTACGCAACAACAGGAATTTGCTGGCTGTAACATCTGTCAGGAGCGTCTAGAGCAGCTTTATCGCCTTCACGTCCGCCTCAGACGGGAGCAGAGTACCGATGGGATTTCCTCAGTCAAGGCTTCCAGTGCTATGCATCACTTCACTGAAGTGTTTCCTTCTCTCGCTGTGCTTGTTGTAAATTTAATTTCCTTCACACCGTTTTCTTGTCACTTCCTCCCGGGGAATGAATGGAAGCTCGTGTGGCATTCAGCTTCTGAGCAGCGTCCGCGGCACGACCTCCCTCGCCTACCTAAGCCTCGAGGGAGGTGTCTCTAAACGTGACGCCAACTCCCCTCCCCGGCTTCCCCGTCAGATAGGGGACGGGGCTTATGCTCATTTCCATTCATAAGTCAAGTGTACGTGCGAACGGTACCGAACACGCGAAGTAAGTATGGGGTTCGTGGCGTCAGGGGCCGCGCACGCACGCAAGTAATTGTCGGCGGTTAGTGAACAACCCGCCGCACTTCTCGCACCTCCAGCACGGTATTAAGGCGACGGCGTAAGGATTGGAGCAGTTTAGGAAGCGGGGGAAACAGTGACCAGGCACTCACGCCGGGAGTTATGTGGCGGCGGCTGTACCCTCAGACTACTCGGGACGCCTCGGCCGGGTGAGTGGAGGATGCCCGAAGAAGGCGATATAGAGAGACACAGCAGCGGCCTCAGCGACTGCTCCGGCCATGGCAGCATAGAAGTAAGTTTTTTTTTTTACAACAAAGGAGACGACTCAAGGGCAACAAAAAGAGTGCAGAAAAAAGCCCGCTACTCGCCGCTCCCATAATAGACAAAAGTAGAGTGGCCAAAAGAGAGGTCAATTTCAGGTTGTTGTTGTTGTTGTTGTTGTCATTATTGTTATTGGTGCGGTCATTCGTACATGGATAACAATTATACAGATCAATAGTGACAAAAGCTACTCTAAAAAAAAAAAAAAAGGAAAATATTGCACTTCCATTATTACGTACAAAAACAATAACTGACTACTACTACTACTACCACTACTACCATCACTACTACTACCACCACTACTACTACCACTACTACTACCACTACTACTTCTGCTACCCTCATCACTACTACTACTACTACTTCTACTACTTCTGCTACCCTCACCACTACTAATCCGCTGGCGTAAAATAGTCAAGCCTCTACTACTGTTGTTGCTCTTCGTTCCATCGCATTCATTACAGCGAGATGAGCACCAGGAGATCTTTGTGCCTCACCTCTCTCTCTCTCTCTCTCTCTCTCTCTCTCTCTCTCTCTCTCTCTCTCTCTCTCTCTCTCTCTCTCTCTCTCCCGGCTACACAGGTGCCTGGAGCCGGTGCAGGAGCGTCAATAAACATACGGCCACTACAAAACTCAATGTGCCTTCATGTTTGGACACTAATTAACGTCGCGCCCGTAAAAAAGTCGCGCGCAAAAGTGAGGGCGAGGCAAAATCCAAAATTTGCCAATAACGCGAAATGAAGAGAAAGATGGAGGCCGCTGTGTGTGTGTGTGTGTGTGTGTGTGTGTGTGTGTGTGTGTGTGTGTGTGTGTGTGTGTGTGTGTGTGTGTGTGTGCTGTCCTACCTTTCTGCCTTTCTCTCTCTCTCTCTCTCTCTCTCTCTCTCTCTCTCTCTCTCTCTCTCTCTCTCTCTCTCTCTCTCTCTCTCTCTCTCTCTCTCTCTCTCTCTCTCTCTCTCTCTCTCTCTCTCTCTCTCTCTCTCTCTCTTGTTTCCCGCTATGTCTTTCTCCTCCTCCTCCTCCTCCTTCTCCTCCTCCTATCTCTCTCCCTCTCTTCCTTCCTCCCTCCCTCCTCCGTCATCCTCACCCGCTCCTCCTTTTCTTCCCTCCTTTCTCTCCCAATTCGCCCCACAACTTTAAATCCTCCCTCCATTTGCCTTTCTTTTTCTTAATTTTTCCTGTCTACCTTTTTTTTCCACTCCAACGTCTCTCTCTCTCTCTCTCTCTCTCTCTCTCTCTCTCTCTCTCTCTCTCTCTCTCTCTCTCTCTCTCTCTCTCTCTCTCTCTCTCTCTCTCTCTCTCTCTCTCTCTCTCTCTCTCTCTCTCTCTCTCTCTCTCTCTCTCTCTCTCTCTCTCTCATGGCTATTTTCCGTTTCCGTTACTCCAAAGTTCTGTCTTCTCTTCTTTCCTCTTCCTTGTCCTCAGTCTTTCCCTTCCTCCGCCGTTTCCTGCAGCCACATTCCACGTCACCATCAAGCCAGCCTTCCCTTCCCTTCCCTTCCCTTCCCGCCTTTCCCTTCGTCCGTCCAGTCTCCGCTTGCTTCCATCCATCCCCTTCCTTCCCTTCTCTGCTTCCTATCAACCTGCCTCACGGTACTTCCTTTCCCTCCTTTCCTTTCGTCCGTCCAGTCCAGTTTCCGCTCGCTTCCACCCTTTCCTCTTCCTTCCCCGTCTTCCCCTTACTGTCCTATATCCTACATCCTTCCTCCTTCCTGCCTCACGTTCCTTCCTTTCCCTCCTTTCCTTTCACCCGTCCAGTCCAGTCTGCGCTCGCTTCCACCCTTCCCCTTACCATCCTACATCATACATCCTTCCGCCTTCCTGCTTCCCCCCCTCGACCTTCCTCACGCTCCTGCAGACGGGGGGAAACAAAGACTTCCCGCCCGGGGCATAATTAATGAGGGGGAGGCTCGACACGGGTTATCTTTGATGTATTTAAATGAGACTCGACACGTCCCGCAAAGCTGCCTGTCAGAGGAGGACACTCGAGGGCCTCATCTTGTGCGCCAGCGACGGCACTAACGCGATAAGGGGGGGAGAGGGGAGGAGGAGGAGGGAGGGAAAGAGGGAGGTAGGAGGAGTAGGAGGAGGGGGAGGAGGAGGAGGAGGAGGTATTGGAGTTAATATAATACAAACTGATAACATACTGAGGCAATCTGCTCCAGTACCCGACAGTTAAATGTAAATATTCACCGCTGGATTGAGAATATGACTTGAAGGGGAACGGGAGAGGAGGAGGAGGAGGAGGAGGAGACGAAGGAGGAGGAGGGCGACGAGGAGGAGTAATATTAAGAGGAGGAGGAGGAGGAGGAAAGAGAGGTAGATGGGGGGAGAAAGGAGGAGTAGAAGAAGGAGGAAAGACAAGTGGGGAAGGAAGAAGAAGAAGAAGAAGAAGAAGAAGAAGAAGAAGAAGGAGAAGGAGGAGTAAGCGGTGAAGGCGGAGGAGGAGGAGGGTGGGGGAGGCCGCGGCAACAAATGAGGACATTACTTATGAGAGAGGGTGAGTTAGGTGATAATTAAAGGCGGGGAGAGGAGGCGACACTGAAAGGGATGAGAACGATTATGAAAGTGTGCGAGAGGAATGACACAATAACACGAGACACAAAGAGGAGGTGGAGAGCCAGCGAGGACGATCAGGACGAGACGAGACGAGGACGGGGACAGAGCGGGGGTGGGGGGCAGGGCGCGACGCTGACTGACCCGGGCCAAGAGAAACAGTCTGGGCCAGTTTCACAGTTCCCCATGACGGGTTAGTAAGCTCCCAAACCAATACCAAAGCCTTCGAAATTTCCTTGTATAGTGTCTGGTGTTTATATTTAAGTTCACAAATCTGATGAAACTATACGGGAAAAGTCTTGTGTATTTAGTGTGGCATCGAAGACCTCACCATTTTGGATTGTATGGGATTCTATAGTTTGGTTCGGGCTGTTACGAAGACACTGTGTTGGACTGTGAAATCGGCTCTCTGTGCGGGGCCACGGAGGAAGGCGAAGGCATGGCTGAGAGGTGGTGGACGGCGGCGATGGGAACGAACGCGAGGTCACTTGAGAGGAAGGAAACCGTCACATTAAATAAAGAAAAGGAGGCGCCCATTAAAACGGATGTGATGAAGGGGCAACCAGAGAGAGAAGGGAGGAGGGAGGGGGATGCTGGGAGTAGAGTTTTAGGGGGAAGGGATTGGGGAGGTAAGGGTGTTGTGTGAGGGAGGAGGGAGAGGTGAGACTGAGGGGAAGCAGTGTGGGGGAGGAGGAAGGGGTGAGGTTGGGGAGGAATGAGACTGAGGGTAAGTAGTGTGAGTAGGTTGGAAAGGGTCAGATTGCGGAGTAGAGTGAGGGGGGGGAGGAGAAATGAGACTGGGGGTAAGTAGTGTGAGTAAGTAGGTAGGAAAGGGTCAGGTTGCGGAGTAGAGTGAAGGGGGGGGGGGGGATAGGAGGCGCGTGGGACAAACTACGAGGTCGCGGCGTCATAAAGCTGACCTTAATGGGGGCTGGAAGATGCAGATGACGCCGGGGCAGGCAGCGGAGGGGCGGCGCGGACACTTAATGCACTGGAAACACGAAGACACAAGGTGGAGCATAACGAGCGCCATCCCTCTGCCGTTCCTTATTGAGGCTCCCACACTTGCTCCTCCTGCTGCCCTCTTCCTAATGACTTGAAGGCGAGCGACTCTTCGTTAGCGGACAAATAGCAGCTAACTTACACCCCTGTCTCCCCTCTCTCTCTCTCTTCCGTCCCTTGATATCCCAGCCAGTCCTTTCCATCTTCCCTTCCTATCCTCCCCCCTCCCTCCCCTTGGCACATTTTCTAGTGTAAAAGGCGCTGAGAGACGAGACAATGGCAGCTCGTGAAAGTTCCGCACTCTTACGTGATTCATCTTTCTCTCTTGCTCTTTTCTCGGTCTTGTTTCTGATGGAGAGAGAACAGATTCATTATGGCATTGTTTACACCCCATCTCACCCTCCTGGCCCCGAGCGTTCTCCTGCTACTCCGAAACAAGATGAACCCCGCACCCGCCCCTGATATAGACCCAGCTCTTCATCACCCACGACCTGTCCCCTACTGCCCATTCTCTCTCGTCCTCCCCTTTCATCACGAGTCTGCCTTCTCTTCATTGCCCACGCCCTGCTCTCTCTTCCCATTCTCTCTCGTCCTTCCCTTTCATCACGAGTCTGCCTTCTCTTCATCCCCTACGAGCTGTCTCCTCTTCCCATTCTCTCTCGTTCTCCCCTTTCGTCATCCTGAACTGCCCCCTCTTCGTCATCCCCGCTATGTCCCTTCTTACCTATTCTGTCTTGTCCTTCTCAGTCTTCCCTTTCCCTCCTTTTAAATCTGTTTCCTTCCTCTGAGGGTTCCTTCATTTCCCTCTATGCCTTCCATTTAATCTTCCAAATCTCCTTTATGTGTCTTCAAGTATCCTTTCCTCCCTCTCTCTCGTGTCCCTTTCTCCTTTCATACAATCTTCTCTCTTCCTCCAGCGACCTTCTCTCTCTCTCTCTCTCTCTCTCTCTCTCTCTCTCTCCTTCCACCTGAGACATTTCCCTCTGTGCAACAACCCTTCGACCCTGTCTGTCTTTGCCTGTCTGTTTGTGTGCCCCTTTCGCTTACAAATCACACACACACACGCACACGCACACACACACACACACACACACACACGCTGTACTCTCCCCCCTTTTCAATCTTTCTATTTTACTTAACATTCCTTCTTTCTTCTCAGCTCTGCCTCCCCTCCCTAACTCTTTCTTCGCACGCCTTAATTTTTCAGTCTCCTCTTGGCATTTCCTCTTTTCCTGCTTCTCTCTCTCTCTCTCTCTCTCTCTCTCTCTCTCTCTCTCTCTCTCTGGTCGTATATCTTTGGCACCCACTAGTTTCTTTGGCACCCACTAGTTTCTTTGGCACACCATCTCTCCCGGACAAGACAACGTTTCCAGGACACACGAGATGCCCAGTTGTCCCATGTGCCGCGGACGCTCGGGTAGTCTTTTTTTAACAGTAAAGGGAGCAGCTCAAGGGCAAAAATAAAACGAAAATGCCCGCTAGCACTGCTCCTATAATGAAAGTAGAGATGATTGTCCGTATGGAGTATGCATCTCATGTGTGGGGGGGCTCCACTCACACAGCTCTCTTGGACAGAGTGGAGTCTAAGGCTCTTCGTCTCATCAGCTCTCCTCCTCTTAATGATAGTCTTCTACCTCTTAAATTCCACCGACATGTTGCCTCTATTTCTATCTTCTACCGATATTTCCACGCTGACTTCTCTTCTGAACTTACTAACTGGATGTCTCCCCCCCTCCCGCGGCCTCGCCGCATACGACTTTCTACTCAAGCTCATCCCTTTACTGTCCAAATCCCTTACGCACGAGTTAACCAGCATTTTCACTCTTTCATCCTCACGCTGGTAAACTCTGGAACAATGTTCCTTCATCTGTATTTCCTCCTGCCTACGACTTGAACTCTTTCAAGAGGAGGGTATCAGGACACCTCTCTTCCAGAAATTGACCTCTCTTTCGGCCACTCTCCTGGACTCTTTTGTAGGAGCAGTGAGTAGCGGGCTTTTTTTTTCTCATTATTGTTTCCTTTTTTTTGCCCTTGAACTGTTTCCTCTGCTGTAAAAAAAAGAGGTCTGAAGTACTTTGAACACATCCGAACACAGTGCAGCATTCAGCGGACAGACATCCGCAGTGTTAATTTCGTTGAAGCTATTGGAATATCATCAATAACTTTCTTTGATTCTCGTCGGCGACGTCCATCAAATAACTGAAACATTGCTACTAAGTGGAAGTAAGGCTTGGTGAGAGGAACAAACAAACAAACAAATGATAATAACGCAACTCATCCTTGGCTGACGTGGTAAAAATAAAGACTAACTGTTCCCTGCTGTTCGGTGAGGCAGATTTGTCGCCCCGCTGCGTCAAGGGAATTATCAATCTTTTCTGCCGGCAAATGCGATGTTTTGAGCCCCACTTGTGTACTCGTCACCTCTGCCCTCGGCGGCGCCCTCGTCAGTGTGTGGGTGAGCGGCCGCTAACCCGCCGCAGAGTCCAGCCCTCGCGTCCTCTTCCTCAAGACGTCTGCATTATTTCCCTCGCACAGGGCGACTCATACTCCGAGAAGGACGGCCCCATTTTCTTGAATAATGTATATCATCCTAGCGACATGAGGGTATTCTCAAGGGATTCTATTTTCCCTGGGAATTCTGTTTCGGGATTCCAGAAAATATTTAGTTTTATGCTGTTGATAAAATTCTTCAGCGTCTGGCCCGCTGGCCCTCCACTCTCTCGCACCTTCACCGCCTCCTGTCGTAAGGTTCCGCCAGCGGCCGTCTCGTCGCCGCTCACTCTCTGCATGACAATAGAAATTGTTTAACTTTAACAATAGATACAAGGTCTTCGCCTCCTTATTCTTTCACTTTTATCTATATTAATATTCATAATGGTTCGGTGTTCCCTTCGTGAAAGACATTTTCTTAGTTATGTGAAAAAGGTTTTCTTCCCAACTTCTCCATTGTCATTAATTTCAGTCTCGCTTTCTAGTTTGAGCACAGAAACCTGCCAGAATTTTAGAAAATATGTAATGCTGCGATGTCGCAGGCAAACAAAGGTCAGCTGATGCTCAAGTCTCCCGAATCTTTCTAGGAAGGGCGCCGGGGGCCGAGCCGCGCCGCGCACAATGCGCGTCTCCGGGGACAAGGGAGCCGCGACAAGCCGGAGACAAAGTCACGGGCCGGGAGGGGGCGGCGGAAGAATGGTGGCGGTGTTTCCTTTTTTCATTTCATTTTCTCTTTCTCTGAATATATAATGTAACCTTTGTTGTAACTTAATTCAAAATAACTTGCTCAAATATTATTATTTGTCAGTGTGAAATAATTGTACTTAAATTTTAAGGCAAAAGATTCATTACTGTTCAAAATGAACACTGTAACACTCGCCAAGGCTAGTTGGTACAATGACTTGCTGCAGCAGGAGCAGCAATTTTGCTTTCAAGTGTTTAAGCAACGTCAGTGCCGGGCGGTGCGCTGCTCGTGTAGCGGTCATGAGGTGCTGATGATGAACAAAATAAATGCTCATTAAAAAGCTTTCATAGATGTGTATAATTTCCATAACAGTATTCTGATCTTCGTATTAGAAGCAAAATATTTTAGGCTGAGTGAAAACATTTCCCTCACGTTTTTAGCTGTCAGATATGAAATCAGTGTTATTATATCTTCATTGAAAAAGCCGAGATCACACAGCTGTGTTACTGTACAGTGTCAGCTGAGCTACATGACACTGCAGCACTGCCCCTCATCACAGCAGATGCACGGAACCTGATGCGTTTTGTAATTAATAATCATAGTTATGTTTTTCCAGATGAATGACTTCCATATGATATGCATGACAGCATTTCCACATGTTTGAAAAGCAAGGCGAAGGAATCTTTGTTACGCATACAAAAGTTAGATATTAACTTCGAATTATGAAGTAATCCAACAGCATTTTTTTTTTTAAGGAAAAAAGCATGGCAAATATTAAAGAAGGGCAAACAAACTACTTCTGAATTTCCCAGAAAGAATATAAGAGTGGAAAAGGTCGATATTTGCACTTGGAAGCCGACTATGATGTGCATTTCAGCGCGAGGCAAGTTACGTGCCAAACCCCAAGAGGATGGAGCGGCGTCAGGTAGAGGAACACAATTATTATTATCATTATTATTATTATTATTATTATTATTATTATTATTATTATTATTATTGTTATTTTATTACTATTATATTTATTATTATTATTATTATTATTATTATTATTATGATAAGCTACCAAAGCCTCCCTTCAGGGTGCAGATACAACGTTGAACCACACAAAATACCAAAAGGTACTGGATAGAAGCAGAGGCAACGAATAGTTAAGAAACAGGCAGTCAAAGTTAAAAAGAGGAAAAATAAAATTACTGTTTCAAAAAGACATTCACACGAGACTTAAATGTAGAAATCTCTGTAGAAAGGACATTCCCATTGGGTAACTGATTCCATGAATTTGTCAACGACTGCGTGGAAACAATTAAATGACGCAAGTCAAGATTAAGAGCAATTTAAAATGTTGACGGCGTCATGTTGTTTGTACACAGGACAGGTGTAAGTCCAGTACCTGCGTACGGAGCATCAACGGAAACGATTCATAAAACTTTACTCCACGAATTCTCTTTAAATAGGGTCAAGGTTTGAATTATCGAAATTAAATTTAGAGGAAACGTTTATTTCAACGTGATCAAGAAAATCAGTCACATACTTGAAAGTTCAATAGGATCAGCGTCTATCAGGAATGGAGCAAATTATTAAATTAACTTCAGAGAGCACACTCTTTGAAAAAAAAAAATATATATATATATATATATATATATATATATATATATATATATATATATATATATATATATATATATATATATATATATATAAACACACACACACACACACACACACACACACGTAGGGGAGGCGGTAGCCGAGTGGTCACCGTGCGGGCGTGGTAAGCACGTGGACCTGGGATCGAGTCCCACCGAAAGACGCAGATTTTTCAAAACCATCGCCGTGTGGTGGAAGATTACCCAGATGCTGCCACCGGGGGACAGCATGGACCAAGCAGAAGTCATAGAACACGGCAGCCGCTATAAATAAAATTCGCCTGCGCCACTAACGAGCTGGGGCCGTCCAAAAAAAACCTCAAGAGAGCCTACCGGCGCTATAGGCAGCACCTAAACACACACACACACACACACACACACACACACACACACACACACACACACATACATACATACATACATACATACATCTCTCTCTCTCTCTCTCTCTCTCTCTCTCTCTCTCTCTCTCTCTCTCTCTCTCTCTCTCTCCCTTTTACACACACACAATTATTAATATATTTCTACTAATTCACCATCATTTTTCTCCCAGCTCGCGTGCCCTGCGCGTGGGCCGCGAGCCCCAGGCGGCACAGTGCGGGCCGCGGCACCGCCAGGCTGCAGCACAGACGCACAGAGATAACGCTCTCTAAACAAACAGAGGGATGAACGCTAAATTCATGAACTATATTCAAGTGAAACAAATATCATTATTACGCTTCGCATCCTTTTACTAACATTAATATATTCGCGTATAACTAACCCAGTTAGCCTATGAATGTACATAAATGCTTTGTTTTTCATGAATTTGCCCATGTTCAGTTACAGAATAACTGAGTTATCTATGCATATATTATTATTTAAACGAAAAGAACTGAAGCATTACAATATTCATTGTTTTCGTTGAATATGGCTTACATATTCAGCTGGCACCCTTTGTTTGGTGAGATAATGCTCTTGTCTGTGCTGCCGTGCTGCAGCGGACGGCTGCCACGGCCACCGGGCCGCGGGGCCTCGGGCATCCTCAGGCTATTTTCAATTGTGTTATAAGGATTAATAATGGTAAGATTAATATAAACATAATGATAAGTTTAATAAAAAAAAAAGGAAAGGACACACACACCAATGGGCAAGATGGCGCCACTATAAACACTTGTCTGCGCCATAACGGGCTGGGGCCGACCATCAGGCACCACCAAGAAAGCCTACCGGCGTCATAGGCCGAAACGTAAACACAACAACAACAACAACAACAACAACAACAACAACCGTACAC
The DNA here is from genome assembly GCF_024679095.1 of Eriocheir sinensis. Classification (NCBI taxonomy): domain Eukaryota; kingdom Metazoa; phylum Arthropoda; class Malacostraca; order Decapoda; family Varunidae; genus Eriocheir; species Eriocheir sinensis. The sequence continues at coordinate 5,413,145 of NC_066518.1, forward strand.
TAAGTCTAGGTTTAAGAAGGATAAGTGCTAACACTGATTTACAAGGAAGGTGGCGGACGGATGGAAAAAACTTAGCAACTAGGGTATTGATTAATGCAAACAGGAGAGAGCGTTTCAAAGGGATAAGAGAAAGATTTGTGGAAGAGGATGACGGATGCCAGACAATACATTCGGGCGCTGCCTTGTGTAAGCTCCTCTCAGACTATTTTATTATTATTATTATTTTTTTTTTTTTATGTGTGTGTGTGCGTGCGGGCTCTTGTTTGGAAGCTAGTCTCTTGGAAAAGGTGCATGTAAGTTGTTGCAAATGTAATAAAGTCCGACTGAAACAATTATCTTTAGCCTGTGCGTGATGCGATGAGTACAATGAGAGCCGCTGCCGCCGACCAAAGTATCCCGTTATAATGAGACGATGAGAGAGAGGGAAATGAAAATCACGTGAGAAGGCGCGGAAATCAAAAAAATATATCTCGTTAGGGATTGACGGAGCGTAAAATCTCTAAACCCTAGCGAGCAGTGGCCACCAAATTTCACGAGTGTCAGGGTATATGGTTATTTAAAAGGAATGGATAAGTAGGCAGGCAAACAGACACACAGAGGAAAGGAGTTACACGGAGTGACTGCAAGGTAGGAACACTCGGGGGGTTTAGGGGGGCGAGGTTGGTCATACATCTTTTTTTTCTTTTACATTAGTGGAAACAACTCAAGGACAAAAACAAAAAGAAAACGAAGAATCCCGCTCATCACTGCTCCTGTAAAAGCATATAGATAGGAGCGTCCAAAAGAGATCAATTCCGGGTGGAGAATCCGATACGAAACAAGGCGATATTCTAAGGAGTATTAAGATCGGTATTGTTAAACGCTTTCCCCTTTAAGTCAATTATTTCCAAAGGCCGAAAAGTGGATCAGTCGGGTTCTCATGAGTGGTATTCTAGGTTCACGGTACAGAGGAAGGGTCAAACTACCACCAGGGTCATAAAACTACTCTTGGAAATGCCCAAAACACCTACGAAAGCCTTGTCAGAAATAAAAACTTGGGCGACGAAATGTTTAGTAATGCGGCCCTAAGTGACGTCATGTGAAAGAGGTCTGGAGGGTTGGTCAGACACTTGCACGATACTTTTGAAGGGTGGCATACAAAACAGACGATATTCTAAGGAGTATCAAGTGACGTCATGTTAGAGAGGTCTGGAGGGTTGGTAAAACACTTGCACGTTACTTTTAAAGGATGGTGTACATAACAAATGATGATCTTTAAGGGGTATTCTTTAAGTGACGTCATGCGAAAGGTGTCTAGAGGGTTGGTCATACAGTTAATAGCGGGCTTTTTTGTTGCAGGTTTTGTTTTTTATCCTTGAGTTGTCTCCCTCGCTGTAAAAAATAAAATAGACAGAAGATGGTGTACAAAAAAGACGATATTTCAGGTGTATTCCTTAACAGCGAAGTCATGGTAAGGGAGTCTCGGTTGGGCTGAGAGGCGGGCGGCTAAGAGGAAATGTTAACAAGCGAAGATTCTGCTCCATCCTCACGACCATTCCATTTTAAGGATAACCACTAAGGCAAATGAGGACTAAGCGTTGATGGCGCGACTCACGCTGCGAAGAAAAAAAAATATAAGGGGAACACAAAAAGCCCCATCTTGTTTCGGCTCGCGGAGTGCTTGCGTGGCGGGTAAAAGGAGTTTAAAGTTGAGGCAAAATATGTGGACAGACGCGCGGTAAAACAAAGCACGCAAAAGAAAGTAGAAAAAATGCATGAGTATGAATAATAAAAGAATACTACATCAGAGACCTCACTCCCGCCATGAGAACTTGTGGCACTTATTCTGGGCGAGTGTTGAGTTGTGTGTGCGGCGCGCTATTGTGGGTGGTGGTGGTGGGTGGGTGGGGGGGGGATGTTGTGTTGTGTTGTGGGGTACTGTGTGGTGCGGCGTGGTGTATGTGGTGTAGTGTAGTGAGGTGTGGTGTTGAGCGGTGTACTGTGCTGTCTTGTGATGTGGCTTGATGGGATATGGTCTTGTGCAGTGTGATGTGGTGTGGTCAGGTGATATGTGGTGTGGTGGTGTGTGGTATAGTACAGTGAGAGGCAGAGTGATGTGGTGTGGTGTGAAGGGAGGTGCCTGGCAGAGTATGGTGTGGTGTGTTGATTGAGTGTGTTATAAGATGCTGTGGCGTAAGAGTGAGCTGTGTTGTGGCCTATGCTGTGGGGTATATTGTGGCGTAAAATGTGGGGTATGCTGTGGTGTACGCTACATTGTGGTGTATGCTGTGTACGGGGTATGCTGTGAGGGTATATTGTGGCGTAAGATGTGGAGTATGCTGTGTAAGGGGTATGCTGTGGGGGTATATTGTGGCGTAAGATGTGGGGGTATGATGTGGTGTACGCTACATTGTGGTGTATGCTGTGTACGGGGTATGCTGTGGAGTATATTGTGGCGTAAGATGTGGAGTATGCTGTGGTGTATGCTATGTTGTGGTGTATGCCGTGTATGGGGTATGTTGTGGGGTTTAATGTGGCGTTCCGTGTCTAGCAGGGGCGAGGTATGGCCAGAGTCCGTTGTTCTGGCGTGCTCCGTGCAGGTGGGACTCACTCGGTACAAAGCCAGCCTGCATAAAGTGGGCGGCAGGAAGAATGGACGGACCTACTACAGTTTATTTAGGCAGTAACTGTATATCTATTCCACCGTGACCATAAACTCCGCCTTTCATTTAGAGTATCAAAGCTTCGGGACGTTAATTTATACTGATAATATGTGTGTACCTTTTTTTTGGTATATTAATCCTGTTTCACGAGGAAATAATAAAGCCTGTACGTCGGGCTTTTTCTCTCTCTCTCTCTCTCTCTCTCTCTCTCTCTCTCTCTCTCTCTCTCTCTCTCTCTCTCTCTCTCTCTCTCTCTCTCTCTCTCTCTCTGGTGTATTTGGCCTGTGCGGAGCGTTCATTTCCATACCATTTCTGGCGATCCTTTACTTCCGATGGTCTTGTAATGGTGTTGCGTTGTTGTTGTTGTTGTTGTTGTTGTAGTTGTTGTAGGTGGTTGTGGTTGTGATGCTGATACTCTGCTATTACTGGTTGTGGTTATTATTATTGATACTAATGCTATTGTTTTGATTTCATAATTATCAACATCATCATCATCGTCTTACTCATCATTACTGTCATTGTTATCATTGTAATCGTCATCCCCTTTCTTAATATTCATCACTATTATTCGTTTTCATCAACATAATCATCACTCGTATTCTCATTCTTATCAACATTCTCCTTCTCTTATTAATTAATCATCATCATTGTTCTCATCATTAGCATCACCTTCCTCCTCCTCTTCCTCTTCCTACTTCACCTCCTCCTCCTCTTCATCTTCATCACCATCATCATCGTTCTCATCATTATCATCACTTCCACCTCCTCCTCCTCTTCATCTTCATCACCATCATCATCGTTCTCATCATTATCATCACCTTTCACCTCCTCCTCCTCTTCATCTTCGTCACCATCATCATCGTTCTCATCATTATCATCACTTCCACCTCCTCCTCCACTTCATCTTCCTCATCACCATCATCATCGTTCTCATCATTATCATCACCTTCCACCTCCTCCTCCTCTTCATCTTCGTCACCATCATCATCGTTCTCATTATTATCATCACTTCCACCTCCTCCTCCTCTTCATCTTCATCACCATCATCATCGTTCTCATCATTATCATCCCCTTCCTCCTATTCCTCTTCCTCTAGCTTCTCCACCTCCTCCTCCACTTCATCTTCCTCATCACCATCATCATTAGCTCTCAGGTGTAATAAGGGGCACCTGTACCCTCTGCGTGTATGCCATCGGTGCCTCCTCGTTCATGCGGCGTCACTTTGCGTCCTTCGTTAAGACTCCCCTGCCCCCGCGCCCGTCCGTCCCTCCCTCTGGCGGTAGGTGTCGACTCTATGGACTCATCACCTGGCCTAATTGAGTCATCTCTTCATTAACTTGATAAACATTCGCGGCAGCATTTCGTCCAGTCCAGAAGGAAAAAGATATTAACGAGATTTCAGGTGAAGTGGATGGAATAATTTGTACATGATTGTTTTTGTTTTTCTTTTGAGTTTCCTGTTGATTTTGTGTATATGTATATTTTTTTGCCTCATCATCGTCACCCTAAGCCATTTTGCTCCCTTGTTCACTGCAGGATAGAGGCTTTTCCCGACGCTTCTTGTTGATTTTGTGTTTACATCTGTATATCTTACCCAACGTTGCCAGATTGTCGTACTCGGCCGATCATATTTCCCGACTTCCTACCCCTAAACCGTCTTCCGGGCTCCAATAACGAAACTCATTTATAGTTATCGTTAAAAGAGTTAGATCCTGATGTTTCTTGGCAATAGTTAGGCGTCAGAAACCGGTAAATACTATGCTCTGAGTACGACAATCTGGTAACGGTGATCTTGCCTCATCCTCATCACCTGAAGCCATTTTGCCATCTAGGTCCATGTAGGATAAAGGACTTTCCCGGCGTTTTTAGCCTCTTTCCGTCTGGTGTTAGTGCACTCCATCCTACTCCGGCAAAGGATCTAATTGCATCACTCCACTTGGTTCTCTGTCTGTCTGCCCTGACTTCTACAATTTCCGGTTTGCCACTTTGTCATTTTTTTGTTATTTCGTTATCATTCCGTTATTTCGTTATTGTCAATTTTTTTTATTCCGTTATAATTTTTTCCGTTATCATTTTTGTTATTCCGTTATTATTTCCACGCATGACACGACCTGCACACCAAGCCAATTCGTGTTCTTCATCATCATTCGTGTTCTTCATCACCATTCGTGTTCTTCATCATCATTCGTGTTCTTCATCATCATTCGTGTTCTTCATCATCATTCGTGTTCTTCATCATCATTCGTGTTCTTCACCACAATTCGTGTTCATCACCATTCGTGTTCTTCGTCATCATTCGTGTTCTTCATCATCATTCGTGTTCTTCATCATCATTCGTGTTCTTCATCATCATTCGTGTTCATCACCATTCGTGTTCTTCATCATCATTCGTGTTCTTCATCATCATTCGTGTTCTTCATCATCATTCGTGTTCTTCATCATCATTCGTGTTCTTCACCACAATTCGTGTTCTTCATCATCATTCGTGTTCTTCATCATCATTCGTGTTCTTCATCATCATTCGTGTTCATCACCATTCGTGTTCTTCATCATCATTCGTGTTCTTCATCATCATTCGTGTTCTTCATCATCATTCGTGTTCATCATCATTCGTGTTCTTCATCATCATTCGTGTTCTTCATCATCATTCGTGTTCTTCATCATCATTCGTGTTCTTCATCATCATTCGTGTTCTTCATCATCATTCGTGTTCTTCATCATCATTCGTGTTCTTCATCATCACTCGTGTTCTTCATCACCATTCGTGTTCTTCATCATCATTCGTGTTCTTCATCATCACTCGTGTTCTTCATCACCATTCGTGTTCTTCATCACCATTCGTGTTCTTCATCATCATTCGTGTTCTTCATCATCACTCGTGTTCTTCATCATCATTCGTGTTCTTCATCATCATTCGTGTTCTTCATCACCATTCGTGTTCTTCATCATCATTCGTGTTCTTCATCATCATTCGTGTTCTTCATCACCATTCGTGTTCTTCATCATCATTCGTGTTCTTCATCATCATTCGTGTTCTTCATCATCATTCGTGTTCTTCATCATCACTCGTGTTCTTCATCACCATTCGTGTTCTTCATCACCATTCGTGTTCTTCATCATCATTCGTGTTCTTCATCATCACTCGTGTTCTTCATCATCATTCGTGTTCTTCATCATCATTCGTGTTCTTCATCACCATTCGTGTTCTTCATCATCACTCGTGTTCTTCATCATCATTCGTGTTCTTCATCATCATTCGTGTTCTTCATCATCATTCGTGTTCTTCATCACCATTCGTGTTCTTCATCATCATTCGTGTTCTTCATCATCATTGGAGTATCTTGGAATTTTGTCCGAGCCCCGCTCGCTTCATATCTCCGCCCCATGATACACCCAACATATTTTTCTCCCTGTACCATTTCCGCCTCTTACTCGTCCTTCTATATACATATATATTCTTTTTAATAATATGTTTTTTTTTCCACTTCAATTACCCTCGTTTTATTTCGTAGCGAATTAGTATCCTGCCGAGTATTTTTTTTTTTTTCTAGCATGACGGACTAAAAAAGGGAATTTCGGTGGAGCGGCGTCGCGGGTGAGGGGGGGAAGGGGGGGGGGATTGGGGAGCGAGGAACAGCTACGGAATTCATGGCGGTGACGGTACGCTCTAAAAGGCGGCTCCATTTATTCAGTCCTACAAGGAGCGGGACAACTAATTTCCTGCAATCCGATCAGGCTCTCTTCGTCTTTTGGCTTTGCTTTCTACATGGCTGCACTGCTTTTTACTATTTTCAAGGTTTTACTGTGTAGCATTCCATGATGAATCTGTATTTCTTTTCAGTGGAATTTAACTTTACATGATTAAAAAAATGATTCCTGCAGATGCATCCGTTGTATATTCATCGTCACTTTAGTGTTCTTCTCTGTAGCTTATTGTGATATTGCTAATAGCTAAATATAACATTACTTCCTTAATAGAAACAAAAGATAAAGATCCTTGCCAATGTGTCTGCGTGTCACGGTGTGTGTGTTGCAGATTCATCACTTCAGGTTCCCAAGATTACAACACTGCCAAGGGTACTCCATGGGAAGGAAGGGAAGGGTGAAGTCATACCCATCTCTGCTCTCTGTCCCTCACGATTACCGAACTATTTATCTTGGTATTAATGATAGTGGTGGCAGTGCTGTGATCCAGTGTTTCCCGGGAGAGGTGAACGCCCTGGGTACCTTCCATTACCTATCCAATTAATGAAAGCCCACCACCCGCAGCGCCGGTGAAATAATAATGACGCGTCTGCTCAATTTTCACCACATTTCGACGTGGATCATTAGATATTTTCATCTGATATTTTCGCCATGTCGACGGTGCAGAGGGAAATATTGTGTGGCCTTCAGACCTGACAATATCACAGATCTTCCTCACGGCACCCCACACTCAGGCTGTTCCTCCTTATCGGCAGGTTGTTGCTCAAAATCCAGCAGCTTAACCCGGTAGCAGCAGGGATCATGTTTCTTAATGGTCCCTCTAAGCGAGAAAAATGAGAAAAAATCACCTCTCACACAAACCAGTTCATAATATATATCGAAACATTTGTGATCAGTTCATGCATCATCTATTTTTTGGGGTTTATAACATGGCACAAATTTGGCCCGTTGCTACTACACGGTAAAGCCACAAATTTGGCCCGTCGCTGCTACCGGGTTAAGGTTTGGCTCAAATTATACGCATCACTCGGAGTCTCAATGTTTCCTAGCAATAACTAGTCGAGAAAGTAGTCGGAGCGGAGTGCCATCCATGCTCCCCCCTGACCCGGTAGCGAGAACTGCCGTCCGAGCACCGCAGGATCGTCGCGGCAAACCCATTTCCAGTACACGGTAAGGAAGTGGAGGTCCAATAGAACTGTCAACACTGGTCTAAGGAAAGAATAAGGAAGACAGCGGCGCCGATAAAAAAGCTATTGAGTTTATGGATGGCTGTCTATATTCCCAAGGCCAAGAATTATTTCAAAGGGAAACGGCGCCAACAGAAACAGGAGGAATTCTGTTTGGAAAGATGGAAAATACGTACAAACACGAGGAAGGGAACGCTGCCTCGTATAATGCCCCGAGTGGAGTTCCGATGAGTTACGGGAGGGAGGAAAACTCGCTCTGTCACCTTCGTCACTTGACATTCGTTCCCTCCCGCCTCTCCCTCCCCAGCGTCGTGGTCCTCACTCAGATCGGGACTCAGGGCCAAGGCGAGGGTACGAACTCATTACTGCTGAACACTTTTACTGGAGGCAAGGCTGCGGCAGATATATATAGCGGGGCGGGGCTGCCACCTGGGCCCACCTGCTGGACGGTAACGGGGCCGTGGAACGAACCGAAGGGCAAACAAGCGAGCTGAAGTATTCGTGCCCTTGAGAAAAAAAAACCCCACTGACTACTTCACGCCCGGGGCACCGCTCGCTCCCCACACAAACAACATTATTCTCTCTCTATGACTGTGACAGCTTGGCACAGTGGCAGGGAATTTATGATCGTATGTTAAGATTAATGTCTGTTAAAATAAGGACTGTGTGGAAGCCAACGGCGGCAGGTGAGGCCGCTACTCACACACAGAAGTTGTATCCGGGGAAGAATTTACTGGATTTCATAGGCAACAAGCGCTTCTTTTTCGTGAGCTTAAAGGTTTGGCAAATTTAAAAAAGATATATGTTTTGTGATAGGCAAGATGCGCTCGACGAGGGGCCGAAGCCTTTGACGGCGTGACAGTCTTTTGACCAACTGCTTCTCTAAAAGTTCGTGCCTTTGAGAACTATCGTTTACGATTTAATTATTAAATATGTTACTGGTGTCGTAATGACTGTTTGACTTTGTAATCGAGTAAAGGGAAATATCAACAACAAAAATTGTCTCTGCTAATCATTGTAATGAAATATATCATTTGTTGCTGTCATTTCCACTTGGCTTCCCAATCAATAGCCGGGCAGCTCAGGTAACAAGGCCTCACCTTTTGACGCACGACTCCCACCTCGTGATGGACAAGCGCAATATTTTACTAAGGCGAAACATTAAACCTCACACAGCGAGGAGAAAAACAATCGCAAATGACCAATCTTTACGTTCACGAGTGTTAATTTCACTTCCCATCACTGCTCTGACACAGGAGGCGCGTGCCGCCGACACGACGCTGATTTCCGGAGCTTGATAGCTGCCGAGTGGCCTCTCGTCACCCCCGCCATTACCTGATAGGCCCTGCTCTCAGCGAATTGGCAATTGCAATGTCTCCGTCAGCTCTTCACGCTCGGATGGGAGCACTGCGCCACACACCCTGGTCGGGGCTCATCCTTCAAGTGTGGGTGCCCTTAGACACTCTGTCCGTTTTCGTTTAATACAAGGAAATCAACACATAATATATTTTACTCCCTGCTGTGACTCGCTCTCTCAGTTTTGTCAAACAAACTAGGTAAACATATTTGTTCATTTAGATGAGCGCTTTATTTTATTATTAAATCCCACACACGTGTTGTCCTAGTGACCCAATTTGGTGTGTGTGCGCTGCCTTGCCGACAATAGCGCCTCGGATCAACATTGAATAAGTGATTATTTATTACCATTCGTAATGTCTGAAGTGTCAAGTTACGCATATTTGTAGCGGGCAGTGATATTGTTTTATGGCACGTAGGAAGGTCTGGAGCGGTGGAGAAACAAACGCTATGAATGATGAAGGAGCGGGGGGAGGAGAGCATCAATATTTAGGAGAAAATGAGGAAAGGAGCAGAGGCTTGAAACTATCGCTGGTCACACTGGAGTACAATAAAGGTTTGAATTTAATTCCGTAGATCTAGTTACCCCACCCTCTGTTAGTGGATATATCTCTTTTTAACCAATGAACCGTGTGACACAAGAGAGAACGTAGTGAGATAGAGAGGAATGTAGTGAGGTAACAACGAACAAAACAAAACTCATCAACCCCAACACTGACAGCACTGGAAAAGCCACGCCCGGGGACTTAGCAGGAGCTTGAGTGCATTTCATGTCACACCAAATTACACATTAATCCTGGGAGAGGGAGTTGCTTAAGCTGGTGTGTGTGTGTGTGTGTGTGTGTGTGTGTGTGTGTGTGTGTGTGTTGCCTCGCGTGTTTACCTGTGCATGTGCGTCAAGAGCCCGGTGTCGTAACATATCACCACCTGCCGTGTACCCGCTCCCCCGGCCCCCCATTCTCACCCGCTCGAGGGCCGCTTTTTAGCCGCGTCGTAACTCTTGGCCGGAACACGCCCGCCCCGCCGCCCCATCTTGCAGCTAAGGGCAAATGAACTCCTCTGCTTGCATATGGACTAATCCAATCTAACCGTACACTTGCACAGTCCATCCGCCGCTGCGTAAATGGCTGGCCCGCCTCGTTCAAGGTACCCGCCGCGCCTCCTTCCTGAGCCCCCGCCTACAGCTTCCCGCCTCCGACAAGTAATTAAAGTTTGGGAAGGCTTCATTGTTATTATGGATTTTCCTGCAACACTCGCTGTAAAAGTGGCTCATCCAGCCCTCACCACAGAAGTCACGGAGCCACGCCCGAGTGAGTGACCAGGAGTGGAAGTCGACGTTTAGTGAAGGGTTCCAGTGATAACGTGAAATGCATTTTACTGTTGTTTACTTTTGCTTTATATAGACCGTTGATATTGAAGCCTTTGTGATAACTGCAACACTCTGGCGCCTCAATACGTGGATTCTTGATACGCATGTTTAGGACATGTTAACAAGTTTTCGCAAGAGCTCTTTTTATACACTGATGCCGTTTTCGACACAAACAGCGGGCATTACTTCATCATTGTCAGGAAAGATGCAGCAAGCTGAAGATGAAAATACACGTGTCAATTTGTGAGGAAATAATGTAGTTTCACATTACCCAGAGATGCCACACTACTAAAGCAGCAACTGACGCAATATACATGTATATATGTATGTATGTATGTATGTATGTATGTATGAATATATATATATATATATATATATATATATCTATATATATATATATATATATATATATATATATATATATATATATATATATATATATATATATATATATATATATATATATATATATATAATCATCAATCTGTTTATGTATCTAAGTATATGTTCTATCTGGAAAACTTTCCGACAAAGAACTGGTTTTCTATAAGTTTCCTGACCGTCCCCAAGACTATTCGTCGAGGTGACGAGCTGGCAGCGATTTCCGTGAAACTACGTCACGTTGGACATGAATTTTAGCTTCACGTTTCCTTGAGGAACACGACAAATTCGTATTGCTACACGCAAGGCGCCATATTGTTTGATTGGACACACGCAACACTTCACACGCGTAGGCACGCTGTTATATGACTGGAAGCGTCCAATTTTTTTATTGTTTCAGCACACTAAAAAAATAATGAGTAAAAAACGTATCTTCGGCAGAATTCATATTTTTTTCTGCTTTTAAACTTTCATAATCGTCTCTGGACATTTTCGTTACTCGTCTGAGTTTCGTAAAAATCTTCTTCCATAAGAAATACTACACACTCATTTTTTTCATCCTCGCTTGCAACGCTCCGTCTTCATCACTTCCAATAACGATGATGAAGATGGAGCCAACTCCGATCATTCACCCAAACTGACTTTCGCGAGTCACAAACATTCCGCGGTGCCAACTGGCACGGCAAACATAGAGTGTGCCATATGGAAGAAAAAAACAACCTTGGGTGAACATCTCACTGAAAGCATGCGATTATTTCCCGCTTACATCGCTGCTCTACTTGACTGCTCGTTCATGTGGCGTTCAGGAGCCTCCGAACAATGTGCTGTTTGGTGGGATCCGATGCCAGCCGGACCAGGTGAAGGAGTACGCGGAAGTCACTCACCTTTATCACCGTTGATGATTCCAAGGAGCAAAGTCAGTGTTTAGTAGGGAGGAGGTGTGACGATGGCAGTTAACACATACACACACACACACACACACACACACACACACACACACACACAAAAAAAAAAAAAAAAGGGGGTCAAATTCAAGATAGGCAAGACAGCCTCGCTCACCTGCTCGACGCACTGCCACGCCCTGCTCGGGGCTCACGTCAGGGACTCACCTGGAAGGGGAGAAAAAAATACATGAATATAATATTTTGACAGTACCTGAAATAGCAAGAATTATATTGGTGTTGCTGTACACTGCTACGCCTGCCACAGCTTCTGCTACTATTGCTGCTGTTGCTGCTATTATTACTACTATTACTATTACTACGACTACGACAACGACTACGAACAATGCTGCTGCTGTTGATGATGATTTTACTTTTTATTATTTTTATTATTGTTATTATTATTATTATTATTATTATTATTATTATTATTATTATTATTATTATTATTATTATTATTATTATTATTATTATTATTATTATTATTATTATTATTATTATTATTATTATTAGTAGTAGTAGTAGTAGTAGTAGTAGTAGGAGCAGTATTATTACTATTTGTTTATAATATTTGTGGTGTTAGTTTTGTCGTTATCATCATTACTATTTCATTACTATCACTTTTATTATTATTGTTATTATTTTTTTTCATTGACTGCTGCCTTTCTTCCATTTTTTTACAGATTTCTTTTTCCAGAACTACTCTATTGGACAGCTTCTCCATCACCAGCATGACCATAATGACTGTTTAAAACACAGCTCGAGTCCAATACTTAAATACAAAACATCCCGGAGACTTATTAAAGGTAACAAACATGGCACAGCTGATCAGCGCCAAGAGGCCCCACGCGTAACGAGTTGGCGGCATTTTGTAATTATTGTGTTGGTTACATATGTCATACAGGACGAGTCTGATACCGGACATGCGCTTCAAAATTTAAATATTTCTCCATTTATAAAACAGAACTTTAAATAATTTCTTCATGGCAACAATATCTACACATCTATTTATCTACTCACGGATCAATCATCTGTCAACACACACACACACACACACACACACACACACACACACACACACACACACACACACACACACACACACACACACACACACACACACACACACACACACACACACTCACACACACACACACATTTTAGAAGCACAACAAATATGTGGCTAAAATATGAGGATACGGATGAGCAAAATTATTATTATTATTATTGTTATTATTATTATTATTATTATTATTATTATTATTATTATTATTATTATTATTATTATTATTATTATTATTATTATCAGTAGCAGCGGCAGCAGAAGTATTATTATTAGGTATTATTATTATTATTATTATTATTATTATTATTATTATTATTAGAAGTAATAGAAGTAGTAGAAGTAGTAGCAATAACAGGAGGAGGAGGAGGAGGAGGAGGAAGAGGAGGAGGAGGAGGAGGCGGAGGAGGAGGAAGAGGAGGAGGAGGAGGAGGAGGAGGAGGAGACTATTCATGAAAACTACTGAAAGGGGAAGGTTAGATAATGACCCTCAAAGCTGGAGTTCAGGAGCCGTGCTAAAGGAGACGACACGAGAGGAACGAGGAGCGCGCGGGGTTGGGAGGTGCATGTCAGGGCGAGTTCCTTGGTGGAGTGGCGGCGGATGCTGCGGCGAGGAGAGGAGCGAGATGAAACTCCCCTCAGTGACAGGGATCCTTTTCACCTGCCGCCCGTCAGGTGTTGCGGCGGAATATTTAAATGCCGCGGAAATATTCAAATACTCCGTTTACCTGGTTTTCGTTTTTACTCTTATCTTATCAGTCTGAATATTTAGTTTCTGTCTGTCTCTTTCGTTATTTATTTTTCGTTTTTTATTTTATCTGTATCTGTCTAAATATTTGGTTTCTGTCTGTCTGTCTGTTTCTTTCTTTCTATTTTTCGCTTTTACTTTATCTGTATCTGTCTAAATATTTGGCTTCTGTCTGTCTGTCTGTTTGTCTGTGCCTGTTTCTCTGTACATTCTCTCTCTCTCTCTCTCTCTCTCTCTCTCTCTCTCTCTCTCTCTCTCTCTCTCTCTCTCTCTCTCTCTCTCTCTCTCTCTCTCTCTCTCTCTCTCTCTTCCTTTGGCCTGCTTCCAGCCTTAGTCCCAAAGGGAAACATCTTCAGGGGGGAAATCTTTGTTTAGCTCTATGCAGTTCCGACAGAGGAAAGCACGCACGCACGCACGCACGCCAAAAGAGATGCAGGATAAAGACTTCCAATAGAGTTTGGTTTTCGGGGTTTTCCATTTTTCAGCGCGTCAACACTCGGGCTCAATATTTTTTAAAGTGTCACGCCTTGAACGAATATATCCATCCACGTTTTTATTTTTGGGTGTGGGAATGATTTGACTTTCTGCATGAATGTATATCCTTTAATCCATCAGAACGAAGCCTTCAGTTATAGAATGTTCTTATTGTTGCTGCCCAGGAGTAACGAAAATAATTAAGTAGTCTACCTGTCAACCAGTCTTTGCTTATTTATTCTCTCTCTCTCTCTCTCTCTCTCTCTCTCTCTCTCTCTCTCTCTCTCTCTCTCTCTCTCTCTCTCTCTCTCTCTCTCTCTCTCTCTCTCTCTCTCTCTCTCTCTCTCTCTGTGTGTGTGTGTGTGTGTGTGTGTGTGTGTGTGTGTGTGTGTGTGTGTGTGTGTTTATGTGTGTGTAGGTGTGCCTGTGCGTGGTCCATTATTTTCAAAACATGCAAGGCGACCATAGACAGAAAAAAATGTTGTCCGTATTAATTGTGACGGTTCCGCAGCCTCGTGTATAGTTTTTCTTCGTGACATAAATACACGCGCGTGGTCGGCCGCCTCGCTGGCCCCACCGGCGGCAGGTAAAATATACAGTTACCTTTTTGCCGCGAATCGTTAACAAGCGTCCGGCACTTTTTTCCCCTCCTTTTTAATGATGCACGTACAATATTACTGTAAAATTCGCTTCTTTATTTACCGCCAGAAAATTTCGCATTGTAAGAGCATTTTAAAGTCTCCCTACGCCGGCACTCCATCCAACAAACCGTACACGACCAGGAATTGTTTAACATTTCCACGCGGAACTCAATTAATTGCACATTCATATTCACTTTCTCTGGCTGCTGTAAAAGGCTGAGCGGTGCCATGACTTTTAATAACGGTGATAACAGCATTATTAATATCAGTTCTTATAATCATCATCATTACATTTGGTGAAAATACAAATAAATATATACGAACACATTTATAAAAAAATAATAATAGTGCTATCACAATGACAATAACAATAAATTACAATTACTACTACTACTACTACTACTACTACTACTACTACTACTACTATTAATATTACTACCACTACCATCAACAAAAATATTTCAATAATAATACTAATGATGAAAATAATAATAATAATAATAATAATAATAATAATAATAATAATAATAATAATAATAATAATAATAATAATAATAATAATAATAATAATAATAATAATAATAATAATAATAATAATAATAACAAAGAAGAAGAAACATGTTGAAGAATCTTGGCTAAGTAGTTTTGCCCAGTCCTCGTGTGGCCAAAACGAACCATATCATTGCGGCGAACGCGCTGAAGAATTAATAAATTTTGTAGCTCCCTCAGACAGACTCCCTCCGTGGAAAAGTAATGCAGGATGTGTTTATTATTAATCTAGTGCATCCGCTCAGGAAATGTCATGTTTTATTATGTAGAAAATATTAATAGTTTACTTCTGGAGTTGCGCAGCCTCGAGAGCAGTAACAGACGACCACTCCCGGTTCTTCTTTCATTAGGTCACTCATTTGAGCTTGTAGAGGTGACCTGAGGTGGGCCGTGGAAAAAGGAGATCCAGTTCTAAAATGATTTAAACAAAACTATAGTCACTGTACATTACGCTGACCCAGAAGTCCCGCCCCCCTTTTTCAAATTAATGGCAGCTGATTGGTCGGATGAAAGGAGCTTGGAGTTAGGAGTCAATTGATTGGTATTATAAGACTCTATCACCTCTCACATTAACAATTTATGAAGGTTAAAGAGGGGGTCAGTTTAGTTCTAATGAGTGTTTCCTTAGGTTCATGGTACAGAAGAAGGGTCAAACTAACACCAGGGTCATAAAACTACTCCTGGAAATGCCCACAACTCCTACGAAAGCCTTGTCAAATATGTGTAAAGAGGGGGTCAGTTTAGTTCTAATGAGTGTTTCCTTAGGTTCATGGTACAGAAGAAGGGTCAAACTAACACCAGGGTCATAAAGCTACTCCTGGAAATGCCCACAACTCCTACGAAAGCCTTGTCAAATATGTGTAAAGAGGGGGTCAGTTTAGTTCTAATGA
This sequence comes from Eriocheir sinensis, assembly GCF_024679095.1. Classification (NCBI taxonomy): domain Eukaryota; kingdom Metazoa; phylum Arthropoda; class Malacostraca; order Decapoda; family Varunidae; genus Eriocheir; species Eriocheir sinensis. The sequence continues at coordinate 5,429,091 of NC_066518.1, forward strand.
GTGTTTCCTTAGGTTCATGGTACAGAAGAAGGGTCAAACTAACACCAGGGTCATAAAACTACTCCTGGAAATAGCCACAACTCCTACGAAAGCCTTGTCAAATATGTGTAAAGAGGGGGTCAGTTTAGTTCTAATGAGTGTTTCCTTAGGTTCATGGTACAGAAGAAGGGTCAAACTAACACCAGGGTCATAAAACTACTCCTGGAAATGCCCACAACTCCTACGAAAGCCTTGTCAAATATGTGTTCTTGGGCGGCGAAATGTCTTATAATACCACCCAATGTTACTCTGCAGCCAAGGTGAGGGAGGGGCCGGGGCTTCTGGGTCACGTCAAAGAACGAAGGATATAGTTACGGTACATCGCATTACTTCAACTGATATCCCTCTGCATGATCTCTATTTTCTTCTGCAATGCACGAACGTAAAAATGATTTGAAGAAGGTATTTAACGTGATATGACTGTAAAATGCTGCTTTGTCGATGCGTATTACTCCTACCCCTTCTATGTATACCTACTTTTTTTTTATCTACTCGACATAAATGACTGAATACCTTAACGCATTGACTTATTATTTAGCAGCAGTATTATTGAAGCTTTCTTTACTCTTTATTAATATGTCAGCAGATCGCTTTCGTGTTCATAACGCATACTAGAAAAAAAAAATAGCATGACGATTAAAAATACGAGAGAGAGAGAGAGAGAGAGAGAGAGAGAGAGAGAGAGAGAGAGAGAGAGAGAGAGAGAGAGAGAGAGAGAGAGAGAGAGAGAGAGAGAGAGAGAGAGAGAGAGAGAGAGAGAGAGAGAGAGAGAGAGAGAGAGAGAGAGAGAGAGAGAGAGAGAGAGAGAGAGAGAGAGAGAGAGAGAGAGACACACACCACAACTATTCACATCTTGCCCTTGGCTCTACCACATAAAGAAGGCTTATACAAGTTTTCCACCACTTTTTTCCAACAATAAAACTTTATATTATGTAAACCTCACACCGCGCGATGCACAATAATAATATATGTAAAACCAACTAAGTTAAAAACACACTAAGTTAATATATCTTGCAGCATTTCCCGGTATGAGGATGAAGTGGGGGTTATGGCGGACGAGAAACGGAGGGGGGCTTCGAGGTAGAGTGAGTGAGTGAGTGTGTGTGTGTGTGTGTGTGTGTGTGTGTGTGTGTGTGTGTGTGTGTGTGTGTGTGTGTGTGTGTGTGTGTGTGTGTGTGCAGACTCGCGATGCACTGAGCAGCCCATCAAAGTGTGAAACATCAAACCCGCCGCCCACATACACACACGCCCTTCGTAAATCCTTCCACGGGGCGGCTGAGTAACATTCGCCGCTATATAGAAAAGCCACTCACATCACATCCCCCAAGGACGCGTGTGAAGCCTGAAATATATGTTGAGGATTATGTAAGAAGTGAAAACATCGAGGACTACGGAGAGAAATGCGTGCGTGAAAACTTAATATATCTAGGTCATTGAATTTTCTGTGGAGGACGAAAATATTTCCAGCAAACATGCTTGAGAGACCTTCATTATACTTTTTATCCTCCAATGAACGAAAGACGACTCACGTAAAGGGGACCAGGGAATATACTATGTCTACGAAGAATGGTTCATCACGCTATCACCACATTTTTTTTTTTTACAACAAAGGAGACAGCTCAAGGGCACAAAAAAAGGAAACAATAATAAAAAAAAGCCCGCTACTCGCTGCTCCTAAAAAGAATCAAAAGAGGTGGCCGAAAGAGGGGTCAATTTCGGGAGGAGACGTGTTCTGATACCCTCCTCTTGAAAGAGTACATACGCAAAAGTTGCTTTAATAACGACCTATTGGAAAGTTTCGTGATAGATAGTGACGCAAAAAAGTTACGTCAGCCAAACACTTTCTGCAACCAAAAATATGTGAAGATTATTTTATCTTTTTGTTTTGGTTGTTATACTTTTATTGTTGTTTTCATGTAGCAATATGACACTGAAAGAAAAATTTATTTTCCGAGAATTTCCTTGCCGACCACGACAAACGTAATTATTCAACTGTTATGCTACAAAGACCGCTGCGAAACAGGAAAAAACTAACCTTTTACCTTTTGAGTGCAACCACGGCAAAGAGAATCGTGGTTATCAGTCAATATTCTCTCAGCAAAAGTGAAAACAACAATTTAATAGCAATACAGCTTCAAAAAGGACGATATTCAACTGCATGAGGGGTCTGAAAATTAAAAGATGAAGTGTTACATACTCGGAAAGGTAGTACTTTCGCTTTGATGTGCATGGCCGTTTGCAGCTTTTTGCCCGTCAAAGTCAACTTCTGGGAAAGAGAATGTGAAATGAACGATGTGACGCGTGGTGCGGCAGTGAAGCGGTGAAAAGTTTATATGACAACGTGGCCGAAGGTCGATATTGTGACATAGAGAAGAAGGGGGATGAGAGAGAGAGAGAGAGAGAGAGAGAGAGAGAGAGAATATGAATCTGGAACAAAGCTTCACGGCAATATGTATTTGGTGTGCAGATTAGCCTACTCAATTCCCTATATGTTGAGGTGCACGTTAGAGATGACAAGGAACGAAAAAAATAAAACTAAATAAGAGCATACGTGAACATCAGACTGGCCAAAAAGAAAGCAGACAAATTAATGAATGAACTGGATCTGCAACAGTGCGCTTGGGAGAGTATTCAAAGTGAGCATCGCATATCTACATCATATATTGAAAGCTTGGCTAAGAGGACTGTAGTGTCAACGTGAAACAACACAGTAAAGGTCAGCGCACCCGTGTGTCTGCTACTACTCATGCAATAACAATTTAAAAATGTACCCAAGAAGATTAGTTGGGTTCTCGTGAGTGTTTTTTTTTATGCTCATGGTGTAGAGGCCTTATCAAACTACCTACCCATGGAAACACGAACACAACCTCTACGAAAGCCGTACTGAATGTGGATGTGTAAATCCCGAAATGAATCCAAGAAGGTTATTTGGGTTTTCATGAGTGTTTCTTCATGTTCAAGGTGCAGAGGCCTTGTCAAACTACCACTAGGCTTATAAAAACTACCCATGGAAACACGAACACAACCTCCACGAAAGCCGTACTGAATGTGGATGTGTAACCCCCGAAATGTACCCAAGAAGGTAAGTTGGGTTCTCGTTTTTTTTTTATGTTCACGGTGCAGAGGCCTTGTCAAACTACCACTAGGCTTATAAAAACTACCCATGGAAACACGAACACAACCTCTACGAAAGCCGTACTGAATGTGGATGCGTAAACCCTGAAATGTATCCAAGAAGGTTCGTCGGGTTCTGGTGAGTGTTTTTTTAAGTTCATGGTGCAGCGGCCTTGTCAAACTACCACTAGGCTTATAAAAACTACCCATGGAAACACGAACACAACCTCCACGAAACCCGTACTGAATGTGGATGCGTAAACCCTGAAATGTTTGAGAGTATGAGCCTACCTGTTCTGTCCGGTGGCGAGGTAAATTTTAGGAAGGGGCGGTGTGGAAATAAAGGCCAAACCCATTACAATATGCAGCGCCGATCGTGACGGCCGGCCACACGTTTTATTCATTTTGTGATGAGTCCGCGGCTTCAAGAGATATGCCCTGACGAAGGTGGAGGGCGGGAACAATGGCGGGAGAGGACGGTTAGAGTGACGGAGGTGATGATGATGGTGATAATGATGATGAAAATGCAGGAGTAGGATCGTAGTGGTGGTGGTGGTGGTGGGGGTGATGATGAGAATATGATGATGATAATGATAATGATGAAGAAGTGGTAGGAGAGGAGGATCGTGGTGGTGTTAATGGTGGTGGTGATTATGGTGGTGGTGATGAATGGGATGGCCGTGCAGCGATAAGGGGGTAGTAATTATAATGACAAATGACGATGACGACAATAATGGCGATAATGACTGGTAATAATACTGACTGAATTGACGCTAACACAAACTACTTTAGTCTCCATTAGCTTTCTCTAGTCTTATTTCTTCTTCGGTCTTCTTTAGCAAACTTCTATAGCCAATGCGAGAACGGTAAACAATATCTCTTGTTCTCGTTCTGTTTTCTGTTGTTGGAGCAGAATCAAGCAGGTCCTTTTAGTCCTTGTTATTTTTTCCCGTTGAACTGCCTGCCTCCCTTCCTTACTATAAAAAAAATAAAAAAATAAATCACATCTTTTTTCCATATATAAGGCCCTGTTTTTTTTGCCGTTGAACTGCCTCCCTCCTTTGCTGTAAAAAAAATCACCTCTTTCTTCCATATATAAGGCCCTGTTTTTTTTGCCGTTGAAATGCCTCCCTTCCTTACTATAAAAAAAAAAATCACATCTTTTTTCCATATATAAGGCCCTGTTTTTTTTGCCGTTGAACTGCCTCCCTCCTTTGCTGTAAAGAAAATCACATCTTTTTTCCATATATAAGGCCCTGTTTTTTTTGCCGTTGAACTGCCTCCCTCCTTTGCTGTAAAAAAAATCACCTCTTTTTTCCATATATAAGGCCCTGTATTTTTTGCCGTTGAAATGCCTCCCTCCTTTGCTGTAAAAAAAATCACATCTTTTTTCCATATATAAGGCCCTGTTTTTTTTGCCGTTGAAATGCCTCCCTCCTTTGCTGTAAAAAAAATCACATCTTTTTTCCATATATAAGGCCCTGTTTTTTTTGCCGTTGAAATGCCTCCCTCTTTTGCTGTATAAAAAATCGCCTCTTTTTTCCCTTCCCTGTCTTTTTTGCCGTTGAACTGCCTCCCTCCTTTGCTGTAAAAAAAAATCACATCTTTTTTCCATATATAAGGCCCTGTTTTTTTGCCGTTGAACTGCCTCCCTCCTTTGCTGTATAAAAAATCACCTCTTTTTTCCATATATAAGGCCCTGTTTTTTTTGCCGTTGAACTGCCTCCCTCCTTTGCTGTATAAAAAATCACCTCTTGTCTCAATATATAAGAAGTCATGTTTGCACTACCACTCATAATGTCCTGTTTTCAGATACTCTAATCCATCACTCACTCGAAAATACTCCTCACGGTTCACGAGGTCAACTTTCATGCGTAGTTGTAGCGTAACACCGAACTATTTCACTCCCCCAAACCCCACCCCCCCTCCCCTTAGCGTGAAGCAACGGCACTGCGGGCGAAACTAATTACTGATAAGGATGAGGAGGCTGCAGTCTGTGGGATGTGCCTCTCCTATCTCGCGGCCTGGGAACACTTAATTATTCAAAGTGATGGACGGGACGCCGGGCACTTCAGTCACTCGTATCAGCGCGCACACACACACACACACACACACACACACACACACACACACACACACACACACACACACACACACAGGACTCCCTTCCATTTCTTAAACTTCGGCCTTTTCCTTCCCTTGAAAATTATCCACTTCCTCTTCTCTTCGTGTTTATTCTCTTCTTTTTCCTCGTCTTTCTGCTCTTCGTACTCAATTTTCACTCTCTTACTACGTTTTCTCCTCCTCCTAATCTTCCTCTTCCTCTTCCTCTTCTCCTTTTCCTATTCGTGTTTGTTCTCTTCTTTTTTCTCGTCTTTCTTCTCTTCTAACTCCTTTTTCACTCTCCTACGGTTTTCCTTCTCCTCCTTTTTCTCTTTCTCTTTCTCTTCCTCCTCCTCCTTTCAGTATCAATTTAACTCTTATTTGTCTTACCACTGTTTTCTTCTTCAACTTCTTTTTATTATTTTATTTTTTTCATCATTAACTCTTTCTTTTTCTTCTCTACTTTGTTCGTATTCTAAAGCTTCTCCCCTTTTTTCTCATTACTTTTATACTCTCATATCACATTATTTTTATTCTTCTCTAATACCTCGTCCGTCTTCTTCTACTCTTCTTTTTTCTCCTTTTTTTTTGAAGCTCACGTTTCCTTCACAAAAGTCTCCTTCTTCGTCAGCCACTCAGGTAAGTTGGGTTTCGTTCATGCATAATGGAGCCGGGCGTGTGATGAAAGTGGTTCAGTCTCACCTTAATGCTCTCTTCACTTAGCTAAATCTCACTTCTGCCTCTTTTAATTAAACCCATTATGCTCGACTATTTCCTTGATACATCGTCATCGCCGGATATTCAGCCTCTGTTTCTTTGCCTACATTTCTAATTGCGTATGTCTGTGTCTGTCTGTCTGTCAATCTGTCTGTCCGTCTGTGTATTTGCCTGTCTGTCTGTCTGTGTTTATCTGTCTGTCTGTCTTTCTGTCCGTCTCTCTGTCTGTCTGTCTGTCTGTGTATTTGCCTGTCTGTCTGTCTGTCTTTCTGTCCGTCTGTCTGTGTATTTGCCTGTCTGTCTGTCTGTGTTTATCTGTCTGTCTGTCTTTCTGTCCGTCTCTCTGCCTGTCTGTCTGTCTGTGTATTTGCCTGTCTGTCTGTCTGTCTTTCTGTCCGTCTGTCTGTGTATTTGCCTGTCTGTGTGTTTATCTGTCTGTCTGTCTTTCTGTCCGTCTCTCTGTCTGTCTGTCTGTGTATTTGCCTGTCTGTCTGTCTGTCTTTCTGTCCGTCTGTCTGTGTATTTGCCTGTCTGTCTGTCTGTGTTTATCTGTCTGTCCGTCTTTCTGTCCGTCTCTCTGTCTGTCTGTCTGTTATGTTAAGGTTCATGCGCCACTAGAGTCGTTTGTTGACCCTCATTACTGAACACTATAGGGACGATCGCAAAGGGTTACTGGTCGGGAGCGTCAATCCAGGGGCATTACATTGACCATTTCGGAGAGCCAACCACTCCCACACCATACCCCTTTTTGGTAACCCTCAACTCATTTAGTACTGTTATTGTGTACATGATCATCGTGTTTGGCATTGCCGTGACACAGACACACTCGGAACATCTAAATCTCATTGCAGGGAAAAACGTTCAACCAATCCGCTTAACATCAGTGGCTGGCAATCTATTACATAATTCGAGAGTAGTAGCAATACGCTTAATATTTTCCATCTGAAACATTTAAGGCTTCACTTGCAGTATGTAGTATTATTGGAGTCCCTCACCTTCGTATAAAAAAAGAAAAACTCGCTGAAATATAGACCGTTTAACACAGCTGCCGGACTGATCCTTTCCGACACAATAAAGACTACCGGGAAAAGCTGCTGTGGGAAAACCTGTCCTTCAAACGATTCCGGGGAAAACTTGTAAAACGGTACCGCCCTTTGGTGTCTATTTTCCCCGGTTAAACAAAACACAGAGTTCGTAAACAATAACAACGGAGTGCAACCACAACACGCGGGCACGACCAGCTTGCTGCCATGGTGAAAAGGCCCCCTCCCCACCACACACACACACACACACACACACACACACACACACACACACACACAAACCCAGCCAACCAACCAAACAAAACAACCAGGCAGCAGAAAAAAAAACTACTTTAATCTTAATGGCGATAATTTGGCTTCGTTAAATGTAGATGTTTGGGCAATGCATCTACGGTGGACGATGTTGTGTGACTTATCCTTATCGTTACTCTCTCTCTCTCTCTCTCTCTCTCTCTCTCTCTCTCTCTCTCTCTCTCTCTCTCTCTCTCTCTCAGCTATTCTGGTCACATTCTCAGTGCCTTAAAATACTAAACAAGACGTCCTAATCGATGACTGGTATATGTTTACAAGTTTCGGCGATGAAGTTTCCCGGTAAAAGTTAATGAAGTTAGCAGACCGATATTGCGGGAATGTCGCTCGTTTGCCAGTTTTTGACAAGGCAACTGACAAGCCAAACAAGAATCCAGGCGTGTTAATGAAAACAAACCGTCACAACCAGGCTAAACGTGTGTGTGTGTGTGTGTGTGTGTGTGTGTGTGTGTGTGTGTGTACGCGCGCTTAGTGGCTGTTGATAGTGATATTTGGAGGAAAACTTAAATAAACTATTTTTTAACTGAATAAATAAATAAAAAAAAAATGTGGCCCCGATAAACATATGAATTGCTCGCTCTGAAATGCTGAAATCACGGCCAAGACTCTGCAGGGGTGTATCGAGTGGCTCCCTCCACCTGCCGCCGTCACTGAGGTGCCTCCTGAACACCCGCGAGCAGGTGCCGCGAGGAGGTGCGGGAAGGGCGCGAGGGGCTGATGCATGACGCTCGACGCACCTTGCAAACACTTGTGAAGTCACTCATTAAGCAGACGTGACTCTCAAAGGTATCAGCTGACAGGGAGCGAGGAGCTGGACGCGCCAAGGGCCCCGCTGCCTCGCCTTCCTACAAGCAACATTATCGGATTCCCATCAGCACGCACACAAAATTTACATCCGGCTCGAGAAGGCGTCCTGCCCGTCCCCTGTTCCTCCTTCCGGTGAGCACTGCTGACGATGGTTTATCTCCTAAGTTGTCTTAATGTTTGCAGCAAGAGTTTCTGCAACTCAGGAGACGACCAGATATTTCTCCGTGTGCAGCATTGACCTTATATTCGTAGTGTCTCACTGCTTGCATTTAGAAAGTCAACATGCTTCAAGACAGGTAGCACACGTGTACCATTTACGTGGCTTTTGTTTAGGAGATTCCACAAGGAAAAATTCTCGTGTTTGTCATCTATTATACACGACTGTCTCGTTCTCTTCCTGGACGCGGAAAAAAAAAAATATATATATATATATATATATATATATATATATATATATATATATATATATATATATATATATATATATATATATATATATATATATATTGTGTAATGACCATCAAATATATAATCTAAATATTTAAACACCGAAAAATATATCAAAATTATTGCATTATTGCTGCGTTTGACAAGCTCTGCCATTGCAGTCAACTTATTACTACATTTGCGAGGTGTGTGTGCGGAAGACTGCATTCTTTCACTGTGGAACATGAAATCAAACATTCCTGATTTATTAAAAAAAAATCTGGTGTTCCCTCCCCACGAAGTATATCTTTTAGGGCAATAACTTGAGTTTTTGTGCCTCCTCGCGGGTCTTGTATTCACATTTCAACTTGGAATTGAATCTCGCCCGTCGAGATGTGATGCAAACAAACTCCCACCCGCGCCTACACAGCCACTCCGGACCCACTCGGGCGGCGAGGATACGGAAACAGAATACAATTTACTGTGTATACACACACACACACACACACACACACACACACACACACACACGTACACACATTCATATACACACTCATTAACACACGCTAACACACACAGACGTCCTGACTAAGTACGTTGAGCGCTCTGCATAGTCATTCCTTATTTTTCCTTCACTTCTAGATTAATTAATTTTCATTTTCAATTACGTGGTGCCCGAGAGAGGAACCCTAATGTATCACAAGGACCCGGAAGTTTCCTTGTGATGTCCTACACTTACCAAAAAAAGATTGTCAGCAGATTAATGAATACCTTCAGGATATTCTCTCTCTCTCTCTCTCTCTCTCTCTCTCTCTCTCTCTCTCTCTCTCTCTCTCTCTCTCTCTCTCTCTCTCTCTCTCTCTTTTGTCATGTGTCCTGTCTCGTTCTCGCGTCGTGTTTTTCTCTCTCTCTCTCTCTCTCTCTCTCTCTCTCTCTCTCTCTCTCTCTCTCTCTCTCTCTCTCTCTCTCTCTCTCTCTCTCTCTCTCTCTCTCTCTCTCTCTCTCTCATCGTCAACCCTCTCCACCTTTCTACATTTCAGCAACACGTTCTAAGCTAAGACTAACCTTCGCACGCCATCTGCAGGGGAGTCGACTAATCTCTGCACATCCTCCAACGATTTGCAACCTTGAAAACTGCCACTACTCTTTCCTTCCTACCTTCCTTCCTTCCTTCCATCCATTCCCTCTGTCCAAGCCATGGCACCAGTCTTTCTTTCCTTCCTTCCTTCACTCTATCCATTCCCTCTGTCCAAACCATGCCACCACGCTTTCCTTCCTTCCTTCCTTCACTCTATCTTTTCCGCTGTCTAAATCATATCCCCAACCTCTCCTTCCTTCCCTCCATCCATCCCCGCTGTCCAATCCATACTATCAATCTTTTCATCCTTCCTTCTTTCCTTTTCTCCGTCCGTTCCCGCCGCTGTCCAATCCGTCCGCGTGTTCAAATCATTCCCTTTCACCTCCTCTTGCACCCTTGCCTCCGATATTGCAGTTTTATTAATTTGTGGTAAAGAGTGCAGCTTCGTCGCGGGCATGTGAGGGTGTGCGGGGCCAGATAAATGTTGCATCATCCGTATTGGAAACGCTCGAATATGCGCTTAAAACAACGAATAAAAGTATGGTAAAAGTATGTAGGTATTTAATAATCTTGAACGGGCTTTTACGGGGGCGAGGAGGGAACACACACACACACACACGCACACGCACACACACATAGATAGATAGACAGACATACCATACATACCTTTCATACCATTTCTAGATACAAACAAACACAGCCTAACCCAACATCCCAGATTCAGCCACAGTACAAAAGAGGCGTGACCCAAGATGATGAGGGCTTCGTGTGAGGGGCGGAAGGCAAGGGAAGGCGAGAAAAAATGAAGAACGTTACACCCATACATATAAATCCTAACACGTTGACACCACAAGCCCCGTCATTGTAGACAGAGACAAGATTGTGGGAAGGTTTGCTGTCCTTGTGTGTGTGTGGGAGGGGGGGAGGGGCAGGACACGGCAAACAAGGGTACACAAGGGCGTGCTAAGGCGGGGGGAGAAAAAGGACGAAAGGGCTTGAGGTGAATCAGGAAGCAGACGAGGCGACGTTCACATGTTAGCGAAGGAAGGAAGGGGAGGAGAATCACGTGCAGGAAGGAAGGGAGAGGAGGAGAGGAAAGGAGAAAAGGATGTTGGGATTTGTTAGACGGGGAAAGAGTCCGTTAAAGTTCAGGAAAGCAGGAGCCCGGCGACTTTGACCATTAAGAAGGTTGTGGAGAGGCAGGAAGGGCTGAGGGAGACACGGAGTTCGGGGAAGGAAGAGCGGCCGGGGAGAGGAAGTACTGCGGGGAAGGAACTGAGGAGACTGTGGATGGGCGAGAATGGAAGCGAAGGAGATAGAAAAAAGTAAAAGGGAGAAGAAGAAATGAGAAATGAAAGGTAATAAGGAGAATTAGTGGGAAGAATAAGCACTGTGGGAGAGAGGACTGAGGAGAATGAGAATGGGCAAGGATGGAAATGGCGAAGTAGTAGTGAAAGAAACGAAAAGGAAGGTAGAGAAAAGAGAGGCAATATGGAGGAAGTAGTGAAGAGAGGAGACTGTGGCGAGAGAGCCGGGAGACAGAATGGGCGGCGAAGTAGTAAGAGGAAGGAAGAGGAGGTAAAGAAATAAGAGGCAATAGGGAGAAGGAGGTAGTGAGGAGAGAAGACTAATGCTGATGATGGGCAAAAAGGAGATACGAAAGAATAGACAGAGAGAGAAAAGAAAAAAGCTTAGCGAGGGGGAGAGACATAGATGAGAAAAAAAGAGAAAAAAGAGAAAAAAATAGAAAAAAATAGAGAAAAAAAAGAGATACGGAAAAATAGATAAAGAGAGTAAAGAAAAAGCTTAGCGAGGGGGAGAGACATAGATGTGACATAGAAAGATAGACACAGAAAAAGGGGTAAAGAGAATAAGAAAAGTCAGTTAGAGAAGAAGACAGATGGTAAAAGGTGATGGGGGGGGGGGGGGTAAGCTGAGACATACGAAGATAGAAAGTGAGGGAAGAAAAAGGAGAAGATAGGAAAGACGATACACGGAAACGCAAAATGACGATGAGAACAGAAAAAATGAAATAAGAAGAGCTTGTAGCGGGAGAGCAAGAGAGCAGAAAGGGAATGGGATAAGAGGGTGAGAAGAACTTGTAGAGAGAGAAAGAGGGATGAAGGAGAATGAGAAAAGGGACTAAAGAAGAGTAGCCGAGGAAGAGAGAAAAAAAAAAGAGCTCGGAGTGAGAAGAGGAAAAACTGAGAGAAAGAAAGACAATCAAAAGGGTGAAAGAGCCGAAAGAAATTGGGAAGAGACTCGAAATGAAGAGAGACGGACGACGAAGAAATGGGAAAAGATTATAAAAAAACGGAGAGAAAAGACCGAAGGAGAATGGGAAAGGATTGACAAAAGGAAGAAAGAGGATTGAAGGAAAATAGGGAAAAGACTGACGAAAGAGAGAGAGAGAGAGAGCGAGAGAGAGAAAGGCCCAAAGGAGAACGGGAACAGACTCGAAAAGGGAGAAAGAGTGCCGAGGGAGGGAAGAGGGGCGAGGTGGTGTGTATAGTGTGTGTATACAAGAGAGTGAGCGACCAGTGATGTGGAAGAGCAATATCTCGGCCATTCATCCCTCGAAGCCTGGACGCCGAGTTAGTGCGGCAAAACGAAATATACGAATAAAACATTAAAGCTGAGATCGAGGTTTTGAGGTTGAGGGGAGGGAGGGAGATAGAGGGGGAGGATGGAGGGAGGGAGAGAGAGTGTTAGTGCGGCAAAACGAAATATACGAATAAAACATTAAAGCTGAGATCGAGGTTTTGAGGTTGAGAGGAGGGAGGGAGATAGAGAGGGAGGAGGGAGGGAGAGAGAATGTTAGTGCAGCAAAACGAACTTAGCGAATAAAACATTTGGTTGAAATTGAGGTTAATGCTGAAAGGGAGGGAGAGAGAGTGAGAGGGAGGGAGAGGGAGGGAGGTAGGGAGAGTGAGAGAGAAGAGAAAAGAACAGAGCAGAGAAAAGAGAAAAGAGGAGAAGAGGAGAGAGGAGGGAGGGGAGGCGGAGGAGGAGGAGGAGAGAGAAGAGAGAAGAAAAAAGAAAAGAGAGAGAGAGAGAGAGAGAGAGAGAGAGAGAGAGAGAGAGAGAGAGAGAGAGAGAGAGAGAGAGAGAGAGAGAGAGAGAGAGAGAGAGAGAGAGAGAGTGAGAGAGAGAGAGAGAGAGAGAGAGAGAGAGAGAGAGAGAGAGAGAGAGAGAGAGAGAGAGAGAGAGAGAGAGAGAGAGAGAGAGAGAGAGAGAGAGAGAGAGAGAGAGAGAGAGAGAGAGAGAGAGAGAGAGAGAGAGAGAGAGAGAGAGAGAGAGAGAGAGAGAGAGAGAGAGAGAGAGATGCAGCAAAAGGGGAAATTGAAGTGCAGAGGAAGAGAAAGGTTGGGGAAGCAGGGAAGTGAACAATGAAAGGCGAGACACAAAAGAAATGGAATAAAATAAGAAAAGCAACAACAAAAGCGAAAATAAAAGTAACAGAGGAAAACAAGAAGAAAGAGAACAGAAGGAGGAGGAGGAAGAAAAAAGGGACTGAAGCTTGGAGAGAGAAAAAGAAGAAAAGATAAGAAAAGAAGAAAGAAAAACTAAACAAGAAAGAACAAAATACGTACGAAATGAAGATAAATGAGTCACAGAATAATGGAAGAGAAGGTGGGACGAAAAGAAGGGAATTAGGGAGAAGGGAAGAACAGACGGATGGAAGGAAATAAGGAAGGAAGGGAGGAAAGAAATCAAGAAGGGAATACGAAAGAAAGGAAGGAGGGAAGAAAAGAAGGGAGGAATAGAAGAAGGAAAGAAGTAGAAGAAGGAAAGAAGTAGAAGAAGATAAGAGAGAAATATAAGGACAGCTGAGGAAGGATATAATTCATTCGTCAGAGAGAGAGAGAGAGAGAGAGAGAGAGAGAGAGAGAGAAGGAAAAAAGGAGGAGGAAGAGGTCGAGTCGGAAATACGAGGAGGAGGAGGAGAAGTAAGAGGAGAAGAGGAAACGAGGTGATGGAGAAGAAGAATAAAAAAAGAAGGAATAAAGACTAAGAGGAAAAATGAAGAAGACAAATGTTAACAGATGGCGGAAGAGGAGGACAAAGACAAGAGGTGAAAGGGGAGGAGGAGGAGAAGGAAATGGAGTAGGAAAAAGAAGAAAAAGAAGAAGAAGAAGAAGAGGGGGAGGACGAGGAGGACGATAAGTAAGAGGAGAAAGATAAAGAGGAAGAAGAAGAAAAAGAGAAGAAAGAGAACAAGGACAGAGGTATAGCCAGCTTCGTCCTTTCACAACCCCCTACCTCCTCCTCCTCCTCCTCCTCCTCTTCCTCCTCCTCTGTGAACATCCCGGAGAAGTCATCGAGATAAATACAATGGCTTGAGGTCCCCGTCGAGATGAAGCTTCTTGAGAGACACTAACAACAAGATAACACCGCCGGGGAAGATTGACCCTGCCTCTGCCTTCCTTCCTTCCCCGGGGCGGCCGCTGCGTCTCTATCTCTCCATCAGTTGCTTTGTTTCCCTTTACGAGTGCGTGGGGCTTCTGCGGCGATCACCCGGACACCCGCGCGGCCTCCTTGATTCTGGGGTGAAGGTGGGTGACTGCGATAAAGGGTGACGATGATGATGATGATGGTAGTAATGACTGTCCGAGAATAAACGTTTGTGACGGCGTAATAAAGGATGATGGTTATGAGGTTGACGATGATGCTGAATGTTGATGCTGATGACCCAAAAGTAGGCGATGAATACGGTGGGTAACTGCGATAAAGAGGTTGATGATAGTGATGCTGCTGCTGCTGAAGATGATGATAATGATGAGTTAATGCTGCAAATTTTGGTGAAGTTATAAATAGGAGAGAAAGATGATGATGATGACGATGATACCGGTGATTAGGACGAAGTGGATGACGATGAATGAAGGAAGGAAGGAAGGTGACGACTATTATAATAACTTCGATGAATAAGATGGCGATACCGAAATGGGTAATGCTGATGATGAGGTTAACGATGCAGTGATGTCGATGATGATGTTCGGAAATCAGAGAAAAGGACACGAAGGATAAAGATACGATAAAAGACGATAATGGATATAAAAGGATACAGATAGGATAAAAATAAAATAAACGATGACGCTGTAAATAGAATGTTGTTAGATGAATTTAATGATGCAGCGATGGCGACAGCGATAGTTCAGAAGTCAAGGAGAAGGCAGTGAAGGATAAAGACGCGTATAGCGACGACGACAATGCTAATGCTGTAAATAAGATGTTGTTAGCGACAGGATCGGCTTCCCGGATGTCTGGACGGCGTGCCAATAAACGCAACGCATTGGGAATACATACAAACGTGTAACACTTTCACAAGGACGGGGCGAGGCGGAAGAGGAGGAAGGGAAGAAAGAAGGGAGGGAAGGAGAGGGAGGTTCTGGTTCAGTGAATATTAGTGCAGCAAAACGAACTTAACGAATAAAACATTAAAGCTGAGATCGAGGTTTTGAGGTTTGAGGTTGAGGGGAGCGAGGGAGAGGGGCGGAAGAGGAGGAAGGGAAGAAAGAAGGGAGGGAAGGAGAGGGCGAGGGAGGGTTGGGCGGAGGTTCTGGTCCTGGAAACAACTAACACCTGAGCGCCATTCTAGTGTGTCGGGGCTTAATGACGTCCTTCAGGTGAGAGGGTGTGGGCGCAGCGAGGGTTACACCTGGCCCAAACACCTTCCTCAGCCTCTCGTGCCGCGCCGTGAACACCAAACATCAGGTGCGTGTTTTCCCGCCAACCAGGGAGGAGAGTTTTGTTTTTTGTTACGGATTTTGTTTTTCATGTTTTGCTTTTTGGTTTTA
Organism: Eriocheir sinensis; assembly: GCF_024679095.1. Lineage (NCBI taxonomy): Eukaryota > Metazoa > Arthropoda > Malacostraca > Decapoda > Varunidae > Eriocheir > Eriocheir sinensis. The sequence continues at coordinate 5,444,525 of NC_066518.1, forward strand.
GTTCTCGTGCCTGACTGGCTAATAAAATAAAGATATGGTAAAAATGGAAATCGTGTTGCCTCGCTTCAAACTGGGAATTATCATTATTATCTTTATTATTATCATTCTCATCATAATTACTGTGGTGTTATTGTTGGTGTAAGTCTTAATACTATTCAAAATACAGCAAAGAGCGACAAAGAGCATATTTCGGAAAGACCCCCAAAAGAGGATATAAACTACATTTGCTTGATGAAAAAATAAACGAAATGGGAGTTGCAAGCATACGATTTAAGAGAAAAATAAAAGGTAAGGTAAGAACCAAGCAGACACACGGAGCTTCTATTTGAGTCCTTTGCCAGCTCACTCTACTCACAATAACGAAAGTGGGAGCTTCCTTTCTGCTCTTGCTTTTCCATTGCGTATCAGAACAGAATATTATGAAACTCACGGTGCATTTCAGCGAGCGAGAGAGCACAGAGGGAGTCGCTTCGCCCTCCATTAATCCTGGTGTTTATTCAAGAAGCCCTTATGACCTTATTCGAAGCTGCAAGTACCCCGGAACCTGAAACACACGATTACACCAAATGCACAGAATCCGCGCTTCAGGATGCACTCTACGCCCCTTCCCTGCCCTCGTCCAGTGTGCCTCAACGGGTGAGCGGGAATTTTACGGGCCTTCTTGCTCTTCCTGACTACGCCTTCCCTGATTTCCTCGATTACCCAGCAGCATCTCGTCCTTTTATCACCTGAGTATGCTAATCCCCCGCCGCTGAGAGTCCTGCCCACCGTCAAGACCCCGAGGAGCAAGGTCGTCAAACGGAAAATTATAAGTTTAGAGAACGTTTGCCTTAGAGAAAAGTGAGATAGCTTTTTTTAATTTTTTTTTATTCTCCTTATTGTGTATGCTGGTAATGATTTCTTGATTTGATGTTTCTTCCGTGATTTCATTTTTTTTTGTCTTTTGTGTTCGATGTACGTGTCTGAGTTAATTTGCCGTTGTTGTCGCTGATGAATGTTTTCTTCTGATCCACAATGACTTTCAATTTGTATACAGTGCTAATTATAAGACAAAATGAAGGGTTGTTGACGTTTTTGTTATTATTATTATTACTATTATTTTTATTATTGTTATTATTAGTTATTATTATCATTGCTATCATTAACATTATTATTATTATTGTGATCTAAACGAAGACTGCACGGTGATGTAATGGAAGTAATTAAATGGGTCAAAGGGATTATTACCCAAGGCGATTTAGATCAAGTATTAATTCTGAAGAAAAAAAAAACTATATCAGAGATTATTATTATTGCTATTATTATGACCATTGTTATAACCTCTCACTCACACACACACGCACACGCACACACACACACACACACACACACACACACGCATCGAGCATCAGATCCCATTACTCTTCATTCCGTGCAATCCTCCCGTAAGCGTCTCCCCACACCTCCCCGGCACGCCCATCACCCCCCCTCCCCCCCACCCACGAGACACCTGACTCCCCGCCACTCACATCTCCCCTCACCGCAAAAACTCCCCCGCGTCCCTCAGCAAGCTCATCCCTCCTCTTCACTGTCATCCCACGCCGCTCTTCTTCACTCCAAACACAAGCCACGCGAGAAGGGGCATGGCAGTGTTACCAATACCCGCCCTCAGACACCCTTCCACGCCCTCCTCTAGGTGTAGTAAGCCACGACAGCCCATCTCCACCACGCCACCTGCGGCCACACGCGGTCCCCTCGCTCCACTATTGCCCGCCACGCCCGCACCACCGACTCCACTCCACGTCACAATACATTTCTAACCCCGAAGCTGAAACAGAAAAGCAGGATAATACAAAAATCGATGTATTCCTCTCTCTCTCTCTCTCTCTCTCTCTCAATAGAGTAATCACACTCCCCAAGACTTGAACGAAACAATGCCCCTGTCAACCTTAACAACAGCGTTCCCGAGGCGTGACGAGGCTTGGCACGCTATAACCCGAGGCTTAGAACACGCCCTTGTTGTCTAAGCGTTTCCATTACCAGTTATTATTTTTTTTTTCAAGGTGGAATTGGGGGTCGGGCCGTATGTTTCTGTAATCTATGTAAGTGGAGACTGCTTACCGAGAACGTACTTAATGGTCTTGACTATATCCCCCACAAACTCAAACTATATCAGCACTTTCATGTTCAAAAAGGGGAAGGTTGGAAAGTTTTGTTTAGTTGGCGCAACATCTGTGGTCATATGCCGAAGAGAGACAGAAGGGGAAGAAATTATAGGAGAAAGGAACAGATCCCAGAAGACGGGACACAACACCCGATTAACACCTGGTACCCATTTGCTGCTGGGTGGACAGGGGCGTAGGGTATCGGAAAAGCCGCCCAAATTTTTCCACTCCGCCTAAAAAAGGGGAACGGACAATGAACAATGAAAAGTCGATTCAGCTCAACAGATTAAACGATGCTTGCCGATGAACGTCTCCTCGGTAACCACAAATTTTTCGCCTTTTGATGCGTGTAACTTGAGACTGCTTGCCGGGACCGTTCTTGATGGGTCTTTACTACAATGGACCACGAAAAGTCAATCCAGCTGAACAGAAGATGGACGCCTCAGCAGTAACCTCAAGTCTTTCTCTTTGTAATGTAAGTAATTGGAGGCTGCTTACCGAGATGGTCCTTGATGGGTCTTTACTGGTCAAGGGAACCGGCAGTGAACCAAGTAAAGTCAATCAGTATGAGCAGAATAAATGATGCATGCAGATGAACGACTATCAATCATAAATCTTTCTCGCGGCGTCACGTTTCCTGGTGATCTGTTAGTGGCATCGCTCCAGCGTCGCGGGCACCACCAGGCAGGCAACGTGCTGGTATTGGGAGCGTGGCGAGCATACAGAAGCCAGCAGCGCTTGGACATCAAAACATTCACACCTGAGGCCATTGCAATACCGCAGGACCGGTCTTGCAGCCTTTTTGTCTAAATAAATGGAAACCGTCCAAAGGCTGGCTGAGAGACGCGAAAGGGAAAAAATAGTTGTTGCCTCTCCACAAAGGAAAACAGCAGACAAAGGATAGTTTTTTTTTGTCTTCTTTTGATGGTACTCGGCTGAAAGAAGCGATGCAAAAAAAAAAAAAAGATACGCCGGTGTAGTTTAGGCAATTCATCAAGTAAACACATAAACGCGCGCCAACGCTTCAACGCCCGGCGGAAAATGATGAACAAATAAAGAGAACGAGCGCTGTTACGGCACGGGGATGAAAACGATTTGCTAAAACGGATAAGCGCCTGCATGCAGTTGTTTGGCATTTGCTTAAGTTTGAACAATTCATTACGTTGCATGGAGTGTTGGCGCGGCCCTTGAACGCCACGGACACACACAGAACACACACACGCGCGCAACACACACTCTGGGGCTGGCTGGCTGGCTGGCTATGCACGAGGACCGACTCAGAGCACAAAGGAACAGTCACGGGTGAGTATTTGTATGCGGAACACTCACTCGCTATCATCGCCACACTTTAACACGTCGCTTTTAATTCTCTTTGTTCTTGTTCTTCTGATTCTCACTCGCTATCATCGCCACACTTTTACATATCGCTTTTACTTCCTCTTTTTCTTTTAATCCTTCATCTCCTTCTTCATCTTATTTTTTTTCTTCTTATTTGAACGTTCTTTTTGTTCATGTTTTTCTACTTCTTACTCACTATCATCGCCACACTTCTACATATCACTTTTTACTTCCTCTTTTTCTTCTCGTCTTTCATCTCCTTCATCTTCTTTTTCTCCTAATTTGAACGTCCTTTTTTTCCCCAACACATTGTTTTTACTTCTTCTTCCCTTTTTCTTCCTTCGTCTTCTTCTTCGTATTTTTTTAACGTTTTAACGGTTTTATTGTTCATCATTATCCATTCTCCAGTTAACATGCATGGCGACAATACACACCTGTCACAACGCTCAGTTCCCGGCTCTTCTGTGCTATATGGAGGTTGCTATGGCGAGGGTGCGGCGGCGGCGGTGGTGGTGGTGATGGACCGTTGACTTCGCACCATCACAATCACCATCACAAACCAGCATGAATATGGGTGCTCGGGACGCCGCCGCCGCTCGATTGGTGTCCGTCGTTTACCTTCCACACGAGCCCATCCAGGTAACACCCATGCGCCGCCCCACCACACCGCCACCACGCCAGCAGATCCATCACCCTCACCACGCCCACGGCACTTTCATCTCCATCACATCCATAGGTCTCTGGTCTCCCATGTTCCTCAATCTATGCATCTCCCATCGCGGCCACGGATTGAGAGTAGTGTTATATTGCAGTGGTGTATAGCAGTAGTAGTAATAGTAATAGTAGAAGAAGCACTATTACTACAACTAATTCTACTCCTTTTCCTCTTTCTCTTTCTCTTTTTCCTCCTCTTTCTTCTTGCTCTTCCTTTTCCTCTTCATCCTCTTTCTCTCCTCTTCTCTTCTCTTCCTCCTCCTCATACTACTACTACTACTACTACTACTACTACTACTACTACTACTTCTACTAAAATATTTCAATCATCAGAACTACAACAAACAGCAAAAGCAACAATTTCCTGGAACCGATACAGTCCGCGCCGTCTTTCAGCTTCTCAATAATCCCCGAACATAACTTCTGATTTAACCTGATGTAATTACTCACTCCACCTTTCACCTCTCCCATCAGACAACAAAGCTCACCTAAAGAGATTCACGTTCCACTCACTTTCTCCTCTCCGTCCTGGTCTCGATCTCCTTCTCCTCCTCCTCCTCATCCTCGTCCTCTTTCCTCCCCTTCGTAATCTGCATCGCCTCCCTTCTCATTCGGTGTGGTGTTGGACTTCTTCTCCCCCTTTATAACTCTATGCTATTATTCCCTTTTTCTGTTCCTTCTTACGATTCAGTGATCAGGGAACTGTGTGCGCTCTCTCCCTCTCTCTCTCTCTCTCTCTCTCTCTCTCTCTCTCTCTCTCTGCTCGTTGTATTAATATGTTTTTGCCCAAGAGCAGACAATATGCTTTTGGTTTACATCGCCCTTCGGATTCCCAATAATCACGCTCATATCATTATATACATTTAGCGAAAGATTTATATTCGTGTGGAAAATAAAATAGGAATAGTTGATAACGTTTAAGAAGAATCTACTGGCCGAATCTGGAACCAATCGCCGAGGCAGAATCCGTCGGACTGAGCGACTGAGATTTATGGTGAGAATCAGGCAAACAAAGAGTGTCAGATCCCATTATTTATCCTCTCTTTGTCGGGTTAAATTACCTTCGCGCGAGTGTGCCGGCGGAGGCGAGGGAACGCTGCGTGGGGGTCCCTAGCGAAAAGTTGTTACGAAGAAAACCCTAATGAGAGGGGTAGGGATAGAAAGACAGATAATGGAATACAGAGACAGATGGAAAGAAAGACACAGAGAGAGGGAGGGAAAGGCACCAAGATATAAAACACATGTCTATACGCCAGCGACTCAAAGCTTCACCCTCCACAACCATTTAAACTTTGAGAGGCAACTCCGGCAACCCCCGCAGCGCCAGGCTCTTGCGGAACTGACCGACCGACCGACCGACCGAAACAGCGAGCGGCCAACACACCCACTGACCGGCTGACTGACTGACTGATTGACTGAGAGGAGAGCAATCGGGTCAGCCTCGTGTCCTTTGTGAGCAGTATTGCCTTCTCTCAATACACTTCAATATCCTCCTCTTTGTCGACACATCCCCAGCTCCGTGCATTGTTCTTCCTTGAGATCCAACACTTTTCCCTCCGATGCAGCGCCGGGACTCATGCATGCGACACAACGAGTGGAGATCCTTTTATCTTAATGTCGAGTCTTATTACACCGATACATTATTCTCTTGATCTTATTCCCTCCATCCTCTCTCCTTTACTGACCTTCTCTTTGTTTCTCTTCCCGGCGCGCAGCTCACACACACGTACACACACACACACATCACCACGAACACGAAGTCACTGTTGTTGAGTGTCCTAAATGTTGTTCATATAAAGCAAGTCGACGATATGTATCACTATACCGTACTGCTAAAGACGCTCTCGACAGATGCACACCAAAGGAAATGATTGTCCGGGAGAGGAAGCTCTGTAGGAAGAACAAGAAGTATTGCGACGAACATATACCAAAGTCTACGTAAAGTCTCGTAAAGTAAGTCGACGATGCACATTACTTACAGGCCAAAGAATATGACTGTCCGGATATGGAGGATCTGAAGGAAGAGCAGGAAGTATTTCATCGAACATACTTATACCAAAATCTTGAGATAAAGTCCTCTGCTGTGAATTAAAGGTTCTTCGTAAAGCAAGTCGACGGTGCACATCACGACCATACTGCTAACGAGGTTCCAAGAAAATGATTGTCCGGGAATGGAAGATCTGAAGGAAGTGCAAGAAGTATTTCGTCGAACATATACCAAAGTCTTAGGATAAAGCCCTCTGCTGGCCACGTTAGGGAGGTCTTAGTGGGAGAAAGAAAAACCCAAAGTCTGGCTGCAGGCGCGGGCCGGAACCAGAACTAAGGTCACACAAGTTTTCTAATCTGGAGCTGATCCGTGTTTAGCCAACAAGGAATTTAATGACTTTCCGTGGCACACAAATATTATAAAAGACGACTTAATATTCCTTTATAGTACGAGTTAAAGAGAAAGAAAAAAAGTCTCGATATATAGCCCCTTTCCCTCCATCCCCCCATCGACCATAGTGGCAGGTCATACAGCTATACAACACATACAATTCTTTCTCACTCTCATCCATTTTCCTCGAGGGGTTCACGGCCGCCACCAATCCGTCTTGCCCCTGACCACCACTTCCCACTTCTTGCCTCCGTCTTCCTTGCCACCCCCCTCCCTTCTGGCTACTGCTACTGTGTTCTCATTCCCCGCCAGGTCCTTTTTCCTCTAATTCTTTCGCCGCAACTTCCAAGACAGCTCAAAGTCGCCGAGATGTTGCCTCCCCTGGCCTGCTCGCCTGTCCAAGAACACGACGTCGCCACAACACAGGGATACGAAAATTGTCCACCCTTTTACCTTTTTTTTTTCCTCTTTCCAAGGCAGACCTTTACATCGGTACTTTTTTTTCGGGGGTCCTTAAAGTATATTACTCCTTGCGACCCTATTTAATTCTTATAGGGGCATATATTTTGGTGTAGGTATATGGTGTGTGTGTGTGTGTGTGTGTGTGTGTGTGTGTGTGTGTGTGTGTGTGTGTGTGTGTGTGTGTGTGTGTATTTACAAAGTTTATTTACCTAGTTGTAGTATACAAGGCCTGAGTCCGGTCCTGTCTCCATAAATCTATATTCGTGTGTGTGTGTGTGTGTGTGTGTGTGTGTGTGTGTGTGTGTGTGTGTGTGTGTGTGTGTGTGTGTGTGTGTGTGTGTGTACTCTTTCTTAGCCTCGTATTCGTTCCAGCCCTTGATCTTTTCCCTGTTCTCGTCGTCCTCGGCCGGGCCTCCGCCCGTCCGCCACGAGCACACAGCAGAGCCTCCACGGCTGCGCCTCAGGGGACAAAAATAACGCGAGGCGCCGTGGCCGCTGTCGGGTGGCTCGGCGGCAGGACCGGCACCCATTACTGTGTACTTTCACCCGTCGCGTGCCTCTAATGGACTGGCCGGAGCGGGAAAAACAGCGAGAGAGGGAGGGAGGGAGGGCGCCACAGGGGAGGGACTATGCCTGCTCTGCTTCGCTGCCAAAGAAGGACGCAGGAGACAGCGACAAGACACCGCCGCCGCCTGCACGCTTTGGACTGGTGTTGTTTTGCTTGATTTTACTTCACGCTGTAGTTTGCTAATGCAGTTATTCATTAATATTATTGTCGCCAGGCTCAGCGTATCGCGGAGAGCAATATTGTTTCCGTCGTTGATATTAATATGCATAATACAAATATCTCCACTATAATTTATTATTAATTATCATTATCTTTACTATAGCATTAATTACTTGTTTTGTTGTTTCTAGTACCGCTGCCACTGTGGTATTATTAGAACATTAAAATCTTGCTGTGTGTGTGTGTGTGTGTGTGTGTGTGTGTGTGTGTGTGTGTGTGTGTGTGTGTGTGTGTGTGTGCGCGCGTGCGTGCGTGCGTGCGTGCGTGCGTGCGTGCGTGTGTGTGTGTGTGTGTGTGTGTGTGTGTGTGTGTGTGTGTGTTAACAAATCAGGAGTAAATAAAAGCATTTCTCATGTGACCCAATAATATCACATTGTTAATAATAAGGATGATGATAATAATAAAAATGATAATCATTATAATATTATTATTAATAATAATAACAATAATAATAATAAAAATAATAATAATAGTAACATTAATAATGATAACAATAATAAACATACAACTACTTTTACTACTACTACTACTACTACTATTACTACTAATACTACAGATTATAAAAATAAAAATAATAATAACAATAATAATAATAATAATAATAATAATAATAATAATAATAATAATAATAATAATAATAATAATAATAATAATAATAATAATAATAATAATAATAATAATAATAATAATAATAATAATAATAATAATAATAATAATAATAATAATAACTAATAATAAATTATTATTATTATTGTAATTATTATCATGGTTATTGTCAACAGCATTATTCTTTTATTATCATTATTCTTATCTTTAGTATTCTTGTAAATTTGTTGTTATTAGCATTATTTTTGTCATCATTACTATCATTATTATAATTACTATTGTCACTTATCATTATTATTATTATTATTATTATTATTTTTATTATTATTATTACAATTATTATAATTTAAATTATTATTATATCATTATAATTATTATTATCATAATTATTATTATTATTAATATTATTATTATTATTACTGCAACTATTACCATCAATTGTCTTACATTTTCAGCGATGTTTCTTTAATTCGTTGCATAATTGCGTTTCAAGGTCATAAAGTAACTGTTCGCGACATAATTCAGCTTTATGGCGCCGGCAATGCGGTGTGTGTGTTTTTTTTATCTGGAGTTTTATGCGCGGATAAACGTTTTTAAACATACATTTTAAAGTTTATATACAGGTTATTTTTTTTCTTTCATAAATAAACAGTTCTGAAAAATACCGCTGCTGAGTAATGATGTGCATAAAACAGTTCTTGCAGTACACGCTGTGCTGTTTATAAATTTTTAAACAGTGATACTGATAACTGAAAAATCATGGACCAACTGAACTGCTTTTTGAAATGCTTTATCAAACTTTTAAATAATTCACAAAATATTTCTCATTTTAGTAATGTGTTTCACGTACTCTCGTAGCTCGACCTGAAAAACCTGCTGGACAGTCCCTGACGTTGGTGGCGCTGACCAACCCGAAGCGAACTTTATGACACATCCCAAAGGATGTGATTTCATTTTGTCCCCTCGAATGTGATTTTGTATCTACAAAATCAATATACGCGAAGGTGTTTACGCCTTTCTTTAAGGACATACTATAATCTTAAGGGCTTTTGTTGGATCTACTATTATTTCGGTTTTATACTTAGTGACAAACACACGATGTTTACGCCAGGAGTATATAATGTTGTAGTCAAGTATCGGTGCATTGAGTACGACAACGCACACGTGTACACACAAACACTGCAGGCAGTGAAGACTGACGGCCGCAATGGGTGGCGCCGCTGCTCTCACTCAGATCGACTCGGCTAATGAACGCATACTTTAATTTCCTCCGTAGGAAAAGGAAAAGAATAGGAGTGTTCCATACGGGTGAACTCGCGCGAAAACCACTGAAGTATTCAGAAAATTCGTTTAAGGTTTATGTACAGTGTATATGTTTAAATATATATTACATTGTATCATGCATTATATATATATATATATATATATATATATATATATATATATATATATATATATATATATATATATATATATATATATATATATATATATATATATATATATATATATATATATATATATATATATATATATATATATATATATATATATATATATATATATATATTGATTCACAGTCATTAACTTTACTTTCATGTTTAATCTTTATTTCTTCAGTGTTTTTACCTCCGTTTCATCGTGTTTTTTTTTCAAGTACTCGAGCGTTTGATCCGTTCTCGTAATTTTCTTTTATCTATCCTTTTACAATTGAGTGACCAGAAATTTCCAAGAATTATTCAGGATCAAACAATGTCGTGAAATAATGACAGAAAGAAATATCTACAACTCTGTGGATAAGGATGTGAATGTGTTGGGCTCCATTTTTAGTTTTACGAGGCAAGCTAAAATGTACGTGGATTCAACAGTCAACAGTTTACTTTCCCTGTTTGTGCACGGTGCTGTCTATAGGGTTCTCTTCACCCAGTTAATTTTGATTAATATCAAGACAATTTGCATCAATCTAACGTAAAACAAATAATCATCAACGCCTGATAAAGGTGATAACCTACTCCTACTCAATGTCAGGTATACCATCAATATGTAATGTAAGATTACAAGATTACAATCTTGGGATTTGTGTCTAATGTAGCAAGTATCTCAAGCTGATAATTCAATAACATTTTGTATGAGTAAAGTCTGGTCTTTGTTCAGTGTTAACAATTACCTGTTGCTGAATTATCTGCTTTAACGCGTCGTGATCATTATCAAATTACGTGAAAAGTGGAGAGATCGAACTTTTCGTCCGAAGGTGTGTTTTGTTCGTCAACTTTGGCGTCGGCAATTATGACTGTTACAAGTTCCCAAAGTTACCGCATGAACTGAATCTGTGCTACGTGAATTCAGCGGCCTCGGTGAAGGCTGGGTCAGTGTTAGTCTCTAGCTCGGTCAAAATGGGACATCTGAAAATATCCTGAGTTAAGCAGTCGATACCACAGAAAGACCGGCCACGATAACACAGACTGAGACAGACAAGCAGCGCACAGAAAGAAGCCTTAACAGTAATATGGACCTCAACGTGGAGGCATAAATAACCGCCTCCGGCTAACTCTGACAATCTAGGTGAAGAAGCATTCCAACCTTCGGGTGAGCAACCTGATGTTTAGTGATAAAACACGAGCACGGCACTTAATTTCTAATGGGATTATTTTCATGTTTATTTTTACTCTCATTATTATTATCATTATTATTATCGTCAGAATGCTTTTAGAGCTACTATGGGCTGAGTGAGCGGCCAACAGATGCCTCACATTCTGTCGTTGGCTGTCATCCAGGCGAGGGTTGGGGTGACAATAATATTATCTTTGCTTAATGATTTCTTCTCTACATTAGTATACACGGTGCTTTAATTACACTCCAATTAGATCATGACAGCCAAAGGATACAGCCGTGACCGTTAATAAATCTATAAGCACGGGCAGCCACACAGACTGAAAACTTTGGCGTAAAAATATTTGTCAGGCGTCGCGGGCACAAGGCAGCTCAGTCTGGCGGAGAGTCGCCCCTCTGTGCCAATACTATGAAAAAGAAGGGAATATTTTGAGACGGTGATTAACATTCACACCCGTCCGCCCCTGCACACTGAAGCCATTACCGACATTTATTAGTGAGAGTCACAAATATCCTATTATCGTGAATGATCCCATAAAACTCCGTAAGTTATTAAGGTGCCAAACAGCGGCCGTGTTGTGCCAGGGCGGCGGGCGGGTGGTCTGCCATCGCCCCATCTGGCGCAGGATTCCTCCCGGCAACATTTTGGCGTCAATGTTGATAGAGAGAAGCGATGGAGCCGCGCCGCCGCCCCGCCAGGGCTTGTCCCCAAACAGGAGGGTGTTTCCTTCCACAACACTCGTTATCGCTAACACAGTTCGGTTAATCCCTTAGTGTTTGGCCACTCAATGCGTTGAATACAGTTGTTCAGACTGTCCCTCCACTGCTTCCTTTATCTATAAATTCTCACTTACTTTTACTGCCAGTAACATTGTCGCAATAGGCACATAACACTCGGCCGCGCGTTTCCCTGAGACAATAAAGTGGGAAACAATACTTTACCCCAACAGTAAATGGTGCACAGCAACACAACTGTCGTAAAATCAGGAAACAAGAGCAACTAACAGCGATAGGAACCCCGAAACAAAATTATGTGTGGCAGTGGCAGCGAGCATCACTGTGACTTATTGGCATCAGATGAGGAGGCAGCGCGCCGCCCCGGGCACCTGTGCGTCACGGCGCTGCTCCAGAAACACCCGCCCTGATTAATGCAAGACTCAGTGCAAACATATATGACAGCTTGTTCGAAAAACTGTTGGTAAGGCTTTCTCTGGCAACACCACCAGCGTCACCAGCTGCCAGCAGCGGGCGCCAAGCCCTACCTGTCTTCATTACAGCTCCGCCATTGCCACTGTGCTTCATGAGGCCTATCGAACAGCTCTGTTCTCTGCTTTATTATTATTATTTTTTTTAGAAAAAACTCACTAAACTCAACCACACACTCATACTTTTATTACTATACACAAATTATAATTTTTATCATATAATGCAGGGCATATGCAGCACCTTTCCAATCAGCAGCGTCTCGGTAGCAGATGTGTGTGCTCATCAGCAGAATGAGGGACACCTGTCCTATCCGTCCTCCACAAACCATCACCACCTGGGTCCTCGAGGCCCGGCCACGTGGAGGCTCCCTCAACCCTGGGATGCAGACAACACCGTCCTCACCTGCCTTCCTGAGTCTTGGTGTTACACCACAGCCGCGCCTTCTGCCTATAGGGCCCCATACATGCTCAATGGCACTGCGCAGTACATTGTATAAACTGGGTTTACACAAACTCTGGCCGTCAGCCACACACTCCTCATGTCCATTGAGCTCATTTACTCAGTTCTGTCGTGCTGTCACTGTGTCAATATGTCAGATACAGGGTCTGAAGATGACATACTTTTCTAGAACAAATGTAAATGACGATTATTGACATGATAGTTTAACTCAGAATGAGAACAACATGTAAATCAATCAATAAAAATAAAAAAATGTAGTAATGAGCAACACAGCAAGGTCGCCGCCTTCCTCGCCTCCCCTCAATAGTCTGTCAGATTTGCAATGCGTAGCCTTATAATGTCAGTTTTTTTTTGTTTTATTACGCGAATGTTATTTGTATTCAATCATAGGTTTGCATTTATGTTAAATCATGAATGAAAATCAATTAAGAAACACAGTTTTATTATATACCTGAAACTTGCTTACATAAGGGCGTGGTATTTCCTGATCATGTAGATTGTAGAAGTTGTAGCAGCTCTTAGCACCACAGCGATGGTCGATATACATCATCAGCTGCTGCACCAGACTTTATTGAAGCTTCTACTTTTCTTATGTTCTTTCCTGAACGATGACCGCAGTCTGTTTATTTTCTTGACTACAGATTCTTTTTGCATACTCGTCTTTTTTCTCTCAGTTTCTTCACTCATTTTTCGTAAGCAGCATTTTTCTTGTTTCTATCCGCGTAGTCTTTACTTTTTACATTCCAGATACACGCTTGTTCTTGACAGAGTTAAATAAATTCACGCCAAAATGTACGGTTTTCAATGCTTTCATTCATCTTGGCGAATGGCAAAAGTAGCGGATATGTTCTCGTTACTGTGTTGGCGATAAAACTGTGTAAATAATGTCACTCCTCCCACACACGTTTAAACTAGGCTTGCGCATTGCTGGTACTGCGCGGAACCGGGTTTTTAAGGAAGCGACTGAATTTGCACAGTGTTCGCACGGGGCCCGAGCAGTTACACAAACTAGCCCCACACATGCACGAAGTAAACTGCGCAAACCAGTTTGTGCAGTGTGTTTGTACAGTGCCACTGTGCATGTATAGGGCGCTAAACACCGCTTTACACACAAGAAAAAAAGGCATCATTAATATATAATAAAAGTCTGATGATATATACATATATATATATATATATATATATATATATATATATATATATAGATAACACACACACACATTTTATCTCCTTTTCTTCATCTTTGCTCCGTACACACCTTCTGAACGAAGTGAGTCAAATGTCACTGGTGTCATAATCACGTTTTTAGTGCACACACGTGGAGGCAATAATAATTATATTTTGGTATTTAATAGACTCGCGTTATTTGTTTCACGCACGTTGCCGGCCTTACAGACCCAGCTACTTCTGACTCGTAATTTCCCAACAACACCAGCGGTCGTTTGCGTTTATATTTTTTTGGTGGAGTTTGTGCCTGACGGTGTTCCGCGCTGCGGCGGAGTGCATCACGAGACACTGTTCAGTGTTCCGTGGTCATTCTTGTTCTCGACTCGTTTACGAAATTTTGTCTGTAGTTTGTGTTGCTTTTAAGAAAATGTTTAGAACATATTTATAGCTCTTGATGAGTTACAGCTCTGGGCAGCCAGAAATTTTCTGTGTGTGTGTGTGTGTGTGTGTGTGTGTGTGTGTGTGTGTGTGTGTGTGTGTGTGTGTGTGTGTGTGTGTGTGTGTGAATTCATCTATCTCTATTTATCTATCTGTCCCTTTCTCTCTCTCTATCCATCTATCCGTCTATATATCTATCTATCTATATCTATATCAATCTCTATTTATCTATCTATCTGTATTCATCTCAAGGTATTTCTTGGTAAGACGCTACTTCCCTTTCATGGATACACCAATTAGTCCTCAGTGTACCACTTTGCATCTTCCATGAGCACATTATTTTCTACCACGCAGCAAAGTTTTAAATTTTACAAGAAAACAGCTGCGGCACGCACAGCCTCAGATATTCCCTTAATTAAGATGGAGTGACAGTAAACTTTGTGGCTTCAAAGCTTCTGAGACTCAGTATTCCATCTTTCAGCTCGGCGCAACCTTCGACAAAATTATCCTTCATTTTCAATGACATTCAACAAAACCTGCCCGGCGTGTGAGCCAACCGATTGTGCACGGCGCAGTTGGCTGAGGCACAGCGCCAATAGGGTACCCTACGTAAATCCTCAGCATCTGGCGCCTAATGGTTAGTTAGACAAGAGTAACTAAATATTATTAGTTTATCATCTATAAATGTCATGCCAACCCCTGCCACAGACAAGGGTTGCCTCTGCCCGGCGTTAAGATAAATAATGTCACGTGAGTTAGCCCCGTCAGAGCCACTTCCCACTAGGTGGTCGAGCGGCACACTGATGGCCGGTCAAGACGGAAACAAAGGAGGGTCAGGGCCAGTGTCTGCAATTTTATAAAACCTACAACGACTTTTATGCAAATTTGCTAGCTGTCACTGGCAACAATTTTCACCCAGAAGCATATTAACTGTGTAGGTCACACCTCCAAGGCCGGTCCTCACTCAGGCTGACCACTGAAGGTGACGCAACACGTGCGGGGAGTCTTGTTACGAATGTAAAGAAGAAATCAAGATGACTAGGAAGTGTAAAAAAGTACCCGCATTTCTGTGTGTGTGTGTGTGTGTGTGTGTGGTGTGTGTGTGTGTGTGTGTGTGTGTGTGTGTGTGTGTGTGTGTGTGTGTGTGTGTGTGTGTGTGTGACTATATCATTGTCACAATTATAATCATTATCATGATCTGATAATCAATCTTTTCTCTTACAGCTGATGTGTGGCATTTTTTGCGAATCTTTCCTTTCTCTGGGGAAATGGCAGCAGAAAGCAAGTCCACATGCTCGGGGCAGAACAAATCTTCGGCAACAATGAGTACTAGGCTGCGGACGCCGAAAAGCGACGCGGCTGCTGCGACACATTTTTCATTGTCGATCAAGAGAGCAAACGAGGACAAGAATGTAACTTTACTGGCACTAATAATATTGGACACACGGCAACAAACAGCTTCCTTCCTTCACGCCATCGTCGTTCAGCCCTTCAGGAGGTGGCGGGCGAGGCGCGGCGCTCGGTATGATATGAGTCCAGCGTGAAGGTGTTTTGCCACATCTCCGGAGACTTTACAAAGGCTTCCACGGGAATGACATAGCCCCGCCTTCTCGCACCAAGTCAGTTAATCGACAACATTTAACGAGGAAAAACTGCACGAGATATGCTCAATTGTAATGTGTTCCGCGCGACGGTACGTCTCTGCAAGGCGTTAATTGATGAGTCGCTGAGCCGACAAACATCACAAGGTCCGCCGCGTCCATCCCTCTGCCAGCTACAAAGGGATCGGCGTTACATCGGTACTAGCGACGCCCCATTACCCATGATCAGATCTAAATTAGAATGGTTTAATTTTGGAGGATATGTCTGCTTTAATTAAACATGTTCACAAATGTAAAAAAAAGGTTACAGCTTCATTATTTCGTATGAAAGTCCAATAATGTAAAAACAGCTCTTTTTTTGTGGAGGGTTGTGACGCAGGCGAGCAGACGCAAGCGACATCACGACGTTATTTATCGCCTGTCAGTTGACGCTAAAAACATATCGAGGAGATAATTGCTCAGTTTCTCATTTTCTTTTCTATTTTCATCGTGTGCACTACGGGAAGACGGCAGAAGGCGGTCAAAATCAGCGGAGCTCAATTTAAGGCTTCAGGCGCCCTCCTTCCGTCCACAGGTCACTCCTGAAGGGAGTCCGGTCACAAGGGCAGAAAGATTTGTTGCCTCTGTGTGCGGCTCGGGATGCTGAGGAACACAGCGAGGCGGGCGAGGCATGGACAGGCGACGTGATGAGGAAGCCGCGGCGGCAAGCGTAATACAACACACACACACACACACACACACACACACACACACACACACAAAAAAAAAAAAAAAAAAAAAAAAAAAATTCCATAATTATTATTTCCATAACCATCATTCAGACTATAGTCATTATTCTCAACAATCAACATGATTCTTTCGTTCACCATATCGTCATAAGCATCAACATTATTCTCATCATCACCATCAACATCATAATCATCATATCAATCATCGTTATCACCACAATCATCGTAAACGCCGTCCTCACCGTGCCAAACATAGTCACAGTGACACTTGACGCATGTCTCTTGGCACGCACGAGCCATTATTTACGGCATGTGTCAGGTGAAGCAAGCAGCAGGTGAGGCTGCGATTTGCTCCTCCAGCAGACGGCCAAGACACAGGAACAACAATACGCCGGCGTGGCCGTGACTCGCGCAGCCGCCACCTGGAGGCACGGGGCTGGACGAGCAGCCGCTGTGCCAGTCACCTGTGTCTGTGACGGCTGTCTTGTACACCAGGAACATTTATCCTGATTTCATCACTGATAAGAAATAACATGTAAAATACGCCATCACAATTGATTTCGATGATTTCAACTGCAACGAAATACGAAACTACTACTAGCCCCTAGTTGATATATGTGTATTATATATACGTGTGTATATATATATATATATATATATATATATATATATATATATATATATATATATATATATATATATATATATATATATATATATATATATATATATATATTCTTTTCTGGTGTACACGTGCTTCATTCTGAGCAAAAAGACAAAGTTTGCTGCGCTGCAGAGAACATCGATGAAATTTTTATTGTAATCGCTTGTGTCGTGCGGCGTGGATGTTCCGAGACGAGATGTTTCTCATCAGCCTCATTTTGTACTGTATTTTAAAATTACATCATCGGGCGCAGCCTTCGTGCCGGGAGAACCACAGAGGGAAGCACAAGTTCCTCTGAGAGAAAACATTTCTTACGTCAATACAATGCAGGGTTTTACGAAATTATGCGAATCACAAATTATGGAATATATCTTTTCTAACAACTAAGCTCGGCTACTTATTACCCGATATTAGATATTGCTCGCCTCTCAAAGCCAGACCGTTGCTCGGAAACACGTACGGGCTAGAATTTTCAGTAGCGATCCTCCTCGAGAGAGTTAGTGAGGGCGTGGAACGGCTGAGTCCTGAAGCAGAGCGCGAGAGGGTAACGTCTGTTGATGCCTCTTGCAGAGCGGAAATCAAGCCCTTAGCAAGCATGCTTGTCAAAACAGAGTTAGAAACGATGTTCTGAACCTCAAAGTTTTCTACAATCTAATTCATAGACTACTTCTACTCTTCCTTTACACCACTGAAGATGGTGGCAGTGTCCACCGAAACTGTTTGGTTAAAAATATAACTCTATCGTCTGCCAGTGTGGGTCTTTATTTATACATCAAGAATATCACATCAGTGTGATTAGCCCATTCTACCATTTATACATCATAGACAACATGATATTTGTTTTCAATAATTGGCCAGTATTCTTGAAAGAGCTCAGGCAAAGCCTATAACAACACACATGCTCAGCTTCTTCCCGAGTCCATCGTTGCCGGCCCCTCGTGCCTCAAGTTATCTTTCTCTGAGAAACAGATCAAAACACTTGTCTTCCCAGTGTCGCCACTCGTTTTATTTTAATGCGGGCGGCCGTTCTGAAATAAATTCTCCTATAAAAACAACCACTATTTGTTTCAACAACTTGAAGGGTTTTGTTTGTCATCTTAGTAAATATATTTTTGTTACATTACCCACGCAGTCTGTAAGTATTTTTCTTTTATAATATAATTTCTAAACATCGTTCGCTGCACAGTTTTCCTAACAAGGATTTCACAACTTCAGAAGAATCACTTCGAAACGCGCAACTTGTTATCTTCTTTCTTTTTTGATATGTGACGAGGAAAACTTTGTGACCATCAATGCATGAAAACTCAATTTCCGTTCTAATTAGCTTCCCAACGTTTTAATTGAGTATCAATCTTCTTTTCTATGACGACAACTTTTCTTTCCACAGGCTATTTTTTTTCGTTATGCCCACCAAAAAAA
Organism: Eriocheir sinensis; assembly: GCF_024679095.1. Classification (NCBI taxonomy): domain Eukaryota; kingdom Metazoa; phylum Arthropoda; class Malacostraca; order Decapoda; family Varunidae; genus Eriocheir; species Eriocheir sinensis. The sequence continues at coordinate 5,463,245 of NC_066518.1, forward strand.
GTCTTGGCAGGAAAAATAATGTTATATTTCGCTAAGTAAACTTACATTAATTTGGTGTTTTACATAAACGTTTGCAAAATCAGACTGATCGTTGGTGGCCCTAAGCAAGGGTCCCTTCCGACACTATACGGTGCACGCCCTACACAAGTCTTGGCACTCGATCTCATTCCTCTTTGGTCAGTGTTACTAAGGAAATACCTACATGACATCTTAACGTTTTGATCTACGCTTTCTATGACAGAACAGCGGGGAGTGTTTTTATCCCTTTTCTATGGATGTTTTGAGTATATCCCTTTATGAAAAAAAGGGTTGTACCAATGTGCAGGAGTTTAAATTTGTGAGCACTTGTCATGCAAAACGGCCTTGGTGTCCCCCTCTCCATGTAAAATTTTCGACAGTTTGCCAGAGTGTCAGTTTTTGCACACTAAGGCATGAGTGCATTTTAACAGTCGTGGTGCACCGGCCACATCATTTTGCTTCAGGTCGACGCAACGAAATCTTCCACCACGATGGCTCTCCTGTCAACACCAGAGTTTTCTCCAAAATACCTGATTTTCCATTGGAGCACAAACACAGGTCTTCAGAATTTCATGTTATATTTTTATTTAGTCTTTTCCTAGATAATAAGAAACTGAAATGTGATACATGATGGTGAGCTTACAGAGGAAACCGATTCGTCTATGATACGCGATGACGAGATTTGGCTTAGCACGTACGCAAGTAACTCACTTTGCTTTGCTCGAGGGAGCATGATATTCAACTCAGCTCTTAACAAGAAAAAAATATTCGTATATTAAATGTTACAGAAACAACAACAAAAAATTAACCACGAGTAATTAAAAAAAAAAAAGATTAATCCGATGACTACTTAAAGAAAGTCCCTTCTAACTAACAGTATCACCAAGGGAGCAACGAGCCTTAAGAACAATATTGAATGAAGCACACCCTCAGGGGCCTCGCAGGCGGGCACGAATGATAAAGGTATGACACGAAGGGGAAGGATCGAGGCCTTGCCGGCGCGGCCAGTGGGATGCATTTTTTGCCAGCACGCGTCGGGGGAGCATGGGTTGGGCTGCTGGTTTTGCCTCATATATGATCGAGGTGCTTAGCGTTTGTCCCCTAAAGAGACAAAGGCTGCACAGCTTGGAGGCCGAATATGACGGGGTTCAGTGCGGGAAGAGGCGGGAGTGTTTGGAAATCTATTGATCGCCTCATCAATATAAGAACATAAGAACATAAGAACGTAAGGAGTCTGCAAGAGACCGGTTGGCCTATACAAGGCAGCTCCTGTACACTCAACTCCACCTTACCTCACCATCCATGGCTTTATCTAACCTCTTCTTGAATGTATCTACGGTATTGGCACCCACAACATGGCCCCCAAGCCTGTTCCATTCGTCCACCACTCTATTGGTGAACCAATTCTTGCCTATGTCTTTGTTGAATCTGAATTTGTCTAACTTAAAACCATTGCTACGCGTCCTACCTGGCTCTTTTACTATCAAAATCTTATTGACATCCCCTTTATTAAAGCCCTTCATCCATTTATAGACTTCGATCAAGTCTCCTGATGGCCTGCTTTTTTTTTTTTTTTTTTGCTACGTATCAACTTACTCAACCAGAAAGGACATTCCTAAATTTTTCAAACATCTACACACAAATTGTCATCCTTGTCCTAAGAAAAGAAATGATTATCGATTTCAGTGAACAAATTTGTTAGAACATCATATTATTTCTCTTCCAATAATGTAAGTTACTCGAAAGGTTATATTTGCACACGAGGATTGGTGCTCGGCTTGCAGGTCACCGCGCCGCATTGAAAGCCTTTTGAACTCGGAAACCAATCAATCTCACCCTTACACTAATACCCCTCGTTAACGTTGACCCTGTTGATCGTTTTTCTCCATCAGTAAAGAACATCAGTCACCGGCGGCGCTCTTTGTGTCAGGTCCGCCCTCCCTGACGGCGGTGCCCCCACTGCCTTGAATATGAGAAGAGCTTCGGGAACGAGGCCAAAACATACTCGACTCCCAGGCGGACTCAAATGACATAGAGCCGCACTGAAATCGAGGGCCAGTGATGCTTCCTTTTCCTTTTATTACCGCAAATTAGTCACACTCAGCTGACAGGCGTAGATGGGGCACGCATATCTTGGGGAGGCGTAGATGGGGCACGCATGTCCTGGGGAGGCGTAGATGGGACACGTAGGTCTTGGGGAGGCGTAGATGGGGCACGCATATCTTGGGGAGGCGTAGATGGGACACGCATGTCCTGGGGAGGCGTAGATGGGACACGTAGGTCTTGGGGAGGCGTAGATGTGGCACGCATGTCCTGGGGAGGCGTAGATGGGACACGTAGGTCTTGGGGAGGCGTAGATGGGACACGCATGTCCTGGGGAGGCGTAGATGGGGCACGCATGTCTTGGGGAGGCGTAGATGGGGCACGCATGTCCTGGGGAGGCGTAGATGGGGCACGCATGTCTTGGGGAGGCGTAGATGGGGCACGCATATCTTGGGGAGGCGTAGATGGGACACGCATGTCCTGGGGAGGCGTAGATGGGACACGTAGGTCTTGGGGAGGCGTAGATGGGGCACGCATGTCCTGGGGAGGCGTAGATGGGACACGTAGGTCTTGGGGAGGCGTAGATGGGACACGCATGTCCTGGGGAGGCGTAGATGGGGCACGCATATCTTGGGGAGGCGTAGATGGGACACGTAGGTCTTGGGGAGGCGTAGATGGGACACGCATGTCCTGGGGAGGCGTAGATGGGACACGCATGTCTTGGGGAGGCGTAGATGGGACACGCATGTCCTGGGGAGGCGTAGATGGGGCACGCATATCTTGGGGAGGCGTAGATGGGGTACGCATGTCTTGGGGAGGCGTAGATGGGGCACGCGTGTCTTGGGGAGGCGTAGATGGGTATCTTGGGGAGGCGTAGATGGGGTACGCATGTCTTGGGGAGGCGTAGATGGGGCACGCGTGTCTTGGGGAGGCGTAGATGGGGCACGCATGTCTTGGGGAGGCGTAGATGGAGCACGCAAGTCTTGGGGAGGCGTAGATGGGGCACGCATGTCTTGGGGAGGCGTAGATGGGGTACGCATGTCTTGGGGAGGCGTAGATGGGGCACGCGTGTCTTGGGGAGGCGTAGATGGGGCACGCATGTCTTGGGGAGGCGTAGATGGGGCACGCATGTCTTGGGAAGGCGTAAATAAGTGTAACCAAGACCTGATTCTATCCTCTGAGCTCCCGCTGGCTCACACGGTAGAAAGGTAGAAGAATTAAAGGCAAACGATGGCAAGTTTAATGAAATGGCGTTGTTGTGTTTGAATTTAAGCAATCTGGGACGAGCGGACGGAGAGGATCCA
>NC_066518.1:5471609-5489109 GCF_024679095.1 Eriocheir sinensis
AGGGAAACGAGCGATGAAGTGAAAAGTGATCAGACGAGCTTTAAAGGCACTCCTCCACGCCCAGCCCCACTAATGCCCGGGCTCAAGGCAAAACCCAGTCATCAGAGCCCTTGATCGCTGCTCCGGGCGCGGCTAAACACTGTAATACCGCGTTCGAAACCCTTACTCAGCGGGGGAAGAAAACACAAAAAAACACATCAGCACAGGGAGCGGAGGAACGGGATAATGAAGATAGAAATGACGCCAACGACGACATGCTTTACAGGGATTACATAATCGTGTGGTAAGGAGGAAGAGGAGAAAGAATATGTGGGTGTAAGAGCCGAAGGAGAAGGAGGAGGAGGAGGAGGAGCAAGAGTAGGAGGAGGAGGAGGAGAAAGAGGAGGAGGAGGAGGACGTAGTGTGAATTCCATTTTTGCATGATGAGGAGTGAAGAACAGAGGAGGCCATGAACGCAGGAGATGTGGGACGCCAAAGACAGCAAGTGCTACTGAATATTCCCAGCGAGAAAATCTTCACGCCTGTATAGACCGGGCTCGCGGAGGGAAGGGAAGGGAAGGGAACGGGAGAGAAAGGAATGGAAGGAAAGAAAAGAGAAAGGAACGCAACGGAAGGGAACGGAAGGGAACAGAATGAAAATGAAGGGAATGGATGAAAAGGGAAGGAAGGGGAGAAAAGGGAGCGGAACGAAAGGGAAAGGAAGGGAAGGGACGGAAAGAGAAAGGAAGGGGATGGGAACGGAAGGGAAGGGAAGGAAACGGAGCATAGGAGAAAGGAACGGAAAGGATATGAAGGAAAGGGAAGAGAAGGGAAGGGAGAGGAACGGAACGGAGGAGAAAAGAAGGGAAGGAAAGAGAAGGAAAGGGGAAAGAAGGGAAGGGAACGGAGCGGAAGGGAAAGGAAGAAACAGAACGGAACAGAACGGAAAAGAATGGAGCTGGAAGGAAGGGAGGGGAAGTGAAGGGAAAGGAAGGGAAGGTAAAGGAGGGGAAGGGAACGGAACGGAAGGGAAGAGAAAGGATGGGAAATGAAGGGAGCGGAAGAGAAAGGACCAGAACGGAACGGAAGATAAAAAAAAGGGAAAGGAAGGGAAGGAAAGGAAAGGGGACGGAGATAAAAGGAAAGGGAAGGAAAGGAACATAACAGAACGGAAGGAAATGAAAGGGAAAGGAAGAAAAGGGAGGGAAAAGGAAAGGAAAGGAAAGGGAAGGGAAGGAAGGAAAAAAATGAAAATGAAGGAAAAGGGAAGGGAAAGGAAGGGAAAAGAAGGTAAGGGAACGGAACGGAAGGAGGGAAAAGGGAAGGGAAGGAAATGGAAGGGAAACAGAGAGGAGTGGAAAAGGACGGGAAAGGGAAAGATGGGAAGCGAAAGGAAAGGGAAGAGAGAGAAGAGGAGAAGAAATGGTAGGGAAGGGGAAGAGAGGAAATTGAATGGGATGATGGGAAGAGAAGGGGATGAGAGAGAAATGAAGGGGGATGATGGGAAGAGGAGGAAAAGGGAATATAGAAGAGGAGAAGAAAGGGAAAGGAATGGGAAACGAGAGAAGTGAAGGGGTGATGGGGATGGGATGGGGAAGAGAAAAAAGTAAAGGGAGTGATGGGAAGGGGAAAAGTGAGAGAGAGAAGTGAAGGGGGTGATGGGGAAGGGAAGGGGAAGAGAAAAAAGTGAAGGGAGTGATGGGGAGGGGAAAAGTGAGAGAGAGAAGTGAAGGGGGTGATGGGGATGGGATGGAGGGAAGAGACAAAGGTAAAGGGAGTGATGGGGAGGGGAAAAGTGAGAGAGAGAAGTGAAGGGGGTGATGGGGGAAGGGAAGAAGTGGAGGCGGTGAAGTTGGCGGCGGAGAGTGAGGGACTCCTTTTCAGAGTTGGTGAAGCGGGGACAGCAGTGCGGGCGATACAGAGGGCGGCTCTATATACCTCACACACACACACACACACACACACACACACACACTCAATTTCTGTGTGTGTGTGTGTGTGTGTGTGTGTGTGTGTGTGTGTGTGTGTGTGTGTGTGTGTGTGTGTGTGTGTGTGTGTGTGTGTGTGTGTGTGTGTGTGTGTGTGGATGTTGTATGGGCAGCTTTTAACAACGACTCTCACTCTTTGAACCAGACTTGTATAAACTGTTCCTTTTTTTTCGGAAATTGTTTGCTGAAGGGAAATCACACATCGCCCATACAGACGGTACACGCGGCCACTATCGATGAAACCAACTGTGCATGTGGAATATGGAGTACCGGATATATGCGCACACACACACACACACACACACACACACACACACACACACACACACACACACACACACACACACACACCTAACGTAAACACAAACCCTCACTCTGGCAGCGCAGAATCGACGTATTTTCAAACGCTTCGGCTTTTTGTTGCGGTATTTCTTTGAAGGCTGCGGAGATGGATCGTGCTTTCATGTGTCTTCTTTTTCTGTTCATCGTGTGATAATCTTGCAACACTACCGAAAGATCCACGGAAATCCCTGCAACTTCTACGATCTAAAACAAAAACAAAAAAACATATGCACTAAAGACTCAAAATGTTAGAAAGTATGGGTTCAGGTCGTTGCCTCAGAGGTTTGCCGCTGCTAACTCTTGGATGTCCCGCATGACACAATCTTCGGTGCCCTTAACTAATGAGTGATTCAACGAAGACAACCTTATTTTCATTTATTTCGTCTGTCTCCACGAGAGTGATCACGAGACATCCCTCCGCTGCACCAATGAGAAACGCAGATGTCTCGCACATTCATCTTATCTCCATTATAGAGGTACATGTTTTTTTTTTTTATATATCAAGAATCAACAGCTCCGCCTCTCGTGGAGTCGTTAGAGAGCAATATATAGTAATCTCCCCATTACATTTATCCTTTTAGTGTATTTCCCCCATTCTTTACTCCTCAGGCCATGTCCTCCCTGCCTCCTTACATTCTCCTCCTCTTGTCCTTCTCCTCCGTTGGCTCTCGTTGCCGTAATCCAAACCATTACTAAGAGATGTCATTGATTACCAACTCAAAAACCGACCGCAGCTTTAAACATGTTCTCGCCTTCAGTGAATTTCAAATATATTTCAACTTCAAGTATTTTTTCTTGGCATGCTTGCGTCATACTAGTGGAAAAAAAATTCCATATACCCATTAATCAGCAAAAGTGGTTCACAGAAAGCTCGTAGAGAGCGGACTCTGGCGTGCTGAAATTTTTGGAACTGCTGTCAAGGGAATGGCCTGAGGGAGAGCTCGTGAAATGGGCGTCGGATTGTGGGTTGAGGACGCTGAAGTAGCGGTTTATCAGGTGAGCAGCTAAGAACACAACACTTGCCAGCGGCACACTTGCACACGAATGGTAAATTAATCACCCTCGGCTTACTGCGGAAAGTATTTTCTTGCTTTGACACTTGCAACCTTACTGAAAAAAAGTTATTACTTATTACGAGTCACATATAAATGTAAAAAAGTTCTTTAATATATTTTATAATCAACCACCAACGAAAATCTATTCCTGAAAATATCTGCAAACGAGCAATAATTCTATTATGGAAACTGAAGCACAGTAAATAAACTGGATGCAGTCGTTGTTTTATTCACATGAAAACAATCTTCTCTCAGAAAATAATGCCGCTTTAAATGATTTCCTGCTTCCGTGTGCCCACCCGAGGCACCCGCGGCCCAGCGGGAAAACAGAACGTGAAGTGGACAAACCGGCAATTACCGAAGCAGCTCGGAGCGTCCTCCAGCAGATCAGTAAGCCGCAAGAAAAAAAATGTAAGCTCATTGGGCCAAATTCCATGATTTTAAAGTTACGCTAACCAGACATGGCTAAGGACAGGGTCGGGGACGACGGAGTATAAGTAGGCAGCACCACGCCCTTGCAGGCACCAGTGACGCGGCACAAGGCGTCACCTCTGTGCTCAGACTTTCCTACACTTATTCAGCAGCAGCCTTAACAAGTCGGGAATGAGGAGCGAACTACAGCGCCGGCATTACAGCAAGGCAGCATAAACTCGAATAATACCTCCGCCACGAGGTTTAACTTATAAGTAAGTCCCTATTAAGCCAAGCTCTCGTAGCTATGCTCCTAAAGTTTGCATCATAAAGGCAATACGTGCAAGAGTGGATGCGTTAAGAACACTAAAAAAATAGTAACAAATAATAAAATAAAGAAACGAAGCGTGGAGAAGAAATAACACACACACACACAAAAAAAAGAGTTAACAGCGCGAACCGAAACTCGAACAATACAAAGTTTCTATTAACAACATAATGATGATAAAAATAATGATAATAATGATGATGGCAATGATAATGATGATATAATAGTAAACAATGTCATTATTATTATTATTATTATTATTATTATTATTATTATTATTATTATTATTATTATTATTATTATTATTATTATTATTATTATTATTATTATTATTATTATTATTATTATTATTATTATTATTATTATTATTATTATTATTATTATAATAATTATTATCACCATTATTATTAGTATTGTTACTCCTGGTCTTCGGACACCAAGCAAGAAACATGCCAGCATCACATTCAACGTTCATCACAATTACAAACCGAACGGGGAGTCCCAAATTGAGTCCACCTCAGAAAGATGCAAACCCGGAGCACAACAGGAAGTAATATAAGGGTACTAATGGGATGTGAGGGGCCCGAATGTCCGGCTACATGTCCACCGTTCCGCTCCTGCACCAGCCCCAGCCCCCGTGATACTGTTCCCCGCCCCGCCCCTGGACCGGCCATAGCCCCTTTGACAGTCCCCTCCGCCCCGGCCCATGCAGCAGTCCCAGCCCCGTGACCTGAGGCAACACTGTCCTGGCTGATCCCTGACCCGTGGCAACTCTTGTAAGCAGAAAATTGTGTTGAAAGAGAAGGGAAATGCACCCACTGACACACACACACACACACACACACGCACACACACACACACACACACACACACACACACACAGACACACACGTCTTTACTGCACTGCACATTTTGAATAAGTCAGCAGACCACGAGAAATATCAATGAGGCGCGTCGCCGTTGTTTCAGAATTCATGCAAACAGCGCGCAAGGCAAGCGACGAGGAGGCGAAGAACGTGCTGGTCCCTCAAACTTATTAATTCCGAAGTCAATATTGAAGCAAAAACTTTAAACCAATTTCCCTTGATAAATCGACACACATTTTTTTGCCGCACAATTTGATTAGGATATACGAATCATTATGTCCGTCTGTCTGCGTGTCTCTCTCTCTCTCTCTCTCTCTCTCTCTCTCTCTCTCTCTCTCTCTCTCTCTCTCTCTCTCTCTCTCTCTCTCTGTGTGTGTGTGTGTGTGTGTGTGTGTGTGTGTGTGTGTGTGTGTGTGTGTGTGTGTGTGTGTGTGTGTGTGTGTGTGTGTGCTCGTGCAAGTATTCATCTGCTTTAAAATGCAAAAATAAACAGCACAACTGCAGTGAGTAGGGAAAGAAGGCAAAATTACAGTGGAAAAGCAAAAAAAATAATTGTTTCACGACCAACGACGAGGAGTGAAAGAGGAAAAGGAAGCTGAAGAGGAAGAAGAGGAGGAGGAGGAGGAGGAGGAGGAGGAGGAGGAGGAGGAGGAGGAGGTACAGGAAAGTGGTGGAAGAAAAGGGGGGAATAAACGAAGAAGGAAAGAGAAAGGAGGAGGAGGAGAAGGAGGAGAAGAAGGAGGAGGAAAGTGGTGGAAGAAAAGGGGGGAATAAACGAAGAAGGAAAGAGAAAGGAGGAGGAGGAGAAGGAGGAGGAGGAGGAGGAGGAGGTACAGAAAAGTGGTGGAAGAAAAGGTTGAATAAGCGAAGAAAGAGGTATAGGAGGAGGAGGAGGAGGAGGAGGAGGAGGAGGAGGAGGAGGAGGACGGTGAGTGAAGAGAGATGGGAATAAAAGGCAAGGAGTGACGCAACCTTGGGCGTACACACACACACACACACACACACACACACACACACACACACACACCATGCGCCAGCTGCTGCAGACGACTACACAATGCACCATTTGTTCTACGATGGCTTTGTCTTCGCCATTGTTTTCGGTCTGACTACTTATCGCTTAGTTGCCTCTTCCACTTACTCGCGTATCGCACTTCTTTACGATTATACACACTTCGGGTTTTTTACGCGGCGCCTCCATCACGCGGATAACACGCACACACACACACAACCTCCTTCCCCCTTACCCAGACATATACACACACGCCTTGCACATCGATCCTCTTCTCCAACACCTCCACTTAAATACTACAACACAGATTAGAGGTGCTATTTCCTTCTTCATTCTTAAAGTTGTATACTATCAAGAAGTTTAAAAAAGATGAACGTGTGTGAAAGTCGGCGAAATTCTTGGCTCGGCGTGCGCGGCGTGGCCCAGAATCCGACAATTGGCTGGTGACAGATGTGAGAGGGATTGCAAAGGACAGCTGTTCCCTCCCTGATATTGAGCGAGTCATTCGTGGAATTGATCTGAGGAAAAATCATGAGTCGGGGACCTTTCAAGAGTCTTCGAGAGGGTCTGTGCGGACGCAATTAGAAGGATCCGCAGCGTCCGTCCGTCCCTCACTCCGTCCTGTTGGCTGATTCCTTAATTCTGTGGCTGGAAACTTCTGCCCTCGAGAGTGTTGTTGCGGTTGTTATTGTTGTTTGGACGCCACAGAACGCGGTGCAAAGTTTCCGTCGCGTCCACAGAACAATCAAAGGCTCAACGGGACGGGGGGATGATTGTGGCTCTATGCTCAAGGCTGTTCGGGTGGTGTGGGCGTGAGGCAGATTATTCGTGGTAGCGGTAGTGGCTGTGGTGGGCGTAAACTGAACGTGAATAAATAATCTTTAATATTCTCTTCTCTTCTCTCTCTCTCTCTCTCTCTCTCTCTCTCTCTCGTCAGAGTGTGTGTGTGTGTGTGTGTGTGTGTGTGTGTGTGTGTGTGTGTGTGTCTTTCGTATGACTTTAAGCGGTAAACAACTGCAGCATGAACATAAGTCCTAAGAGCACTAATAATCCATGAAGGGAGTCGTTTTAATCTCGCGCGTGTCCTTGCCGCAGCCCAAACACTCGCCCTCTCTAGATTAATAAAACATGCGGCGGCCCAGTGTTGTTGTTGGCGTGCCGGCCGCCTCCTCTCCTCAACCCGGCCCGCCTCTCCTCAGTCTCTCCACTACCACGGCGGGTCAAGAACAAGCGGCGTAGAGGGCCTTAAGGGCGGCGGCAAGACCTTCTAATATGTATATATGTAGAGCTTGGGAAGGATCATAATTTTGCTCATAAACTATTTTCGGTTATAATGTTTTTTAGGCACTAATAAGTATGTTTTTTCCTTGGTCTAATAATAATCCTACACATTAAGAGCTGTTTACAATTTCATGTAAACTTTTACAGTTGATTTGGTAATAAATAACGCAGAATAATACAAAAATTTAATATCCCTCTTTCGTAAACATTTACCAAGGTCATTATGCCATTGCAAGACACAGATAATGCAGCCCTAGGCGGTGCGGTTACTGGTGTGCGTGGCGGTACTCTTTAAGGCTCATGTCGGCCGCGCCGCCGAGCCTCGCGTGTTCATTGGCGCCAAGTCACGGATCGCGGGCTACAGGTGGTTCCCAAGTGTTCCACAACACGCAATAAACGAGAATGGACGCTCACTGGTTCTCGCAAACCCCACGCGGTATTTTTCACGTTTGAACACCTCTTATTTTATTAAATATTTACCTGCAACAGCCAGGAGACTGAAGGAAAACAGCTCTGAATAATTCATCAAGCATACAGCCGGCTTTGAGTGATGAAAATAACTCTTACTACTTTCAACAAACAAAACTGATCACGGTATTTTATTATTTACGACATACATATATCACTCAGAATAATAAGTCGTCAATAAATATGTATGAATAAAGAAAAAGTCTGCAAGGGGCCAATAGGCTTACACGGGGCAGCTCCTTTAATATTGAAAACACTCCTTTAAGTGCACGACTAGCCCGCCCCGCCGGGGCGGCGGGACGGGCTAGTCTCCTCTGCCCACCCGTATCCGTGTTAATGTTCAGAAAGAAAAAAAAACTCAGAAACAACGTCCACGTCTGGTGCTGAGGACTCAACGAGGTGGGCTGAGGTGGAATGCTTATGTTCCCCACCCGAACACCACACGTACACATCTGTTCTCCAAAAGTGACTAAAAGCAATGTATGTTTCATGAGCTGCTCCTAATAAGAACGATCCTGCAAACTCGATGATCCTAAACAAATCAGGGGTCATAAAATTAAAGACCTAAATGTTGTTGATAAGAATGCCGAGTAAAAGTTTTGGGCAACATACGGAAAACACAACAATACATCCAGCACATCCTTTCTCTTTCCAAAAACACAAGCAAGACAGAAAACCAATACGAGAGACGAGGAAATCCCAAGAACAGCTCCCGGGGGAGGCGCGCCGCTGATGGCTCGCCGCGCCGCCGGGACAACACCGTTCGGGAGAGGCATGGCGCAATTATCAACATCAAGTGCTGCGAGGAGCGGCAGTAATCGCCATCATGACCCAAGTACCAATAGTGGCGCCCGGCACGCTGCGGCAGGAGGCGGAGGCGGAGGAGGTGGAGGGAAAGAGGGGGAGGAGGAAATAGGAGGACGAGGAGGAGGAAAAGGAGGAGGAGGAAATGGAAGAGGAAAAGAGGGAGAGGAGGGAAAGAGGGGGGAGGTGAGAAAGAGGAGACGAATAAGGTAATAATATAAAGAAAAAAGAAAGTGGAAAAGGAGGAAGAATACGAAAAGAAAACGGAGAGGGGGGAGGAGGAGGAGGAGCAGCAGAAACAGGAGGAGGGAGGAGACAGGAGGACGAGGAGGAGGAGGAAATGGAAGAGAGAGAGAAGGGGAAGAGGGGGGGTGAGGAAGAGGAGACGAATAACGAAATAATATAAAGAAAAAAAGAAAGTGGAAAAGGAGGAAGAATACGAAAAGAAAACGGAGAGGGAGGAGGAGGAAGAGCAGCAGGAAGAGGAGGAGGAAGGAAAGATGATGAGGAGAAGAGGTGGAAGAGGGAAAGAGGATGAGGAAGGAAAGAGGGTGGGACGAGGGAAAGCGGGGGGAGGCGGAAGAAGCGGCGAATAAGATAATAACATAAAAGAAAATAAAGGAAAGTGGAGGAAGACTACAACGAGGAGAAAACGCAGAGGGATGAGGACAAAGATGCAGGGAGGAGGAGACCACGCGCCTGGCGGTAAAGCTGGGCCGAGCGGTTTGCATCTCAGCTTACAGTCGGGAGAGGACCTGGGAGGCTGGTGTTGCGTCTTGGGGGAACGGCTTGAAGAGGACAAGGTTGGGGAGCAAAGCGATGGAGTGAAACACGGTAAAGGGAAGACGCACCGCGCTAACTTTTCCCCCCAACGAGACATGCTTTGTGTTTGCGCTTCCCCGTTCGTGTGTGGCGGACGCGATGCAATTTGAATAGTTTCCTGCCCCGGGTCCTGCCTCGCCGAACCACGCTCCCGCTCCCATCCGGCATGTAGAGTAATTCGTTGTAGCTTTAAATGTTATGTGGTTCTTTTGCGCAGAGTAATGGAAAGGGAAAGCACGCGATTATGTCTATGTTCATCATGTATACACCTCTTCTTCTGTGTGTGTGTGTGTGTGTGTGTGTGTGAGAGAGAGAGAGAGAGAGAGAGAGAGAGAGAGAGAGAGAGAGAGAGAGAGAGAGAGAGAGAGAGAGAGAGAGAGAGAGAGAGAGAGAGAGAGAGAGAGAGAGAGAGAGAGAGAGAGAGAGAGAGAGAGAGAGAGAGAGAGAGAGAGAGAGAGAGAGAGAGAGAGAGAGAGAGAGAGAGAGAGAGAGAGAGAGACGAATTCCCAATCCTCTCAGCCTTGGATGGGATTAAGGTGAATGACACGTGACGGCGATGACTCAGCACTCCTAAGAAGAAAAGTCAATTCCATTCTTGTTGAAGTAACCTTACGAGGCTGTCTCTTCAACAGACCTTATTCCATTTTCATCCTGCGCTGTCTGAACTTATTTAAAAAAGAAAACCTTTCCTACGCATGAAATACGCTTTGGAGAATAAGTAATTTGGTACAAAACCAGAACTGCTTAGCGAGAAAAAAATCACACAGGCAGTTGTTCTAGGAATCAGTAACGTCTTCACTAAGGTAACGATATCATATTGGGTGTATGTACCGGAGGCGAGTAACATGCAGTGAATAAAAAAATAAAAAAACTTTCTCATTACTTTTTCAGTTAACAATTACTGTACCACCAACCAAGAAATTTTTGGTTATTGGGTTTTCGCATAAAATTGAAAACTCATCTGTAGGAGTCTCATTATATAAGACTGCACTAATTAATATTGGCCTGTAATGAGATACAGAGGATGGTGCTCCTTTAGGTACAGGCGTGATGACAGCCACCCTCCAGCATGAAGAAGAAGGAGTCGGCCCTAAACAGGAGCCTAAAAATGGATCCATAGGGATCAAGAATTTTTTTTTTAGGCGCATTAACTTCTTTGGCTCGAAATACAACTTTACAAAAAACAGTCTGAGGTAGGCAACAACTACTAAGCTTCACCACGTGTGAAAATAAACTATTTGCTTTCGATGCAAGAAAACATCCACAGCTTGCATTTCAAAATCTGTGGCGAACAAAACATTAAATAATTACTTCCGTCTCCTTTTCCTTTTTGCGCGGCTCAGAGCCAGGCGACCCGGGCTTCTACAGACTCAGAAGTGAATGCGGGACCTACCTTGGCCAGTGCTACGTAGGGGAACTTCTCGAAGGAGAGGCGGTACTCCTCCCCACTGTAGCCCTCCCGCTGCCCCTTCAGGATGCGGCCCGCGGTCACGGTGGACACGCCCATGCCGTCACCCACGAACAAAATGACGTTCTTGGCGTAACCATTGGAGGCACGTCTGGCGTTGAGGATGTCCTCGATGTGTCCCTTGGCCTGGGAGTACCAGAAGTCCCGGTCTGGGGGAGGAAAACAAGAACGTTACGCCTGCAAAATGGTAGCGGTAAAAATGCTAATTAGAAATGCAGCATAATACTCTTACGGGTATGTACTCACGATAAATATAAAGTAAGTAATCCGTAGAGTTTCAAAAAGCTGCAAATTTTTTTTAAAAAGTTCGAGACAGACTTTTAAAAAGTTAAAAGCTTAATTATCAATGCATCACGTGCTCTTATGGGCAATTACCTCCGATAAATATGGCATGAACAAATCAGAGATTAACAAAAAAGTTGGACATTTTTTTTTAACATAAAACGAAAATCATCCTCTAAATAATATCAAAGCTAAAATCTGGGAATGCAACAAGTCTGCTCTTTAGGCTAATGACCTGCGATGACTGCTATGGAATAAAAACATCAGAGAATGATAAAAAAAAAAATACAAAAATGTTGGAGTCATCGTACAAGAATCACGGTAAAAAAAGTAGTAAGCTCAGAATAGAATGCAACACGTACGCCCTGACAGCCATGATGACAGACTTATGATATATACGAAACAACAACAACAACAAACAAAAACCAAGCTGCATATATCTATTCAAAACAACGTATGCGATTACCCTTAAAAATAAGTAGGAAAATCAAATTAGAAAAAAAAAACCGCAACACTTTCGTACAAGCCAAACCCTTCTTACCTACAATAAATACAGAACAGCTACATGTATCAAGACACCTCTTCACCCGAAATTGACCTCTCTTTTGGCTACTCTTTACTTTTTACTTTTGTGGGAGCGGCGAGTAGCGGGCTTTTTTTTTGGTACCCTTTTTGTTGCCCTTCAGCCGTATCCTTTGATATAAAAAAAAAAATGTGAATTATCAAAACGCTGCGCATCTTCTCGACCCTTCATCACGAACACCAGCGTCTCGGAGTCTGTGATGCTGTCGAGGATGGGGACGGGGACGTACTTCAAGTCCAATCCAAGAAGTTTCGGGTCCCTACAGAGTTATTCATTCCGAACTCTGTAGGGACCCGAAACTTCACGGATTGGACTTGTAGTACGGCCCCTAAACCGACCTTTCTAGGGACTCAAAACTTCTCGGATTGAACTTGTAGTACGGCCCCTAAATCGACCTTTCTAGGGACTCAAAACTTCTCGGATTGAACTTGTATTACGGCCCCTAAATCGACCTTTCTAGGGACTCAAAACTTCTCGGATTGGACTTGTATTACGGCCCCTAAATCGACCTTTCTAGGGACTCAAAACTTCTCGGATTGAACTTGTAGTACGGCCCCTAAACCGACCTTTCTAGGGACTCAAAACTTCTCGGATTGAACTTGTAGTACGGCCCCTAAACCGACCTTTCTAGGGACTCAAAACTTCTCGGATTGAACTTGTAGTACGGCCCCTAAACCGACCTATTTAGGGACGCAAAACTTCTCGAATTGAACTTGTAATACGGCCCCTAAACCGACCTTTCTAGGGACTCAAAACTTCTCGGATTGGACTTGTAGTACGGCCCCTAAACCGACCTTTCTAGGGACTCAAAACTTCTCGGATTGAACTTGTAGTACGGCCCCTAAACCGACCTATTTAGGGACCCGAAACTTCTTGGATTGGACTTGTAGTACGGCCCATAATCCGACCTCAAACATTTCGGGACCCAAGCTCACATTTTATTTGACAAGGCTTTCACTGGAGTTTGGGGTATTTCCACGGGTAGTTTTATGACCCTGGTGGTAATTTGACCCATTTTCTGTGCCATGAACCCAAGGATGCACTCATGAAAACCCGACTGATTTATTTCTCGACCTTTAAAAATAGTTGAGGTGAGGTGAGGCATTTGAGAATATCCACCCTCTGCTCCAGACCGCGGGCCGCAGCTGCACGATGTCGTCTCTTGATTAACTGGACTGTTTGGACGGACGGCACATCCAGCCAGGGATACGCAGCTATTGTTTTGGCCTGTTCCAGATTTTTCCCATCATGAACTATTCCCCATTTGCTTCCGAGAGTGGGTTGGGTTCGCAGATATTCAGGTTTACCAACTCGAAGATACGTAGGACTTGTATATTTTTGTTTGTTAATTTTTCAAAACTATGGCCCACTTTCCCATTTGACTTTGGCAGCTGAATAGGCTTAACGGATAAAGAATTTGTTGAGAATCAAAGTTTTTAGCAAAATCTAAATCTCTTCTTCATACTGACGCGCGCTTGTGTGTGTGTGTGTGTGTGTGTGTGTGTGTGTGTGTGTGTGTGTGTGTGTGTGTGTGTGTGTGTGTGTGTGTGTGTTGTAGTTTCAGTTGTTTGTAACGGCTGTTGTTGTTGCTGTTGTCATTGTTATTGTTGTTGTTGTTGTCGTTGTTGTAGTAGTTCGACTCTCTCTCTCTCTCTCTCTCTCTCTCTCTCTCTCTCTCTCTCTCTCTCTCTCTCTCTCTCTCTCTCTCTCTCTTGGGGGGGGCCGACCAAGGCTTCGTTCCCCCCCACCAACTCACACACACACACACACAAACACACACACACACACACACATCACCTGCTCTCTCGAGATTCTCCCCGGCTCGCCTGTTCTTCTTTATTCAACAAGATCTAAGGCTCGTTGGTAGACGGACTAACAGACAAAGGCACATAGACTGAGAGAACGACGTTGCATATTACGTTATCTATTTACTTTAATGCATTTACTAGTGTTGAAGACAAAGTCATCACGATTTTCTTTATTATGCTTTTCATACATCATCATTGTCTTCTTCAGTTATTGCTAGATTACTGAATGACCAAAAAAAGACATCTTCCGCCTTTCTCTGTTTGTCCGATGGTGGTGTAGTGAATTCTGCTTCGGTAAACGCTTAAATTTTATCTCCCTTTTTTTATTCATCATCATTGTCTTCTTCAGTTATTGCTAGATTACTGAATGACCAAAAAAACCGTCTTCCACCTTTCTCTGTTTGTCCGATGGTGGTGTAGTGAATTCTGCTTCGTGCATTGATCTGTATACCTAGTTATTTACCTGTTTTATTTGTTTATCTATCTACCCATATGTCTACATCTTTATCTACATATGTATTTTATCTCCATCTATTGAAACGTAGAGACAGACAGGGAGGCGTGTTAGAATGATGAACAGATGGACATGTCTGACATATAAACACGTTAGAAGAGCGACATGATTATTCTGAGTTGCAACATCCGTTCGAGGAAAAATAAAAACATGTTCTTGCCCTACGACACAAAAACAAAACTCGGCTGTGCTATGAAAATTTCACTTCCATCTCCTATAATTCAGTTATCATATTGAGGCGGCAAGAATTTATTTTTTGCACTGGAAATTCTAACTAATTGATCCTATAGGCGTGTGACGATGTTAATAAAAAAAAGGTTTAATAGAGAGGAGTATGAGCTATACCAAACTGACAGCAGTGATGAAATGAGCTTAGGTTGGTGACTGCGTGAAAGCAATGCTGTTCAAGACACGTTCAACACCGCTACTAACGTCTTCCCGCAGTTGTTGTTTTCTGATTGGCACATACCCGTTACAGGCATGCAGTGCTGGGGGGCATCTGAGGGGCCACGAGCCACACAACAGCCTTTGAAATCACCACTACAACAGACGATGCCAAAAGTAACACGCTGAACTACGGGACATAACCAACTAGTCAGTCACTGCATGAAGAAATGCTACCGTTACAGCGACATGTTTAAATAAAAGCATTTGTTGTTCTGATAAATTCTAGAGGTAAGCAGAAGTTAATCATCCTTTATTTCTTTACGATAAAACCACAGAGCTGCACTCCCGCTACGATGCGTCAGTCTTCTCTGTAAAGCAAATCATGCCATGCCTTTCAGCGAGACAACGATCGCCCTAACAAATCGAGGAGAAAACCGTGCGCTTTCCCTGACACTCATCGAGGTGCCGACGCCACACCTTCCCACGACTGCCGGATCCTTCAGGGAAGAACACAGAATCCGAGAGACCGAGCCGTCGTCCCAGCGTGCCACATGAGGCCTTAACAGCAGCGGTGGTAACTACGGAGGCGAGTGGAGCAGTGCATGAAGACTCGGCGCGCACCCAACCTAGGAGACGCGACGAAGAGGGAAGCTTGTATGCCCTGTTGACCCGCGCCCCCACAGTGACGAAAGCGGGGGGGTAAGAGGCAGTGTGTGTGCCTCTTTGCAGCCTATAGTCCTGTGTCCTGTGTCATATGGGCCACATCCTACATCATGCTCTGTATCCTACACCTGCTTTCAGTGTCCAGTCGTGTCTCCTGTGCACAACACGGTAATCTCGTGGCCAAAACAACAAAACAACCCAATCACACTTTATTTCATCCGTTGTCCCATTTCCGAAAAGATAGTTAAATATTTCCCCAAAAAACCCAATCACAAAAACCCAATCAAACCCAATCAAAACCCAATCACAAAAAACCCAATCACACTTTATTTCATCCGTTGTCTCATTTCCGAAAAGATATAGTTAAATATTTCCCCCAAAAAATATGACACAAAAATCAGACACGAATATAAATTACATGTTGACTCTTACCTTCATTCAATCAAACAAAAAGATACACCAAATATCATTAGGCGATCAGAGAATTAATTTCATGAGAAGTGATATGCATTATTAATATTAAATAGGAAGCTTTTGTCAAATTGCTTTCATTAAAAGCGTGTAAATATTCGCCGAAAAATTACAATGCGAGGTGTTGTATAATATAAAAGCGAGGCGGCAGGGTAGAGGAGGAGGGGGGGGGGGGAGGGGGGAGGGAGGGGGACGTCACACTCGAGTTACAACGAAGCTAAATCCGAAACCGATTTGAAGACTCGTAAAGTGCGGGGAACGCGACGCCCCGCAGAATATGCTCCCAACGGCTGCACCACCACCACCACCACCACCACCATTACTTCTATCCCTATTCACCACAACAATTACCACCATCATAAGTACCATAAAACCAGTACCACACTCACCACCACCACCATCAAAAGTACCAAAACCATCACCACACGTGCACCTCTACCACCATTACCACACCATCCCTAATACCTCTTCAAGCACCACCACAATTACAAATGCCTGTCGGTACTGGATCCAGACGACATGAGCCTGAGGGAATGCGAGCACTGAGAGGAAGATCAAGACTGCCCGCTACTTCACTATCTCCTCGAGTGCCCTGCTACGAGGGAACTGGCACCCAACCCTGAGGGGCACTCTGGCCCTGCCCTCCTGTTCCACCTAATAAAAGGGAATAAATCTAAAGACAACGACCACCACAACAATCATCACCACCTCTACATTAAAACCAAATTGGCGAGACCGCGTTTTGGGGTAGGCTCCCGCGGGTCCTTTCCTCCCCTCTGCTCTGCCACACGGTCCCAACACCTATCTCTTCCTCTCATATGTTAGCTATAGGTAATATAAGAGAGGAAAATATAGGTGTTGGAACAGTGTGGCAGAGCAGAGGGGAGGAAGGGACCCGGGGAAGCCAACGCCAAAACGGACTCGACAATTTGGTTTCACTATAACGTCACTTACATGTTCCCCTCGCACTGCTGACACCACTACTTGCACCATCACCATCACCATCATTATCACTACCACTGACACCACTATCATCATCCCCTCACACTACTAACACCACTACTTAAACCACCACTACCATCATAACCTCCACTTCTAACACCACCACCATTATCACTTCACACTACCCACACCATGACCATCACCACTAAGACCAGCTCCATCATCATCATCACCATACGTAACATCACAACCATCACCATCATTACACTGTCACTCTATACAGGCATTCATCTCCATAACCATTTCTTCCTCCAATCTCTCTCAGCCTCTCCTCTCGATCTCTCATTTACCCGCTCCCATCTTTAGTCCCAAGGTTGCCTGCTATTAAGAACCCGTTAGTCACTTAAACCCTCATTCACTGCTCCAAGCCTCCAGTCCCTTCAGTCCGTCAGTCTCTCAGACACTCGTTTAATCCCCCTGTGTGTTCCTGCTCTCGAGTCTTTCCGTCATTCATCCTGTTAACACCTCAATCTTTTTCTCGCTAAGCTCAGTCCTTTAATCTCCTAGCCAGCCTGACCTCGACGAACGTGACTGCCAGAGAAGGGGAGAAAGGGGAATGGTATAGAGAAGTAGATAGGTAGATAGAGGTATGGCAATTATCAAATAGGCTTCAAGTGTAATTAGATAATCAACGTCTCTAAGAAGGAGGATCAGAAACTAGCGTACCAAACGAAGGTGTCTCCTGTCTTCCCGTCCTCCACACCGTGCAACCCAAGGCCCACCACACCTGCTTCCGCTCACGTTACAAGACTAAACACGACACCAAGCCTTCCACACGACTTCTCGCCGCCTCCCCAACAGTCACAGCCGCCGTTAGGTGTCACTCAGGTTCCTTCTAGGCACAAAACTCACAGCGGTAGGGGGGGCATGGGGGGATGATGGAGATGGCGGCAGGAGGGGTGGGCATTGCTGGTGTTCGTTGTAGGACTCAACAATCAATGCTTCATTAGTGTCAGTGCCTGCAGG
>NC_066518.1:5494109-5506609 GCF_024679095.1 Eriocheir sinensis
AGAGAGAGAGAGAGAGAGAGAGAGAGAGAGAGAGAGAGAGAGAGAGAGAGAGAGAGAGAGAGAGAGAGAGAGAGAGAGAGAGAGAGAGAGAGAGAGAAAACAAACATCATAACAGAAGAGTCTGGCCCAAGATTCAGACGCACTCCGACACAATAAACCTTAATCCACTTGTATGTTTATATAAAGGAAAAGGAATAAGAGAGAGAAAAACGCGCGCAGAGAGAGGACGAAGAGGAGGAGGAGGAGGCGGCGGCGGTGAAGGAGGAGGAGGAGGATAGTAAAAGAAGGCGGAGGATGAAGAGGCTGAGGAGAAGGATAGTACGAGAAGGTGGAAGATGAGAATAAGGAGGAGGAGGAGAAGTATTATTATTGACGAAAAAGAAAGAGAAAAGAAGAATGATGAAGAATAAAAAGGGAGAAAAGAGAAAGACGAGGAGGTGAAGGAGAAAAAAAGAAAACGAAAAAAAATAACGAAGGTAGCTTAGGTTGGGAAGATCCGCCATGTCAACACACACACACACACACACACACACACACACACACACACACACACACGCCGCTGTTCCCTCCTTACCTTACCTTACCCATTCACCATCCCGCTCCCCCGCCCGGCTCGGCTCACAGGTGCATCAAGTTTATCGATAAATAATGGGCTAAACGGCAGGCTATTTACTTTTTCAATATTTCACGACAATCAAGGGAGCTTACGACTTGACGTATCGGCCAATAGGGGATGCAGGAGCGATTACAAGCCGCATCACGAAGCCGCTTGGGAAACTCTCCACTTAAAGTACGCAGTCTCTCTCTCTCTCTCTCTCTCTCTCTCTCTCTCTCTCTCTCTCTCTCTCTCTCTCTCTCTCTCTCTCTCTCTCTCTCTCTCTCTCTCTCTCTCTCTCTCTCTCTCTCTCTCTCTCTCTCTCTCTCTCTCTCCAGCTAAACATAAGAGCTTGCACGTGAAGAAATGAGAGCAAGATCGGGTTGGTGGATCTTGATGAGGTTGGTGGAGGAAGGAGCAAGCTTGGGAGTGCATGATGAAGGAGAGTACTGGTGGTGGTGGCTATTGATGATGTTGTTGTTGTTGGTGGTGAGGTAATAATGGTGGAGAAAGATTTTAGTGCACGGTGGAGAGGATGAGAGCATATTGTGGTGGGTGGATACGATAGTGGTGAACGGGTGGTTGAAATCATTGTGGTGATGAGGTGGTGAAATGGGGGTGCAGGGATGATGAAAAGGAGGTGGGTGGTGTTGAACGCATACCAAAAAAAAAAAAATAAATAAATAAATAATAATAATAAAAAAAAATGAAGGTGGAAGCAAGAACGTAATTTTGGATGATGGATACTAAGACTGGATGTGGGATGGAGGCTATAATGAAGGATGAATGCAAGTGGATGATGGTGGTGATGGTGATGAGGACAGCTGGTGGATGTAGTGATGGTGGGGATACAAACTAAAGGTGGAAACAATACAACGACGATGGATGAGGAGTGGATGTGCGATGGAGGCGATAATGATGGATGAGTGTTTATATGGATGATGATAGTGAGCATGGAGGCTTTACGGTCTAGGCGATAATACGGTTGTTGTTGGTGGTGGTGGTGATGCTGGTGGTAACGCAGCTTAGATCGATGGGGAAAGGGGGGGGGAGAGGGAAGAGGGGGAGGGGGAAGGGGGGAGAGGGAAGAGGGGAAGGGGGAATGGGGGAGAGGGAAGAGGGGGAGGGAAAGGGAAGAGAGGGGGAGAGGGAAGAGAGGAAGAGAGAGGGAATATTAAGTTTCCTCCTCCTTCCTCGCCGCTAACACCAAGGATTCACGTGGTTTAGGAGGAATAGAGAGAGCTTGTGCATCCTCGCGTGACCCTGAAGCAGCGAATAATGGAGCAGAACACACATCATCATCATCATCGTTTAACGTCCAAGTATTCCCTATGGTGGGGTTGGACTGGATATGAGCCTCCTCCACTGTTGCCGGTCGTATTTTAAAACATTTCGTCGCCCAAGTTCACATATTTGACATGTCTTTCGTAGGAGCTGTAGGCCTTTCCAGGGGTAGTTTCATGACCCTAGTGGTAGTATGACCCTTCTTCTGTGCCATGAACCTTAAAAAACACTCATGAAAACCCGATTGATCCCCTCTTTGACCTTTAGAAATAGTTGATGTGAAAAGCGATGGTGTCTTAAAATACGGCCCATAGCCATTTCTTCCGTGATCTTCAGCCTCCCCACAGAACACACAAGGATGAGGAAACCAGGTGATCAAAACGAACCACCATCACCGTCACCTGCACCTCGTTAGTCTTCCATAAACACGATCAAAAAGAAAAAAACTCGCCATAAACAGCATGAGCCACGAGTACGGATTATCGGGATGGTTGAAGTATGATTGAAGTATGGCAACAACACACGCTCTTCGCAATCTTTCCGTCCCGATGAGCGCCGTGATCAAAGAAACACATCGCCCTACACCTTGTTTTTCTTCGCTATGCAGGTTAACGAGAGGAGGATCAAAGTACTCCATAATGCTCTTCAATCCTCCTCTGCGCTCTTCAGTACGGCCAAGGGAAACATGAGCGGTAATGAAACACACACACACACACACACACACACACACACACACACGCAGGCTTTTCAGTGCCAACACTCCTGATATTCCCTCTTCTATATATTCGAAGTGCACAACCACAATTCAGACAGACAGACAATTAATAGTAAAATAATATATATCCCGAGTACTGATCCTCCGCCCGTGAAACAAGACTCCAGACAAACACAAACAACACCAACAACAAAAGTAAAACAAAGAAACGAATGAGTATAAGCAAGCGAGCGAGCGAGTGAGCCAGTGAGCGGGTAGGCAGGCGAGCGAGCCAACAAACAAACCAAACAAACGAAGCTTCTGATCCTCTCTCGTATAGATTCAAAGAGATCAGGAGCACTTAACTCAACTCGAATTTTTTCCCTCCCTCATTTTCGGACAATATATCCATCCGATTTTCCTCTGGGTATCCGAGGGCTGGACGGGGAGGGAATTCATGGCCCCTGGTTCTCAACACGTAAAGAGAGGCATGCATGGACAGACCGAGGACCTTATTTCATTGCTGCCTTACGTTACTTGTGGGTTCGATGACCGTGAGACAACAAAATTCATCGCTGTTGAGTCTTCGTACATGCTGGCCCTCGATCAACGGTACCAGTTTGTGGTCTTCAGCATATTATATTCACCGATTTCTGGCCTAAAACCATCGCCTATAAACACATAATGATGCTCAGTTGAAGTTAGTGTTGAAGCCGTAAAGTATCGGGTTTTTTCGTGTACTTATGGGTCAGAAATCGAAAAATTAAATGTGCTATGTACGGTCATCTGGCAACGTTGCCCTGGATACGCTCATTGCCTCGTTCAAGTGCAACCTTTCTCTCATTTTCCCTCACCTGCCCTCACATGTGCCTCGCCTCTGTCCAGTCGCACCGTCAGGCAGCGCATTAGACATGACACTGCTGGCGGGCGTTCCGGAGCGCGCGGACTTTATGTTACGGAGTCGATGAGCTTTTTTTGTTTTGTTTTGTTTTGTTTTCCCGTGTGTTCTATGTTGTTGTGTGTTGGTCTGCGTGTTAGTGTGTTTCTGCTTTCTCTCTGTCTTGTCTCTGCTTGTCCGTCCATGTTACTATTGTTCTGCGCCGGATGAGTTTTTGTATTTTGTTTTTCTTATTTTTTTTTGTACGATGTGTTTCCTGTGTCAATCTTTGTTTGTTCGTCTGTGCGTTGGTTTGTTATTGCCTTCTCTCTGTCTGGCCTCGGGATGTCTGTCTCACTACTTTGTTATGCGCTGGACGAGTTTTTGTTTTGTTTTGCTTTTCTTACATTTTTTTTTTGTACGATGTGTTTCCTCTGTGTTCGGTGTGATGTTCGTCCGTCTGTTCGTATTGGTTCGTATCTGCTTTCTCTCTGACACTGTATGTTTGTCTCTATTTCGTTATGGTCTCTCTCTCTCTCTCTCTCTCTCTCTCTCTCTCTCTCTCTCTCTCTCTCTCTCTCTCTCTCTCTCTCTCTCTCTCTCTCTTCTCTTCTTCTTAATTTATCTTCTCTTCTTTTCTATTTTCCTCTTTTCTCTTCTTATCTGTTTTCTCTCTCTCTCTCTCTCTCTCTCTCTCTCTCTCTCTCTCTCTCTCTCTCTCTCTCTCTCTCTCTCTCTCTCTCTCTCTCTCTCTCCCCCCCCTTCATGAATAACCGCCGCGCCGCTAAACACCTTTTATCCACAAACACACAAATACGGGTTTTCCTCTTCCCTGGCCACCATTACCCTTCCCGCCGCGCCATTTGTTTTCATTCCGGATTCACGACCCCGCGTACGCTCCCTCGTGCCTCATAATGATGAAAAAATACACATTCTTCAAAATTTAAGTCACTTGTGAATTTCCAGAAGCTGAAACACCCGAGGAACTGCATTATTGATGAGGCTGAACTGCTTCTGCTTTCCTTATGTCCTACCTCGCGTCTCCATCCCTCCTCCCTCCTGTCCGTCCGTCCGTCTGTCTGTCTGTTTGCCTGTCTGTCTGTCTATCCGCCCGCCGTCTCTCTTCCCTTTCTTCTTTTCATATTCTGACCTCTGTATTCTTTTGTATTCTTTTCCTCAACTGCCCTCCAGGTATCTCTCTCTTCTTTTCTCCGCTCCTCGTATATTTCTCTCTTTAACATATACTTTTCCGCCGGTTCTCCTCCTCGCGTCCCTTCCTTCACTCTCGCTCTCAGCTCCTACCTTGGCACTCTTATCTCTCTCCCCGCCTCAGTTCCAGCCTTCTTGCAATAATCTTTATCGCGCTGCCCACCGACATTTCGTTCGTTCGCTCACTTTTCCTTAACTTCCAATTCTCGGTTCTCGTTCTTCGTTTCGCTCAAGTGCCTTTCTTTTCTCTTCCTCTCTTTTCCGTCGCTGCAATAAATGATCTCTTTGTGAACATCCACTCGTCCTGCTCCTCGGCGCTCAAGCACACTCAGTCATCAAGCGCCCTCCCCCTCGCACGCCCTAATAATCACACAAGGGAGAGCGGGGCGCGCGTGATGCCTTGCCGTATAACAAAGGGATAAAACGGAGACATCTGTGCAGGAGACGGCGAAGGCGGTGCGTGTTGGCAGAGGACGCAGAGGACATTATTAGGCTTCTTTGGCGCAGAAAGTGAAGGAACAACACAATGAGTCTCCGAAAACAGTAATTTGCAAGTCTCTCACGCCTGCGAAAGAGGTTTGTCTTCACCGCCCATGTGGGGAACGCATAAGAAAACAATGTATTTATCTGTCTAAATGTCCTGGAAGCTCTTTGGGTGAGGGAGAAAGAGATGCGGGATAGATCCGGCGGAAGGTCAGCTTAGTGGGTCACGTAAACGCTAAGGTCCTTCCTCTCTGACCATGACTAAAAAAAAAAATAATAATAGGGCGTTCTTTCCAGGAGTCTAAACTTATATTTGGTGCGGGAAAACATCAATGAACTCTATTTTCCATTAGGGCAGGCTGTACTAGACTCGCCGCCTACCATATATGGAAATAAAACCGAGTATCACCTCCAGAAACACGACGGAACTCTTGAACGTCGCCAGACCAACGTTATTTCCGAGGCCTCCAGGACGCATCGGGGGGAAAACCACCAAAATGCAGAGGCCGCGTTAAAGGTCAAGTGTTGTAGGGCGACGGGAGGCAATACCGCGATGGATGCCTGCCTGACGCCTCACTGGAGCAGGGGTGGTGGAGAGGCACGCCGGCCCTGACACCTCCGGGCCGCACGGGGGCGACAGGGTGGAAATGAAAGGCGGAGGGGCACGCGGACGGGAAGAAACGAGGAGGCGGACAGCGAGAAAGACGGCCGGGAGGAATAAAGGCAGAGACAGGGATGTGGAGGAAGACGAGGAGAATAGCGAGGAGAATGAAAACGAGGAGGGTAAGGAGAGGAGGAGGAGGAGGAGGAGGAGGACGGCAAGGATAATGGGAACGAAGATAGAGTGCAAAGGGTGAACGCGATAAGAAGAGGACAAAATGGAGAGAGTTGGACGGAGATGAGTATGAGAATGAGTATGAGAAGGAGGAGGAGGAGGAGGAGGAGGAGGAGGAGCAGGCTGGAAGGATGACAGGAACATCAACAACAACTTCTTTCCTTCTCCTCCTTTCTTCCGTTTCCTCCTGATCCTCCTCCTCCTCCTCGTCCTAAAACGTCAACATCGACAGGACCCCCAGCAGAGGCAACAACAAAAACAACAAATAACGACAACAACATTCACCATAACTATTTCCTTCTCTTCCTCCTCCTCCTCCTCCTCCTCCTCCTCTTCTTCCTTCTCCATCTCCTATTTCTTATCATCCTCTTTATCATTACTACAAAAACTTAAGCGACAGTATAAGAACAGGAACTACTACTACTACTACTACCACTACAACTACTACTACTATTACTACTACTACAACTAACACTAAGCTCCAACTACGTCACAATGAGCACGACACATAAGCAGATAACATTAAATAATAACAAAATGCAAAAGAGGGTTATTGACTGCACTACCACACAGTAAATAGGGATTACGGTGTTTGATCCTCCCTCTCTAAGCTACACTCTCTTAATGACCAGAAAACAAGAGAGGTACGGAGAAAAAGAGGCGGAGAGGAGGAGGCAAGTAAGAAAGCCAGAGGATAAGCGCGGTATTACAAAAGACTGGGAGAGTGATAGACCGCGCGCTAGTTGACGACGCTGCCAGATGGTCGTACTTTGCCTCTCATGTTTGCCGATTTCCGACCCAAAACTACCTCCTGGACCCCAATAACTGCCTGCATATAAAGTTATCGTTAAAATGGTTAATTATTGGTGGGTTTTGGCAGTAGTTATGGCTCAAAAACGTGGTAATTGCGAGGGTCTGAGTACGATAATCTGGCAACGGTGCTTGCTGAGATTATTGACGATGTTGCCGGAGGAAACGAAAGTGTGCTGGGTATTATGTGTGTGTGTGTGTGTGTGTGTGTGTGTGTGTGTTTATATTTCTCTTGGCGGGAGATGCGTGTGATTTGATTGCGTCCTGCTATAAGGTAAAGGAGAACATGCAAGGAGGGAGGGAGGGAGAAGGAAAGCAACACACAAACACACGCATGAACATCTACACACACACACACACACACACTGAATACATATTACATACACCCACTTGCACGATAAAGATAAGTTGCACTCATTTGTTAACGCACTCCTCTCTCTCTCTCTCTCTCTCTCTCTCTCTCTCTCTCTCACACACACACACACACACACAGACGCTAACAAACAATGACCGCTTCTCGCCATTAACAGTAGCTTCCCCCCTTCCCCCCTCCCCCCAGGACCCTCCCCCCCTCTCCCCTCCCTCCCCTACCTCTCCGCTCCCCTTGCACGCTGGTTATTAGTTCAGACGAGACAAATAAAATGAGAATCCCAGCAAGACTAAGAGGAGGGGAGACGGCACTCAGAGATAAGGCCTCTAGAAAACCTCTCTCTCTCTCTCTCTCTCTCTCTCTCTCTCTCTCTCTCTCTCTCTCTCTCTCTCTCTCTCTCTCTCTCTCTCTCTCTCTCTCTCTCTCTCTCTCTCTCTCTCTCTCTCTCTCTCACACACACACACACACACACATACACGTGCATCCCCTCCCCCCCCCTTTTTCACCCTCCAAACCTTCCTCCTCCTTCTCTTTCTTATTCCACACACACACACACACACACACACACACACACACACACACAAACACACACACACACACACACACAATACGCACACGCATCCCCCCTTCTATCATTCAAACCTTCTCTTCCCTTCCTTCTCCTCCTCCTCCTCCTCTTCCTCCTCCTCCTCCCTTAGGCTGCCTCCCGCGGTGGTAAAAGGAAAGTAAACAGCGGGAATCATCCGAGCTTTGGTCTCCGCGCAAATGTGTGTTTTCGCGGATTTTTCAAATTTTCCAGATTTACAAACCACTCCCTCCTTTGAGCTAACAAAGTTTCAGGTGATAAAAGTTTCAAGACAACCATTCGTTTCGCGGATCTGGCGCGCGTGTCTCTGCCCGCCGGAACTCTGCTCTGCCTGTTTATCGTTTTTTCTCCTTTTTTTTATTTGAGGAGGAAAAAAAGGGTATGTATATATGTACATAGCCGCGAGCACTTTCTCCCCTCCCTCCGCCCCCTCAAAAGCCGCGGGGAAGTGAAATATGTTGAGTAAAAGCTTAATGAGTAAAATAGAAACTCGGAGAAAAATGTAAGCCCCTTTTTTTCGTGTTCCCACAGGGGTTGAAAGGCCGAGCGAGGGGAGCAGCGCGCCCCTCCCCTCCTCCTCCTCCCCTCGCGTGCTGGGAATCATTGAGCTAGGAAGGAAAACACCGCCGCCTCCGCCACCCCAACCATCACCACCACCATCACAACCATCACCTCCACAACCACCACCTCCACAACCACCTTAACCACCAGAACTTCAACAATCACTGCTTTCATCACCACAACCACGACAATCACAACTACCATCTAATCACCACCACAGTTACAGTAATGGCCATCTGAGTCACCACCTCAAGCACCATCATCACAGTCACCACCACGGTCAAAACTCCTATCACCACAACAATCGCAACCACCATCACTACCACACTCACTGTCACCATCACCACAAACACTACCTCTTTACAACCACCACTAACCCCCCCCCCCCCACCCCCACCGCGTCTGTGCGTCATTCTGTGGGCAGGCGTCGATGTGAGCTTCAGACTTATTACTTTTTGCCGCACCTTTTTCATTAGTGTTTCCATAATTACTGTTTTGATATCCTGTAACTGTTCTTTTAAGATTGCTAGCTCGAATCATCTTCATCCTCACTTATTTTCACTGATCAACTAGGTGAACCATTCTCAATCTCTTCTTTTTTTTTTTTTGTAATAGTAAAGGAAGCCATTCAAAAGGCAAAACAACTACAGAAGTAAAGCCGACTGGGGATTTCCTTATGCTCACTTCGCTCCTTCTTCCCTTCCTACGGTCGCCCCTTCACCGCCTCCTCTCTCTCTCTCTCTCTGGTGGCGCTATGTGTGACCTCCGCCCCTCAGCGCAAGCATTTCATCACTCATACTCTCCCCCTGAGTGCTGGATCATAAACTCACTCTCTGTAGGACGATAAAACCCGTATTTCATTCTGATATTCCCCTCTGGTGTGCTGCAGCGAGCGGGCCACAACAGCCTCGAGTATGTGTAACAGAAACATGAATCGTAAAGAGAAGAAAAACATCTGCTCGTGCAATCAGGCGCATTATCTTTGAGCTGAGTCTGTGAAGTGGACTGCCGCCGTGATTCACTGACAGTTGAGAGCCTTGATAAGAGGACGCCTGAGGACTATCTGAAACATCGCCTGCACTCCGCCAGCCACTTTGTCGACTGTCCCGCCGCTCCCTGCAGCTCGCCGGCCCATCGCTCTTCACCAAGATTGCATCAGTCGTTTACATTCTCCGTCTTTCTGAGATTCGGCATTGCTACGACACGCCGCACCGAGAGCTGACATTAAACGGGTGATTAGGAGAGAGTCATCGACACAACCTAAGGGGCTCCTCCAAGCGGCCTTTGACGATGCGACAACTCAGGTGGGGCGAGGGTGCGAGGGCGTGGGGTTGGTTGAGACCCTCCCGCCGCCCCGAACCAGCCCCGCCCCCGCCCACACTCCTTCCTGCCAGGGCGGCCCACGTGCTCCTGTCAGCGCGTCGCACGCCACCGACAACACTTCAGATAAGAAAATTACTTTTATATTGTAAGAAAGATGAGTTTTGTAGCACGGAGAGGTTTGAAAAAAAAGAAAAAAAAACATTAACGCACTGAAATCAGAAATCAGATATCAAGAATTTGCGAATGTCAATCCTGAATTATGTCTTGAAGCCAAAATATAATAAATACAAACAAACTACAACTGCTACAATATTATCTTGTCTTGAAATACAAAGTGCAGCTGAAAAAAATGAAGATAACTCAATAAAGACGTGTGTGTGTGTGTGTGTGTGTGTGTGTGTGTGTGTGTGTGTGTGTGTAGGACGCGGCAGAGTGGCAGAGTTTTGCGGGAAACCTTCAGACCAAAGAAACTCGCGCTCCATCTCGTTCTCTTTTTCAGGCGGGGTAATTACCGCGGAAATTGGATCAAGCAGCGCTGTCTGTGTGGACGGAGGCACGCTCATAAAAGTCACCCGGGAATGATTGCCAGACGGAGGGAGAAAAAATACTATTGTAAACGATTATTTTCCTGCGGCGCGTGACTTCATTGATGGAGGGGGGCAAGGACAGAGGAGGAAGGCAAGGGAAAGGGAAACGTTGAGAGAAGGAAAGGAGGGTTCAGAGTCTTAGACTGTGGGAGGGTGAGACTGTAGCAATATCTGAAGGCACGGAGAGTGGCGTCAGCGGGGAAGGCTGACATACCCTGACTATGTTTGCTGCCTAATATAAATATTGACGCGCGAATCCCGGACACTCGATGTTTTACAAACAAAACAGAGTAGACAGGCAGACTCAAAAAGGTTACGTCAACGTCATCCAGAAAGACACTGTCCTGCACGCAAAGGAAACTTAAAACACTGTGTGCGGCACACTATCAACGGAATGAATCGACTTTGGACATGGGAAGCAGGGGCGCCGGGCAGAGGCTGACCCTGAGGTGGGTGATTATATTTTGTAATGCTTCAAAATATCAGTGATCAGTGATCTGCACCTGCAGTTGTACACTAATCGGCATTGTGAAGTTAGCTTTGTTACATGCAACACATGTATACCAAACATCCATTGACAGCCGTGGGGCTGCGAGGGCTGAGTACTGGCGCCAGGTGCGTGTCTGCCGCCGTGCCTTCTTCTGCCGCTGCAGGAATGAGGAAATGCCCGACTGCGTCCGGGACCTTGTGGCAAAGGTGCGAATTAATTAGCACGGTGGTTATAAATAGTAAACCAGGTATAAAAAGTCGAGCCCACACGCCAGGCGAGGCGCTCCGGCACTACTGAAACATGCAGCGCCTTCTCTTTGTCTTCACAGGTGCTGCCCGAGGACTCAAGGGCAGGTTGGGCGAGCAAGAACGGAACGAGTCTTGGGCGACACTGAGGCGAGACGCACGGCCCCCGCCCGTCACCATCAGGCTCGTCCGTCACTGGTGCCTGGCGTGTGCATGAAGACAGGCACTCGCATGCAGCTGCCTCGCGGCGGGAGGAGGAAAATGGTAACCATGCGTTGTTCAGCATCATAATATAAAGAAGATTCACTTTGTGTCTTATCAAAAGCTGCACGTAATATAAACTCTTGCAAAAGAGAGAGAGAGAGAGAGAGAGAGAGAGATTCTTTACTATAGTACAATGAACGTTGTGTTATTGTTGGGTATATACTGCACACACACACACACACACACACACACACACATATACATATATATATATATATATATATATATATATATATATATATATATATATATATATATATATATATATATATATATATATATGTATGATAACATAAGAACATTAGGAATCTGCAAGAGGCCGGTTGGCCTATACAAGGCAGCTCCTGTAAGCCTAACCCCATCTAACCTCACCATCCATGAATTTATCCAACCTGTTCTTGAGTGTATCTATGGCATTGGCACCCATAACATGACTGTCAAGCCTGTTCCATTCATTCACCATTCTACTGGTGCTCAGTGTGTCTGGTGCCATGACATCACACCCGGCATTGGGGTTATTTTGTAAGACATGCTCTAAGCGATGTCGCTCACTCCCAGCCTGCTCACACTAACCATCGCCGAGAGTCCATGACGGTGCTCCCCTCACGCCAGGAGTCAGACTGCGTCCAGCCAGCAAACTCCCCTCATTGTGGCCGCCATCACCCGCACGTGTGGCGGCTGGGGTGGGGGGCGGCACCAGCAGGATCAAGAACCAAGATTTAGGGGCAACGTTTAACTCAAAAGTAAAGTCCAAAACCACAATTCCTCATCAAGTAACTAATGGAAGCACTGAAGGGTAGCCGCGGCAGCCTGACGACACCAGCGGGGAGGCAATAACACCGAGGAGCAGCACATCCCTCCTGGCCCCTGCAAACAGCCGGAAATGTTGATACTTCCTGAACCCGCCACGACCTGGGGCACCGCACCGCCGAGGCGACTCATATCCTCCTTACTCTGTTCGGCTGCCGCAGACACAAGGAACTCCATCCTCGTCCTTGGCCTCGTCCTCCTCAATATTCCTTTAATTCTTTTTCAGCACCTTTTCCTCTTTCTTCTGCTTCTTGCTCTCCTCTTTCTTCTATTCCTTTTCCTCCTCCTCCATCTCCCTAATGTTCCTCTTTCTTCCACTTCTTCCTCTGCTCGTTCTCCTTTTCCTACTTGTCCTTCTTTTTCTCTTTTTCTTCCTCCTCCATTCCAGTAATATTCCTCTTTCTACTTTCTTCTTCTTCTTCTTCCTTTTCTTCTTCTTCTTCCCTCTCTTCTATTACACCTTCATTCCCCCTCCTT
>NC_066518.1:5511609-5609109 GCF_024679095.1 Eriocheir sinensis
CGGACACGGGATAAAGGGAACAGATATGGAGGGAAAGAGTACCTACGCGACACTCTGGGAAATAACTAATGTATGAAGAACCCAAGGCATGTTATCCACGCATTATGCATGAAATAAAAGTTAAGCAAGGTTATTTTTTCTTACTTATCAAGATTTATTTGCGAATAGTTGCCATTCAAAAGAATTAAGAATATTTTATCTATTCCTTTATAGTTTAGCAACAGCCCTGTCACCCGCCATCCGACGCGTGAACTGCACTACTTAGCCGACTAGGCAAGATTATAGCAGAAAGAATTGGCTGGAGGCCAGTCGGTCTTCATGGACATAGCACCTCCTTTTATTACCGAACACGATTTCCTCAATATTCGGATAAATTTTTTATATCACATCGAAACAACGATGGGAAACTCTGCATCTCGACAGAAATTTAACGTGTGGGTAACCCTGGAGCGAGGCTCCTCCCTGGTGGACTCCATCAAGCTCTCGTGCAAGGACTCCACCTGCTGCCTGAAGAGGAGGCGTACGGTCGCCTCCGTCAAGCTCCCCGTGGAAGGCTGGTCTTGCGTCGCTGGGATTCAAGGCTGCCACGCCGAGGGTGAGCTGCGTGTGCCCTTGGCGAAGCTGTGCAAGAAAGACGGCAACGCGGCCGTCAGGGTGCAATTCGCCTCGCTTAGGAAGCAAGTCTTCACCTCTTCCATGCCGCTGGCCTGGCTGCTGGACAACATCAGCGGCCTACACTTCTCGCTCTTCTGTGACGACGGGCCCGCCTTCACCAGCCTCCGGTGCAACGGGAGGCGGTGTGGCGAGCCCGTCCGGACGGTGACCCCTGCACCGCGTGCGGCCACTGACGGGGTGGCCAGGACCGATGAGGCTGATGCATGGGCAGCCTTTGAAGTGACGACCCATGATGACTGGTCCGTGGAGGCTGATGATTCACGGGCAGCCCCAGACTTGGTGACCTCCGTTGCTATGGTCGAGGCTGATGATTCATGGGCAGCCTTTGAAGCAATGACCCATGATGACTGGTCCGTGGAGGCTGATGATTCATGGGCAGCCCCAGACTTGGTGACCTCTGTTGCTATGGTCGAGGCTGATGATTCATGGGCAGCCTTTGAAGCAATGACCCGTGATGACTGGTCCGTGGAGGCTGATGATTCATGGGCAGCCCCAGACTTGGTGACCTCAGCTGCTATGGTCGAGGCTGATGATTCATGGGCAGCCTTTGAAGCAATGACCCGTGATGACTGGTCCGTGGAGGCTGATGATTCATGGGCAGCCCCAGACTTGGTGACCGCCATCACCGATGAGGCTGATGATTCATGGGCAGCCTTTGAAGCAATGACCCGTGATGACTGGTCCGTGGAGGCTGATGATCCATGGGCACCCGCCGAATTGGTGACCGCCATCACCGATGAGGCTGATGATTCATGGGCAGCCTTTGAAGCAATGACCCGTGATGACTGGTCCGTGGAGGCTGATGATCCATGGGCACCCGCCGAATTGGTGACCGCCATCACCGATGAGGCTGATGATTCATGGGCAGCCTTTGAAGCAATGACCCGTGATGACTGGTCCGTGGAGGCTGATGATCCATGGGCACCCGCCGAATTGGTGACCGCCATCACCGATGAGGCTGATGATTCATGGGCACTCTTTGAAGTGACGACCCGTGATGACTCGTCTGATGAAGCTGATGATCCATGGCCAGCCTTTGAAGCAATGACCCGTGATGACTCGCCTGATGAGGGTGATGTTCCATTGGCACTCCTTGAAGTGACGACCCGTGATGACTCGTCTGATGAGGGTGATGATCCATGGCCAGCCTTTGAAGCAATGACCCGTGATGACTCGCCTGATGAGGGTGATGTTCCATTGGCACTCCTTGAAGTGACGACCCGTGATGACTCGTCTGATGAGGGTGATGATCCATGGCCAGCCTTTGAAGCAATGACCCGTGATGACTCGCCTGATGAGGGTGATGTTCCATTGGCACTCCTTGAAGTGACGACCCGTGATGACTCGTCTGATGAGGGTGATGTTCCATTGGCACTCCTTGAAGTGACGACCCGTGATGACTCGTCTGATGAGGGTGATGATCCATGGCCAGCCTTTGAAGCAATGACCCGTGATGACTCGTCTGATGAGGGTGATGATCCATGGCCAGCCTTTGAAGCAATGACCCGTGATGACTCGCCTGATGAGGGTGATGATCCATGGGATGCCCTCGAATTGATAACCAGTAATGACTGGTCTGATGAGGATGATGATCCATGGGCATCCGCCGAGTCGGTGGCCGCCATCACCGATGAGGATGATGATCCATGGGATGCCCTCGAATTGATAACCAGTGATGACTGGTCTGATGAGGATGAGGATCCATGGGATGCCCTCGAATTGATAACCAGTAATGACTGGTCTGATGAGGATGAGGATCCATGGGATGCCCTCGAATTGATAACCAGTAATGACTGGTCTGATGAGGATGATGATCCATGGGATGCCCTCGAATTGATAACCAGTAATGACTGGTCTGATGAGGATGATGATCCATGGGATGCCCTCGAATTGATAACCAGTAATGACTGGTCTGATGAGGATGATGATCCATGGAATGCCCTCGAATTGATAACCAGTAATGACTGGTCTGATGAGGATGATGATCCATGGGATGCCCTCGAGTTGATAACCAGTAATGACTGGTCTGATGAGGATGATGATCCATGGGATGCCCTCGAATTGATAACCAGTAATGACTGGTCTGATGAGGATGATGATCCATGGGATGCCCTCGAATTGATAACCAGTAATGACTGGTCTGATGAGGATGATGATCCATGGGATGCCCTCGAATTGATAACCAGTAATGACTGGTCTGATGAGGATGAGGATCCATGGATGCCCGAATTGATAACCAGTAATGACTGGTCTGATGAGGATGATGATCCATGGGCATCCGCCGAATCGGTGGCCGCCATCACCGATGAGGATGATGATCCATGGGATGCCCTCGAATTGATAACCAGTAATGACTGGTCTGATGAGGATGATGATCCATGGGATGCCCTCGAATTGATAACCAGTGATGACTGGTCTGATGAGGATGAGGATTCATGGGATGCCCTCGAATTGATAACCAGTGATGACTGGTCTGATGAGGATGATGATCCATGGGAAGCCCTCGAATTGATAACCAGTGATGACTGGTCTGATGAGGCTGATGCCTTCCTGGACGTCACGGCCATCTGTGGTGTCGTTGTGTACATTGTCTTGCTTCACTAAGCAGCCTGGTAACACACTCACCAGTGACCCCCGGCGCAGGCGCGAGCCACATCCTGAGCCACACTCCCGGGGAGCGAGACTCCCTTTAGTGACCGTCGCTCTTATTACACCTTCAGGGGAGGAGCTCCAGCTGTATTTCTTATCTTATCAATGAAAACCTTTACAATAAAACTATTATCCTATTAATGAATTTACCTTACCTATTAATAATAGTGTGCCTATCACAGTGAAATTCACCACATGCACGACTGCCAAGTCTCTTCCATTCGTCTACCATTCTATTAGCAAACCAATTCCTGCCTGCATGTTTAACAAATCTATATTGATCTAACGACCCACGGCTAAGAGTGCATTATATTTTCTTACTTATCAAGATTTATTTGCGAATAGTTGCCATTCAAAAGAATTAAGAATATTTTATCTATTCCTTTATAGTTAAGCAAATGGGCACATGTTTGACCGAGTTGAAAAACTTACTAAATTTTATGCTCTATTTTGGAATATACTGTTTTAGAGGAATGCATGTAGTTTTACGAAGCTTTTTCCCGCTTACAAGACCCACGAACATCTACATTTAACGGGGGATGATAATTTGGACTTAATGCTCATAAGATTTCCTTATTTTGGGGGATATTAAATGTGAATCTTTCAGTCTCATATATATATATATATATATATATATATATATATATATATATATATATATATATATATATATATATATATATATATATATATATATATATATATATATATATATATATTCACATCTAACTCTTGAATATTACATAATCCACCTCATTATAACTCTTCTTTATTCTTCCTCCTCCTCCTCCTCCTCCTCCTTTTCGTTCTCTTCTTCCTCCCCCTCGTTTGATTCTTCCTTCTCCTTGTTCTCTTCCCCCTTCTCATTCCTGCTTCCTCCTTTCTCCTTTTTGTTCTCTGCTTTCTCCTCCTTATTTTCCTCAACCTTCTCCTTTTCTTCTTCTTCCTCCTCCTTCGAATCCCTTTTTTCCTCCTCCTTCTTCACCTCTTCCTTCCTCTTTCTGGCTGCATTCCCTACCCTTTTCATTCTTTTCTTCCTCCTTCGTATTCTCTTCCTCCTCCTCCTCCTCCTCCTCCTCCTCCTCCTCCTCCTCCTCCTCCTCCTCCTCCTCCTCCTGGCTCTGTTCCCCGCCCCGTCACGTCCAACACATGTAATTACTCCGCCGGGAAGACTGAGACGCCATTATCAAAGACCCAAAAATGCTTCACAACTAGATGAGCCGAAAAGGACTTGGCTCGGACGAGATTACGGACTTCGACTATCCAGACCCAAGACGGACCGAGACGCCTTCCCCCTCCTGCTCCCTCCCTCCCCCCGCCTTGCCCTGCCCCCTCTCTCCTTCTCTGCACACGACTTCTCTCTCTGTCCCTCTCTTCTCTCTCTCTTTGAACCTATTTCCCTCTTTGTTCTTTTTTCTACCGGGTTGGATTTTTATTTTCTTTCTCATTATCTTCCTTTTTTTTCTTTTCTTGCCCTCCTCCTCCTCCTCCTCCTCCTCTTCCTTCCCCTTTTCCTTTTGATCCTATTCCTCTCTTTCTTGTTTTTTCGTTCGTCCGTCTTTTAGCCTCTTTTTCCTCCTCCTCCTCTTCTCTTCATAATATGTCTGTTTTCGTTCCCCGTTTCTCCTCTTCCTCCTCCTCGTCTTCTTTCTCTTCCTTTTCATCCTACTTATCTCTTTTTCCTGTCCTTCCGTCCAGTCCTCAGTCCTCCTCCTCCTTTTCCTCCTCTTCATAATATTTATCTTTTTTTTCTTGTCCTGCACTTAGTTCTGCTCCTCCTCTCTCTCTCTTTCTCTCCCATTCTCTTTAATTCTCACGTTTTCTTGTTCTTCCTTCCTCAGTTCTCCTCCTTCTCCTCTTTCTCTTTAATTCGCACGTTTTCTAGCAAGCCTTTCTTTTCCCGTAACGCTTTTTCCTCTCCTTTATTCCGACGCCCTTCCCGTGCCGCCCAGCCCAGCAGACGTCTCAACCTGCAAGCCTTCCCGCCCACCGCCTTCCCTCGTTCCACTTTCGTTAAGGTGAGACCCACTAAATTAGACCGCGAAATTGGCTGATCTGTTGCTGTTCGCGCCTCGGCCCACACACAAACACACACACATACGCACATACCCGGACACCCACACGGACAGAAGGGAAAATGAAAACTGAGAAGTACAAAGGCCGGAGAGAAAGGGGCGACTTCCCTCCTCTCTCAACGCTGCAATCTTCACATTCCTACCTAGACTTATTTATTTTTTCACATGCATATTTATGATTTCCTTAACTCAGATGAAAAAGTATACGCGCATGTGTTTTTTTATTCTTTTTTCTTCCTTCTACGAATCCTATTTCTTCACCGCCTCCTTTTTCTTTTTCCTCGTCCTCTCTTATCTTTTCTTCCATTTTCTATTTCTGTACCTCCTCCTCCTCCTCCTTCTCCGCCGCCGCCGCTTCTTCTTTCTCCTATAACTCCTTCTCCGCTTCCTTATCAAACTCCTCCTTCCCTCTTTCCTTCCTCTTCCAAATTCTCCTTCTCATTTTTCTCCTGACCCTCTTCTTTCATTTCTCCGCTTCTTCTTCCTTCTCTTTCCCCTTCTATTGCTTCTTCCTACCTTCCTCCTCTCCCAAATTCTCTTTCTCATTCTTCTCCTGACCATCTTCTTTCATTCCTCCTCCTCCTCCTCTTCTTTTTCTCCTTATATTCCTTCTTCCTCTTCAAAATTCTCTTTCCCATTCTTCTCCTGACCCTCTTTCTTCTCTTTCTTTATCCTATTTTTGTACCTCCTCCTCCGGTTCTTCTTTCTCCTCTATCTCCTCCTCCTATTCCTTCTTTTCAAACTCCTCCTTCCTTCTCTTCCAGATTCTCATTCTCATTCTTCTCTAAATCTTCTCTTGACCTTCTCTTCTTTCTTTTTCTCCTCCTCACTATCATTTATGTTTTTTTCTCATTCTTCCCTCCTTCTTGTTTCTTTCTTCCTTTCTTTCCTTATCTCCTTCTTTCTTTCCTTCCTTCATTTCGTTTCCTTGTTTCCTTCCTTCCCTCCCTCCTTTAGGCTGCTTCTTTTTTTCCTTTCTTCCTCTCTTACTTTATCGATTTTCTTTCTATTGTTCATTACTCTTTCTCTCTCTCTCTCTCTCTCTCTCTCTCTCTCTCTCTCTCTCTCTCTCTCTCTCTCTCTCTCTCTCTCTCTCTCTCTCTCTCTCTCTCTCTCTCTCTCCTTCCTTTCTCCTTTCTTTCATTCTTTTGTTCCTTCCTTTCTGTCTTTCCTTCCTTCTTTTATCTATTTTCATTCTCTCTCTCTCTCTCTCTCTCTCTCTCTCTCTCTCTCTCTCTCTCTCTCTCTCTCTCTCTCTCTCTCTCTCTCTCTCTCTCTCTCTCTCTCTCTCTCTCTCTTTTTCTTAACATGACCTCTCCCTTTATACCTGGCAGGAAGGGGAGCGGATGGGGGAATTTTCACTCCCGAACAAGCAAGTGCAGTGCGTCGTGTTTCATCCAATAACGGGGTTTCATTCGTCTGACTTTGTCCATTTCCTTTGGCTCCCCCGCCCCGCCAGCCCTCAAACGTTGGCGATACTATGCGGCGGAGGCCCACGTGTCGGTTTGCCCGCCGCCAGTTGATGCGTGGCTCAAACAGAAGGTTCTTTTGTTGGCGTGTGTGGGGTGGGAGCAGGGGAGGGGATAGAGATGTGGGTGTCGGTTTAGTGGTGTGAGGGAAGAGGTGTGTGTAGGTGTGGGTGACAGAAAGAGGTGTGTGGGGGACGTGGGAAGGTTGAGGTGAGTGTGTGGGACGGTGGGTGGTAGGAAGAGGGTGTGGGGCGCGTGGGAGGGAAGAGGTGTGTGTGTGGGTGGGTGGATGAGTGGGAGGGATGAGGTGTGTGTGTGGGGTATGTGGTGGAGTGCGAGGGTAGAGGAAAAGGTGTGTGGGAAGTGGGTGGCACAGACTTATATACTACGTAGGGCACGTCCCGAGGTAAAAATATACAGAGGATCAAAATCGCCTCCGAACACGAGTCGCGCCGTGATGGCGTTCATTCGCCTCGGCATTTGTTTACTCAGACTCGCCGCTCTCGCACAAGACAGCTGTAGGGAGGGATTCCAGCTTACCAGTAATACACTCCCGTTAACTTGTAATGGCCAGAAATGTGCTACAGTTGTAATGGTATATTTCCCCATGTAAAGAGAGTTAACGGGATGTTTGCTTTGCCATAAAAATGTACATGGGTTTCTCATGGCATGTGAAGGAAAGAAGGAAATAAGGAAGAGAGAGAAAGAAGAAAGAGAAGGAGAGAGAGAGAGAGCGAGTGAGAGAGAGAGAGAGAGAGAGAGAGAGAGAGAGAGAGAGAGAGAGAGAGAGAGAGAGAGAGAGAGAGAGAGAGAGAGAGAGAGAGAGAGAGAGAGAGAAAGAGAGAGAGAGAGAGAGAGAGAGAGAGAGAGAGAGAGAGAGAGAGAGAGAGAGAGAGAGAGAGGGGGGGGGGGATGGGGGAAGAGATGGGTATTGAAACAGAGACCCGTTGTGCTTCATATCTACCCTAAAATCTGATAGCGTCAACAGAATTTCAAGTGTCATGAGGTCAAAACATAATGCATCGCTGCCAGCAACAATATGAAATATGATTATAATAGTAGGCTATTGAAGGGACGCAGGGATCGACACTCCGCCGTCACGGCGCGGCCTATGTTCGAAGGCGATTTTGACCCTAAGTATATTTTTACTTCGGGACGTACCCTACACCATTAGAATCAGAAAAGCATGCAGATTCAGGATCTGTGCTTATAAAAGTGATGCGACGAAAACCAGCTGAGTATTAAGGAGTTGAAGGGAAATAAGGGCAAGAAAATGTGTATTCCCTACTTCATCTAACTATGGTTTTCGTATTTGTATTTTTACATTATTGTTACAGTTTTATGCTAGTGTGATGCAGAATTTTCTCAAAAAGATGATGGTGATTTCAGTTGTTCTTAAAAATGCATGTTGGGGTCAGGAAGCAGGGTGGGAGTGAGGTGTGTGAAGTCGTCGGTTTTGGATGAACTGGGCACACCCACGGCCCCAGACCGGCGTCACTTGTAGGGTCTTGGCGAGCAGTCTAGTATGTAAGTCTGTGGTGGGTGGGTGGGAAGGAATGGGTATGGGGGTGGGTGGAAGGGAAGAGGTGAGTGTGTGTGTGTGGAGGTGGTAGGAGGGAAGGTGTGTGTGTGTGTGTGTGTGTGTGTGTGTGTGTGTGTGTGTGTGTGTGTGTGTGTAGGGGGGGAGGGGGAGGATGTGTGGGGGTGGGGGAGGTGTATGCTGGTTTCAGGTTTAATATTGGTGGTGAATATCTGATCCTAATTAACCTGCGTGGGGTCTACCTGTACCTTGTTTGTTAAGGGTTGATGTTAGTGTTATTTTATTATTATCATTATTATTATTGTGTTTGTGGTTGTTGTTGTTTTTATTTCAGCATTTTCAGCACAATATTGAGATTTTTATTGCACTTTTTTTCATTCTTTGTTGCTCTTTCTTTTCCTCCTCCTCCTACCCCACCTTTCTCTTTTTATTCTTTCTCCTCCTTTCTCTTTCTCTCTCCTCGTCTAACACCTCCTCCTCCTCCTACTCCTCCTCCTCCTACTACTACTACTACTACTACTACTACTTCTTTTACTACTACTACTACTACAACAACTACTACTACTACTACTACTACTACTACTACTACTACTACCACCACTACTACTACTACTACAACAACTGCTACTACAACTACTACCACTACTACTACTACTACTACTACTACTACTGCTGCTGCTGCTCCTCCTGCTATTTCTGCTCTTCCTACTGTGGCACAATACCTCAGAAACGACTTTATCCAGTACTCTATTTTTGTATCTTTCTCGTGTATCTAGATTTTTGTTGTCATGTCCTTTGTCGTTCGCCAGACATCCCCGTTTCTTTTCGTTTCTTCCACTATGTTTCGTTCGCCGCGCCTCTCATGCATGCGTTATATATTCGAGCACTATTTTTTTCACGTTGGAATGGAAAAGCAAGGCCAACTGAAGCCCTTTTTTTATTATCTTCTTTCTGTGTTATTTTGTTTTCAGTTTTATGATGTACAATATGTTTCTTTTTCCTCCCGTCCCTCCTCTCACATGCAGTCTCCGGCTCCAAAACTTGTCTGCCTGAGGGCGCGCTTGCTATCTTCCCTAACTTTCCCTCCACTCGGCTCTATCTGTTGCTCGACCCTTAAAAACTCACTCGCGTCCTGATTCATCTTATCGCAATGTATTAACCAATCTTCTGGCTCTTTCTTTCCCACTTTTCCTCCTCCTCGCTTCTGCCATCTTCCTCCTCCTTCTTTCATTCTTTCTGTCTTCTACGCCTCCCACCTTAACCAATTCCGCTTCTTTCTTTTCCTCTCCTCCTCCTCCTCTATTCTGCCTTCTTCCTCCTGTGCCTTCAACGTTCTCCTCCTCCTCCTCCTCCTTCTTTCGTTCTTTCTGTCTTATACACCTCCCACCTTAACCAATCTTCCGCTTCTTTCTTTCCCTCTCCTCCTCCTCCTCCTCCACTCTTCTGCCTTCTTCCTGCCTGTGCCCTCACGTTCTCCTCTTCCTTTTCCTCTTCCCTCTCCTTCTTCACCTCCTCCTTCTTCCATTTCCTCTGTCTTCTTCTCTTTCCAGTATTAACCAATCTTCTGCCTCTTTCCTCTTTCTTTTCCTCTCTTCTGCCCTCCTTCCTGTGCCC
Organism: Eriocheir sinensis; assembly: GCF_024679095.1. Taxonomy (NCBI): domain Eukaryota; kingdom Metazoa; phylum Arthropoda; class Malacostraca; order Decapoda; family Varunidae; genus Eriocheir; species Eriocheir sinensis. The sequence goes on from NC_066518.1 coordinate 5,521,632, forward strand.
TCAACGTTCACTTCTACCTCCTCCTCCTCCTCCTCCTCCTTCTCCGCTTTCTTATTTCTTTCTTTCTATCTTCTACTCCTCCCGGTCTTCTCCACTTACGGCCCCGCCACTCTCTCCTGCCCCACCCTCGCGCGCCCCAATACCCCCGTCCTTCATCCTTTCTGGTTCTTTCATGTTTGGAGTTTCATTTCAGACAGATTGGGAAAAGGGATATTTTTGCTCCAGTGGGGGCGATGAGGAGGAGAAGGAGAGGAGGAGGAGGAGGAGGAGGAGGAGGAGGAGGAGGAGGAGGAAAAAGATCGAAAAGGGAAAGGAAGAAACAGAATCAACACAAACAGCTCATGCACCACTGACAGCAGCAGAAGCAATAGCAGCAGTGTCAGCAGGAAAGCCCCCCCCCCACCCCCTACCCCACCAGCGACAGCAACAAAAGCAGAAGCAGCAGCAGGAGGAGAAGCAGCAGGAGGAGGAGGAGGAGAACACGGCACCGCAGACACATGAATACGAACGAAGAAAGGAAAGGGAAAAAGAAGAGGAGCCAGCAGATAGACTCAGGGCCCCGCCGGTTGGTTTTCTCTCCTCTCTTTAGTACCTTTCACGAGGGACTTCAGTTCATAAAGTAAGACTGCGATATGTGCGTGTGCGTGTGTGTGTGTGTGTGTGTGTGTGTGTGTGTGTGTGTGTGTGTAACAAGTCAGGCAGATAAATTTGAAGGACAGTATATAAGTTTTTTTCTCTCATGTCCATATTCGCTGGCTGCGCGGGGTCGTGTTTCAAGTCTTCCAGTGGATAAAAAGAGTGTTATTGACGGTGAATATATTGTAAAAGCGCTTAGAAACATCAATAATGGGTAGTACAAGTTATGCAAAGTCCGGTTCCAATACCCTTTACAAATACGACTGTTATTGAGGGCAACGAACGCGGCACCACTGATGTTTGTAGCAGAATGATTATAAGTTTGAAATGGAGGATGGATGTAATTATGGACAAGGCCGGCAGAAGGTGAATGATTAGTTCCCGGAAGCTCTCTCGCACGACCCTTTGTGACCCAGTTCCATCCACTTCACCTCATTCACCTCCTACGTAATCATCTTATTTCTCCTCCGCCCTGTGTGAAAGTCTCCTCATCTCCCCCCTTCTTTCCAGCAGTCCTTGGCCCACACTACTCCAGTCACCAATCCAGGACACTAAGGTCGGTATATAAGACACTTTCGCTTCTCATATCAACTATTTCTAAAGGTCAAAGAAGGGATCAATCGGGTTCTAATGCGTGTTTCTTTAGGTTCATGGTACAGAAGAAGGGTCAGACTACCACCAGGGTCATAAAACTACTCCTGGAAATGCCCACAACTCATACGAAAGCCTTGTTAAATATGTAAACTTGGGCGACGGAATGTTATAAAATACAACCCTAACTCTTACCATCGCCTCTCTCTCCCGCACTCAACCTATCACCACCTCGCTCCTCCACACTTCCCCAATAACCGCCGCGTTCACACACATTCCATTCTCCACCGATCACCACCTCACCCTCACTCGCTTCCAGTCCCCCGCACTCCACCAATCACCACCAGCTGTCTGCGCCACTCCTCGTCGTCCAATCACTAATCACACATTCTCTCCGTGACGCGGCCGCCGACTAATACCTGAAATGGAGCAGGATATTAATGCACTGCGGATACCAACCTTCTGGCGGAATAATTTAGCAGGGACTGAGCTGTTTTAATCTATATTCTGAGCCGGATGAGTCTCTTGGTGTCGGCGGGAGCATGGGTGATGAGGGCTTGGCAGTGATACGCCGTGCACTGATGATGATGGTTGTGAGGGAGAGGGAGAGGAGGAAGGATAGAGAGATAAGAGGAGGGGGGGGGTAATTTCTTATATTCGCAGTCTGGTACACGGGATGCTGGTGCTGCTGGAGGCGGTGGTGGTGGTGGAGCAGGCATACAAATGGGCGTCTGCTGTCGGTGCGGCGCTGACAACGACGGAGTGACGATGAGAAGATTATAGATTCTTGGCGGGACGTGATTGAGGGCTGCGAGACGGGAGGCTAAAGGAATGAAAGGAGGGAGAAAAGAGGATTGGGAAGGGTGAGAAAAGTGGATGTGGAGGAGACAAGATGGTGGAAACGCTAAGGAGGTTTGGAGGCGGGGAAGGAAGGGTGGGTGGGTGGGTGGAAGGGGGCGATGAGAGGGTATTAAAAACGATTGATTCCGGGAAAAGGTAAAATGATGAGCGTGTAGAGGCGTGAGGGAGTGATGGGAGAGGAAAAAAAGGCGTTGAAGGGGAGGAAAATGTGATGATGGGCGTCTTGGGGTGTGAGGGAGTGATGGGAGAGGGAAAAAAAGGCGTTAAAGGGGAGGAAAATGTGATGATGGGCGTCTTGGGGTGTGAGGGAGTGATGGGAGAGGAAAAGAAAGGCGTTGAAGGGGAGGAAAATGTGATGATGGGCGTCTTGGGGTGTGAGGGAGTGATGGGAGAGGAAAAAAAGGCGTTGAAGGGGAGGAAAATGTGATGATGGGCGTCTTGGGGTGTGAGGGAGTGATGGGAGAGGAAAAAAAAGGCGTTAAAGGTGTGGAATATGTGATGCTGGGCGTCTTGAGGTGTGAGGGTGTGATGGGGCAGGAAAAAAAGGCGTTGAAGGGGAGGAAAATGTGATGATGGGCGTCTTGAGGTGTGAGGGAGTGATGGGAGAGGAAAAAAAGGCGTTGAAGGGGAGGAAAATGTGATGATGGGCGTCTTGGGGTGTGAGGGAGTGATGGGAGAGGAAAAAAAGGTGTTGAAGGGGAGGAAAATGTGATGATGGGCGTCTTGGGGTGTGAGGGAGTGATGGGGCAGGAAAAAAGGCGTTGAAGGGGAGGAAAATGTGATGATGGGCGTCTTGGGGTGTGAGGGAGTGATGGGAGAGGAAAAAAAGGCGTTGAAGGGGAGGAAAATGTGATGATGGGCGTCTTGGGGTGTGAGGGAGTGATGGGAGAGGAAAAGAAAGGCGTTGAAGGGGAGGAAAATGTGATGATGGGCGTCTTGAGGTGTGAGGGAGTGATGGGGCAGGAAAAAAAGGCGTTGAAGGGGAGGAAAATGTGATGATGGGCGTCTTGGGGTGTGAGGGAGTGATGGGAGAGGAAAAAAAGGCGTTAAAGGGGAGGAAAATGTGATGATGGGCGTCTTGGGGTGTGAGGGAGTGATGGGAGAGGAAAAGAAAGGTGTTGAAGGGGAGGAAAATGTGATGATGGGCGTCTTGGGGTGTGAGGGAGTGATGGGACAGGAAGGAGGGCGTTGATAAGGGAGGGAAAGGTAAGGTGATGGGTGCATTGAGGCAAGTGATGGGAAGGAAACAAACGCTGGAAGAGGAAGGAAAGGCGAGATGATGGGAATATTGACATGTGAAGGAGAGATGGGGAGAAACAGGCTTTGGAAAGAGAAGGAACATTTTTTTTTTACAGCAAAGGAGACAGCACAGGGGCACAAAAAAAGGAAACTACAATAAAAAAAGCCCGCTACTCGCTGCTCCTGTAAAGAATCCGAAGAAGTGGCCGAAAGAGCAGTCAATTATTAAAAGATGATGGGCATATACAGGTGTGAGGGAGGGATGGAGGAGGAAACAGGGGAGGAAAAGGTAAGACAATGGGAGTGTAGAAGCGTGAGGGAGTGTTGGAAGAGGACACAAACGGTGGAAGGGGAGGGGAAACTAAGGTAATGGGTGTTGATGTCTTAGTGATGGGAAGAAAATCACAGTGGAAGGGGAAGGAAAGGCAAAATGATGGGGATATTGATGTACGAGGGAGTGATGGGGGGAGGGAAAAGTCAGATAAAGGGTGTTGATATGTTAGTGATGGGAAGAAAATCACAGTGGAAGGGGAAGGAAAGGCAAAATGATGGGGATATTGATGTACGAGGGAGTGATGGGAAAGGAACCAATCGGTGGAAGGGGAGGGAAAAGTCAGATAATGGGCGTTGATATGTTAGTGATGGGAAGAAAATCACGGTGGAAAGGGGAAGGAAAGGGAAAATGATGGGGATATTGATGTACAAAGGAGTAATGGGGTGAGGAAACAAACAGGGAAAAGGGAAAAAAGCATAGATCATGAGAATGGAAAAGAGTGAGGAAGTGAGAGAGAAGGAAACAGGCGCTCAAAGGGTAAGGGAAGGAAGATATTAAGCGTACTGATGCCTGAGGGAGTGATGGGGAAGAAAGAAACGCTGGAAGGGGAAGGAAATGTAAGATGAAGGGCGTGTAGAAATGTATAGAAGTGATGGGAAGGAGAAAAACGCTGAGAAAAGAGGAAATATTAGGATGATGGGCGTATTGATATCTAGAGAAGCGACGGGAAGAAAGGAACGCTGGAAGGGGAAGGAAATGTAAGATGGGGGGCGTGTAGAGGCCTGAGGGAGTGATGGGAAGGAAGGCAACAAACGCTGAAAGAAGAGGAAATGCTAGGATGACGGGCGTACTGATGTGTGATGGAGAGACGGGAAAAAACGGCTTTGGAAGGAGAGGGAAATAATATAAGGTAACGGGGGGTGTAGCAGCCTGACGGAGGGATAAGGAGGAAAGAGATATTGGAAGGAGAGACAAAAAAGATGAGATAATGAATGAAAATGTGAGGATTGACGGCAAGAAACAAGCCTTAGAAGGAGAGGGAAATAATATAAGGTGACGGGGTGTGTAGCAGCCTGACGGAGGGATAAGGAGGAAAGAGATCTTGGAAGGAGAGACAAAAAAGATGAGATAATGAATGAAAATGTGAGGATTGACGGGAAGAAACAGGCCTTAGAAGGAGAGGGAAATATAAGGTGATGAGGTGAATAGAAACCTGAGGGAGGGATGATGAGAGGAAAGAAGCGATGAAAGAAGGGTAGGGAGAGAAGCGACCTTGAAGGGAGCGGAGGCAGGCGAGGTGCTGGAGTCGAGTTACAGAGGTAATTGAGTTTGCGATATGCCTCTTGTAAACTAACTGAATGGCGCTGTAATATAAACTACACTGATAGCAAGAGCCAAACAAGAGGGGCTTCCAACTCGCGCTCAATACAAACATCGACTTTATTAATTCAATTTTCAGCGCCGACGAGATTGAAGGGGAAAAAAACGTACGCCAAAGCCACTACCACCACCGCCACTACCCTCACCCCTACCCCCACCATTACCAATACTCCTAACAGCAACAACAGCAAAAAAGAGGAACAAAAAACAACAACGATAACAAGAACAACAATAAGCAATGATTCTCCTCCATTAGCATCATGAGAGAGAAAATGGAGCGGTAAAAAAGAACGCCTGAACACCGAGCACGTGCAGCGTCTCGGTGTCCCGACTCAACGTTTTTGCCTGCAGTACACATTCACCCCGTCTGGCCTCGGCGTACCAGACTGCCGCCTCTGCGACACTTGCGGACGGGAGGGGGAGGAGTTGGTTGAGTGGTCAGCGTGCGGGCGCGGCGTCCCTGAGGACCTGGGTTCGCATCTCGCCCGCCGCTACAAGCTGACAATTTTCAGTTACGGGCGAGTGGACTACAACTACCCATATGGTGTCCTGAAGACCACCTATCAACCCAGACTCGAGATTCTAATTCTAAAAGAGGATGAAGGGTGAACTCCAGGGGCCAGCATGAGCCAAGACAGATGGCACTACTATAAAAACTTGCCTGCTGCATAACCGGCTGGGGCAGACCACCAGGTCCCACTAGAAACCCTACCGGCATCTTAGGAAGAACGTAAACAAAACAAACAAAAAAAGACAACACCAATCCTAACTCTTCCCCTCGGTTTACACCAACTATTTTATCCTTGCTCAGATTATACACAATAAGTCACAATAACCACAAAGAGTGACGATAATTTGCTTCCATGCACATATAAAGGGGAATAAAATCGATGGTGAACGTGTACTGGCTATACCTGCTAATGTTTAAAACCCCTGCAACCCAAGACGGCAGGACCAGTTCGACCCTCCCCCCTCGGTTGAAAAGTGAAGTAATCCGCGGCCCCTCAGCCCTCCGCCGCCTGCACTCCCTCGACACACTCCCTTTTTTCGCGGAAGCCGCCAAGTGTCTCTGTCTCTCAGTCGTGGCCTCGCTGCGTTGCCTTGGAGACCTCGCCTTCGATGACCTTCACATCACACCGCCACTGAATCGCTCTTATCCCACTACTGCTATTTCTGCTACTGCTACTGTTACGACTACTGCTACTGCTACTACTACTACTACTACTACTACTACTACTACTACCATGTCCACTACTGCCACTTTGTCATTACTACACTACTACGACTACTACTACTACTACTACTACTACTACTACTACTACTATATGGGCTAACACTACCTATTTCCTTTGCTGGTGGTGTTACTGATTTCTAACTAGCTAAAAAAATATATATATGCAGCTTGATTACATTATGATTTGAGCTTTAGTTATTATCATTACTCTGGTATTGTTCTCATTACCAACATTATTGTTATCACCTGGAAAATAATAATCACAAACACTCTTGCTTTCTTGACAGGATGAGGAAACAGGAGAAGCAGACGAGGACTGAGAGACAGGAAATGAGCATGGGTAAAAAATGAGAGGGGAAGGTAATGGGAAAGGAAAGGAGGAAGGTAGAGAAAGGAGGAGGAGGAAGAGGAGGAGGTACATGTTGCTGGGGAAAGAAAGCTGAAACAGAAATGGAAAGGAAGGGAGGAAGGTAGGGAGAGGAGGAGGAGGACGAGGAGGAGGTAGGTGATGCTGGGGAAGGAAAGCTATGAAAAAAATGGAAAGGAAGGGAGGAAGGTAGGGAGAGGAGGAGGACGAGGAGGAGGTAGGTGATGCTGGGGAAGGAAAGCTGAAAAAAATGGAAAGGAAGGGAGGAAGATAGGGAGAGGAGGAGGACGAGGAGGTAGGTGATGCTGGGGAAGGAAAGCTAAAAAAAAAAATGGAAAGGGAGGAGGGTAGGGAAAAGTAGGAGGAAGAGGAGGTAGGTGATGCTGGGGAAGGAAAGCTGAAAAAAAATGTGGAGGGCAGGTAACAGGAAAGGAAGGGAGGGAGGAAAAAGATAGGGAAAGGAGGAAAAAGAGGAGGTAGGTGATTCTGGGTAAAAGGTGAAGCTGAGTAAAAGGTGGAGGGAAAGCAATGAGAAAGGAAGGGAGAAAAGGGGAGGGAAATAAGTACGAGCCGGAAGATGTGGGTGATGCCGGGGAAAGGGAAGCTGGGGGATCACGGGGCTCACCAATGCCATGAATCACGCTTATGTGTCGCGATACGGATCCTGCTTTGTCTTGGTGATCACGGGGGGGAGGGGTGAAGGGGACGACGTTGTTTTGTGTGTGTGTGTGATGGAGGGGATGGGAGGTTGTACGTGTATGTGTATTTGTGTGTGTGAGATGGGTGTTGTGTTGTGTGTGTGTGGTGGGGAGGGGGGTTATGTATGTGTGTGTGTGAGTGTGTGGGGGGGGGAGTTTTATGTGTGTGTGTGTGTGTGTGTGTGTGTGTGTGTGTGTGTGTGTGTGTGTGTGTGTGTGTGTGTGTGTGTGTGTGTGTGTGTGTGTGTGTGTGTGTGTGTGTGTGTGTGTGTGTGTGTGTGTGTGTGAAAAGATGTGACAAGGCGCGGTGACTTCCCTTCTCCTGCTCAAGAATTATTAACGCACGCAAACATACACTCGGAGAAAACTAAAAAAAAAAAAAAACAATATTGCACTCCAGTTTAAAAATAAATACAAAATAAATAAATCCTCCCACGCCTTGCACCTTGCGTCACAAAATTGATTAACAAAGCGCACCACGATGCATGCTCAATAGGAAAGCTGGGCGCCACACAGGGGGCTAAGCACACACACGCACGCACACACACACACACACAAAAACAAAACAAAAAAGACAAGAACACAATAATAATGACTAACAGGCGGACGAATCGGTTGAAGCTCAGTTGTGGGGGACGATGATGAGGCAGAGAGAGGCGCAGAGATAGAGTGAGGATGAGGGAGAGAGTTAGGAAAAGACGAGTATATATAAAGTCCATGGCATCATCATTCACCTTTAAGAACCTCGAAAGCATTGTTGATTTTAATTACTGTTCATTTCTTTTGACCTTGTGTGTTGCCCCTCTAGAGTTGTTACCATAAATAAAACTGTTGTGAGGGAGAGGGAAGGAGTGTTAGGAAGCAGAGATGGAGAGTGAGGGAGTGTGGCAGATTTGATTTTATTACAGCAAAGGAGACAGTTCAAGGGCAACAAAAAGAGTGTAGGAAAAAAAAAAGCCCGCTACTCACCGCTCCCACAACAGACAAAAGTAAAGGGTGACCAAAAGATAGGTCAATGTCGGGTGGAGAGGTTACGCAAAGAGACGGAGTTATATTAGAGTTCCCCAGAGTGTTCGGAAGCATAGATGGAGTGTGAGGGAGAGTGGCAGTGTAGTAAGAAAGAGAGAAGGAAAGTAAGGAAGTGTGGCAGAGAGTTAAGAAGCAAGAGGTGGAGAGTAAGGAAGTGTGGCAGAGTTTTAGGAAGCTGAGATGAAGTGTAAGGGAGTATGGTAACTATGACGAAGGAAGCAGAGAGGAAGGTGGAGGCATTTAGCTAGCAGCCCTAATTGGACTACTGATTGTACTGGTCCTGTGATAATGGTGCAGATGGTGATTGGTGGTGATTAGGATTACGATCTTGATTGGTGATAACGGAAATAAAGTAAAATATGACAGGTGGTAACGAGGATAATATACACAAGAATACTTAAAGAAATAATAGAACACGAAAAGTTAAATGAGGAAGAAGGAATATGCAAGTAAAAAAGGTTGATATTTTGACAAGAGACGATGAAGAAAAAAGACGAGGAATATCAGAATAGCGTAGAAAATGCGACGTGCCAGAAATTAAGGGGAACTAATAAAACAAGATAAAGAAAATGGGTAGGCAATGCAAATGGGAGACGGCACAGGTGAGAACAATGAGCAGGTAATGGCAGGGGCGTGTGTGTGTGTGTGTGTGTGTGTGTGTGTGTGTGTGTGTGTGTGTGTGTGTGTGTGTGTGTGTGTGTGGCGCGGGGGAACAAGAAAGAAAATGACGGTGACGAACATTAAGCGTGACAAACAGTTGATGTGATGATGATGATGTGAGGTCAACACACACACACACACACACACACACACACACACACACACACACACACACACAAGAACGTTAATGGCAGACTTTACACACTTGCTTCGCCTCCTCCCACACACCATCTGCCTCCACCACGGCCACCACCAACACCATCGCAGCGGCAACTCCGGCACGCCACGATGCTCTGATTACATGACTCGGAGTTTAGGGCCGCCATACAAGTTTTTGGTCTGCGCCATACTCGAAGAAGAAGTAGTAGTAGTAGTAGTAGTAGTAGTAGTAGTAATAGTAGTAGATGTAGTACTTATAGTAGTGATAAGTAGAAGATAATTATGGAAGTAGTAGTAGTAGTAGTAGTAGTAGTAGTAGTAGTAGTAGTAGTAGTAGTAGTAGTAGTAGTAGTAGTAGTAGTAGTAGTAGTATAAATAGCAGCAGTAGCAAAGACAGAGTTGGGGGCACGCGCTGAGGTAAGCATGGCCTCGTATCTCATCTCTGCATCATCGTCCCTTGAGCCTTTGGTGGGTACGAACCTTGGGAAACAATAGAGTGACATCCGAGTTATCGCATATTACGTTCCCAAGTTTCCCCAGGTACCAATTTATTGATTAGCTCGAAGGGGAGGATGAGCGAGGACGGGTAGGCCGGACGCCGACAGTCCAGAGCGGGATGGAACCTGGGTAAACAGATTCTTAGCTAGGCGTGTTGAGTACTATACCACAGAGACGCATGTAGTAGCAGTAGCATTGTTGTAGTTGTTGTTGTTGTTGTTGTTGTAATAATAATAATAATAATAATAATAATAATAAGAAGAAGAAGAAGAAGAAGAAGAATGCTAATAATCCAATTTTTATAATCCGCGGTAAACACTGATAGGAAATTAAACATGTATTTATTGAGATATTAAAAATCCACTCAATACTGTCAGTTAATCACACTAAGATCCTCACTATGTATCGACCTTTTGCATCTCTATTCATCAACATATTTGCGCTTACTAATATTACCTTTCCAATGTGTCTGCCAGCTACATAAAACCATGGTGCATTTATCTGCCAGTTACGCACATTTGTATTTACCTCGCTTTAACCTTTCAAGTCTGTACCACACGCTTTGTTGCATTATAAAGAACAGGATCAGTGCGGGAAAGTTATGTTGCAGCAAAGAGTCGGATTAGCACCCACGAAAGTGTGTGTGTGTGTGTGTGTGTGTGTGTGTGTGTGTGTGTGTGTGTGTGTGTGTGTGTGTGTGTGTGCGTGCGTGCGTGATTGCGTGCGTGCGGGTGTGTGTGTGTGTGTGTGTGCGCGCCACTTTTCTCTTCATAACGTATGCACTCTAGCGAACACTGTGGACGCTAACGCAAATATATATGAACAGAACTATGAAAAAACGCGAAAAGTTTGCGCCCGAGTTAACAGGAAATGAAACTCAACAGCGGAGGCACCATCTGCTTGTTGTATTATTCATGTAGCGGACGTGTAGTGATATAATGAAAAAATACATACACCGGATGAATAAAAAATTAGCGTCCGATGATTAGGATGTGAAACTGATGATAAAAATGAGACACGGCTGATTATTTTGTTACGAGTGGCTTGATCAGGTGGTATATTGTTGTTGCTGTTGTTTTGTTGATCTACACAGGATAGACAAAAATTAGTTCCGATGAATAGGAGATGAGACTGAAGATGAAAAGTTACAGGTTTGATAATTATGTGTTAGTTAATCATGTTCACGTAGAGCACAATCAGGCGTTTTACTGTTATTGTACATGTTCTTTACCTGTTCTTGTTCTTGTACTTGACTTGTTCTCTACTTGTTTTTGTCGTACTGTTCTGTTGCTGTACATTTTTTTTCTCACACAGAACAAAAAGTTCACAATTTCCATGCGTAAAAGATTCCCAAAACAATCTTTTTAGGTTTTACAGTTCCCTCGATACTCCTTCTTCAAAGCGTTTTAAAACATATCAATGGAAAAGTTTAATTTATGTGTGTTTCCCCTGCCATCGCTCATTCCACTCGTTCCTTTTCTACATCCTAACTATTCACTGCCTCACCCCATTCTCCAGCGTCGATATAAATCCTCACTCATTCTTCACATCTGTCTGTACTCCATCGCACGCCCTCACACCTATCTTCCATCTTTGCCTAGACTCAGATCGTCCAATTTCTCTCTCTCTCTCTCTCTCTCTCTCTCTCTCTCTCTCTCTCTCTCTCTCTCTCTCTCTCTCTCTCTCTCTCTCTCTCTCTCTCTCTCTCTCTCTCTCTCTCTCTCTCTCTCTCTCTCTCAGACGACTAGAAAAAAAGAGAAATCCAAATGGGAAAATCACATACACTAACAAACGTGAAGAACACACACACACACACACACACAGATACCTCCTCTTCCCCTACATTTTTTATAGGCCTTTCTTACAACCACCTGCATCTTATTGACGAGGATGAAGTGGTCCGCGCCATGAAGCCACGCAACCCCACAACCTCCCTACAAAAGAAGAGGTCATATGACACACTCGCGGCCCCCTCGCCCCCTCGCCCTCCGTGACTCATTCAGGGTTCCAGGGACGAATATGGAAACCCGAGATGTGCCTCCCTCCTCCCCCCTGGCAGGCCCTCCCCGTGGTGGCCTGTGGGGATGCCTATCTGCACCCCCTCATGGGCCTTTGTCACGTGACGCAGCGGAGGGGGAGGGTGATCAAGGTGTGTGCAGCCGACAGAGGGAGGGGGAGGTTGATGAGTGAGTAACGAGGGGCCAGGAGGGTGTGGCGGGGAGGGGGGAGGGGGTACGGAGTGAATGGCGAGGGTTAGGTAAGCGAAGGGCGGTGAGAGGCCGAGGAAAGACAGGCCGCGGAGGGAGTGTGGGAGAGCGACAAAGCGAGGCGGCTGTAAGAATTTGGCCACGAGTTCCAAGCAAGCTGTTTTTTACCGCCGCGCGTTTGGGGAGGACACCAGAGGGGGGAGGAGGCGCGGTGGTGACTCGCTGAGCACCTCACTTTTCTTCAAGACAACACTCTGCTGGCCAGCCGAGTGCACGCCTTCTACCGACAAACGTGATGGTGCGGTAGTGAGGAAATAACTGTCAGCGCTGGTAATATATGCGCTAGAAACGAATTTTTCATCTTCGAGCAATAAAAAAGTTATGAATATTCAATAGGAGCAATAATTAGTAACGGTACTGAGAAAATATTTTCTATTTCCATGTTAATTAAACACGTCATGGCGCGACCTGATGCCAGAGCAAAAACACGACAACACTTGAAAGAAGGAGAGTCTACGAGAGGGAAAAACACGAGGCAATTATTGTAACGTTATCCCCACAGATTATCTTCTCCGTCATGTTCTTCACCAAACTTTCTTTTCAAAGTTTCATTTGAATCTCATCTCACCGAGTGGTTGTTAAATGTCCCACTAACTTCCTTACTAAGGAATCAATTCTCTCCCGTATACTATATATATAAATTTTTCTAACTTAGATCCGATATATATATATATATATATATATATATATATATATATATATATATATATATATATATATATATATATATATATATATATATATATATATATATAATCCAATCTGTGTTAGTGCAGTTTCCTGAAATGGGTTGAGCATTTTGCTGGATTGGATTACAAAGGCTAAGCTTGGATGTTACGCGCATGTTTACAATTGCTCATTTCCTGAAATGGCCAAGTCTTGCTCATTTTATGGGATGAGCAATATCTTTTTATGAAATGGGCAGTTTCACAGACTGTGCGTATTATGTACCAAATAAATACATACTGTGGGTTACAATAAAAGATACAAAAAACGAGCGGTGAAAACAGCTAGCGCACACACACGCACACGCACGCACGCACACACACCACAGACACACACATACACACACTTACACACACACACACACACACCGCCTCAGAGCTCAGTGGATGCCACCTTTGCCTGTTACCCGGCAGGCTGAGGTCCGAGTCGCACTCAGGCCACTAAAGGTTTTTCCCTGGCAGGAGCGGTTACTGGCCCACACTGAGCAAAGAGGTTGGTGTGTGTGGTGTGTGAGGTCCCGTTCCTCCGAGTTAAAAAGAAAACTCTTTCCGGGATGGTACTGGCTGGCACAAGTCCAACATGCAATCAAAGCGTGGGTGAATGACGCACACCTACACACAAAAGAAAGAAAAAAACCGCAGTAGTTACAAAATCTACTGTAAGTCTGAACACTTCTCAAGCGTTAGTCCGATTTACGTATACAGAATGACTCTTTCCTCGTGCATTTTGTTTAATCAGTACAAACATGAATAGGGAGCAGTCTGAATCTTAAGACAAAATTTTTTAGCCCCAGTACGAAACGTGGTGTCGGAGAAAAACACTATTAAAGAGGACAATAATTACCCTAGCTAACGATGATGTTGATTCCCACACAAATACTTATTCAATAAACTTTACATCATCATTCCCGTCACTGAGCGTCTGTCGGTGAGCTGCTTGGGCTTGGAACATTTGTAATTAATTCCTTTAAATATATGACTTTGATCAAGTCACAAGGTTATTCATGATGCAAAGAACTCATCATTACTTCACTCCGCCGATCGCACAGCAGACGATGTAGCGAGGGGGCAGGGGAGGGTACATATGAGGGGGCAGAGGGGGGATGGGTGGGGGTGGTGCAGGGGCGGGGGGGGGGGAGGGGGGGCGTGGCAGAAGCAGGTAAATGAATAGATGCAATGGAGGCAGTATGCTGATGGAATTCAATCTATTAGTTTCGTTATCTATTGTTCGCTTTCTTTACCCCGACCACCAGACTGGGAGGCTTAATGGCATCTGTAGCGTATTCAAGGGGAGAGCAGCGAGGAGACAGCAGCGAGGGAGGGGAGGTGGAGGGACTGACGGCACGAGACCCTTGTTGCAAATCAGTCGAAAATTTACGGAATGCAGAGGAGTATGCGGGACAATGCTGTTAGTTGATATGCACCGCCGAGTCCTTAAGGAGCGGCGGAGGTAAGTGGCCGGCGAAGAATGGAAAGACATCAAAGGGTGAGGCGAGAAACAAACGGATGGGAGCGAGAACAAGCGACAATTTTACGGCGCAACGAAGGAATAAACGTTGCATTAATGAGCACAGCAAAGGAGACGAGACAAAGCCTGCAGGGACACGAGGGGCTCTTCTTTGTCAAGGGAAGATGGCGCGAGTCTGTCTGTCCATGCATGGCACCAAATTATATCCGTCGCGCGGCGCCCAACACACTCGTGCCTCGCCGCGGCTCGAGTGCGTTAATGTTCAGTGGGAGATTTCCTCACTCCGCCAGACTCCAGGTCCATGCAAATACTGATTTATGCAGCTGACTGACTCGGGAGATTAATAATAAACAGAGCGTGATGAGAGCACCGCTTATGAGCGACTCAGGGCATTCAGCAAACGAAGCAAATGAACAGCTCATTCCCTTCGGGCCGGCGGGGTCTTTGTGGTGCCGCCCGTGGGAGCAGTAAGGGGTCCTCTAATGACGAGAAAAACCAGTCCCCCTCCCCCTGACCCCCTTTACCCAGCGTTACAGCCAAGTCAAGTGTTGGTATAAGAGGAGAGCCCTTCCTGCTGTCCTGGGGAAAGGTCCAGTGCTTTGGAAAGGAGTGTGGGATGGAGGCCTTTTCGGGTGAGTGCTCCCCAGCGAAGGAAGGAACACTCGGTAATGTTCTTTGCGGTGCGCAGACTAAGTTTTTGCCAAGACACTGCGATAAGGTCATTATGAAGGAGGGATTGCAGCCATTACCATAATCACCCTCCGACTGTAACCATCTGAGTAAATTAAGACAAGTTATAAGGCGCATTTAGCGCCACCCCCCCCTCCCCTCCCCCCTCCAGCCTCCTCCCCGCCCCCCGCCTCGACCCGCACACACAGCTAAACACTTGCATCACCGGGAGTGCCGCGGCTCTAATGGCGCCTCATTAGGTTTAAATTTAAGAGTTGTC
Organism: Eriocheir sinensis; assembly: GCF_024679095.1. Lineage (NCBI taxonomy): Eukaryota > Metazoa > Arthropoda > Malacostraca > Decapoda > Varunidae > Eriocheir > Eriocheir sinensis. Next base: position 5,536,667 of record NC_066518.1, read on the forward strand.
GGTTGTTGTGAATAACAATAACGGGAAAGAAACTAAACCTGTCGGGGGCGACCTGGCTGCCCCGCCCCACCCCACCCCACCCAACCAGCCCCCCGGATGCTCCACTACAATTTTTCACACCATCTGTGAGGGGAAAGCAATCGACAGGATTTTTCTTCTCCGTTTTATTCTTCCCTCTCTCTGTACCATTCGGAAATATGGAGCCTCTGTAGACTTGGGGTTCGCCTCGCCACAAGAGTGTTCCATGCCAAGATTTGCTCGGTGGCTTCTACGTACCAAACTGAAGAATACTCAATTAACATACCTCCTCTCCTGTGGCATTGCTGTGCTGGCAGAATGGCTGCATCTGACAGCCAAGTACTGTCCTGCCTTCATTCCCGCCCCTCCCGCCGCGGCTGACGCTCGCCTCACAACACAGTAATGGACGTGCACGCTTTCAAGGCCCCGCACACATCAATCACGCTCCACTCCCCAAACTGGGGCTAACTAATCATGTGCAATAGATGGATCTTACACGGAGGCTTTCTGCAGCTGATGCCTTAATATGAAGTAATTTGCAACACACTTGCGTGGAAACACACCGGACCACTACAGAGAGGTCACACCACAGCACGAACACACGCTGGGTAATTAATCCCACAACGACCCAGGCTGGCAGCTTCCCAGGGCGCGGGTCTCCAAACAAAACATGCCACAGGAAACAAAAAAAGGTGCATCTCGAGGTCAGGCACCAGTCCCCTGCACCTCCCAACACGCCGAAACACTGACACTCGCCAGACATAAAGAACACGGTCACTGCTGATTTATTATGGAGAGGCGTCACCTTCTCCCTGCGGCGCCACGTTCCTCGGAGTGGCATGGCGTCTGACTCCCTCCCTCTCCTTCCCTCTGGCTCCCTCTCCTTCCCTCTGCCTCCCTCTCCTTCCCTCTGCCTCCCTCTCCTTCCCTCTGCCTCCCTCTCCTTCCCTCTGGCTCCCTCTCCTTCCCTCTGCCTCCCTCTCCTTCCCTCTGGCTCCCTCTCCTTCCCTCTGCCTCCCTCTCCTTCCCTCTGCCTCCCTCTCCTTCCCTCTGGCTTCCTCTCCTTTCCTCTGCCTCCCTCTCCTTCCCTCTGGCTCCCTCCTCCATCGTCTGCCTCCTTCATCAGCATCTGAGTCCTTTGGCATCCCATTTTCCCACTACCTATTCGATACCCTACCTTCCCCCAACCTATTCGGCACCCTACCTTCCGCTTACCTATTCGGCACCCTACGTCCCCCCTACCTTCATCGTCTGGCTCCTTTTATCTCCCTTTCTTAGTGCCTGGCTTCCTATGGCTCCCCCTTTTGGTGTCTGGCTTTCGGGAACTCCTTGCTTTTGTGTCTGTATTCGATTTCCTCACTTCTCAATCATCTTGCTCCCTCAATCGCCCTTTCCGATCGCTAAGCTGCCTCCTTTACCGCGTGGCTTCTTCTGTCTCCCCCCCCCCCTCTTTTTTTTTTACAACAAAGGAGACAGCTCAAGGGCACAAGAAAAGCAGACAATAATAGAAAAAAAGCCCGCTACTCGCTGCTCCTAAAAAGAATCCAAAGAGGTGGCCGAAAGAGGGGTCAATTTCGGGAGATGACCCACAATGACCCATGCACTTCAACGACGTGGTTTCCCTTCGTGTACTCTGACTTTCTTTTATAATGGCTATCTCTCTCTTTCTTACTTTAACTGTGTGTGTTTCTTTTCATCTTCATCTCCCTCTGACTCCCTTTTACAGTGACTAATTCCCTTTCTCACTTTAAAGGCGCGTGGTTCCCTTCATGTACGACTCCCTCTGGGTCCTTTTTATAGTGGCTAGCTAACTACTTCCTGATTTCTATGTCGTGTGCTTCCCTTTCTTGTATGGCTCCCTCTGGCTCCCTTTACAATTTCTACCTCTCTCCCTTTATGACTTCAACGTGTCTTATGGTTCCTCTGCTTGTATGAGTATGGCTCTCTCTCGCTCCCTTTTGTAATGGCTAGCTCTCTTTCATATTTCTGTATACGCGTGTGCTTCCCTATATGTACGTCTCCCTCTGGCTACACTAACTCAACACTCCTTCACTAACTGGCACTCTCTCGCTCCCTTTTGTAATGGCTAGCTCTCTCTTTCATATTTCTGTATACGCGTGTGCTTCCCTATATGTACGTCTCCCTCTGGCTACACTAACTCAACACTCCTTCACTAACTGGCACTCTCTCGCTCCCTTTTGTAATGGCTAGCTCTCTCTCATATTTCTGTATACGCGTGTGATTCCCTATATGTACGTCTCCCTCTGGCTACACTAACTCAACACTCCTTCACTAACTGGCACTCTCTCGCTCCCTTTTGTAATGGCTAGCTCTCTCTTTCATATTTCTGTATACGCGTGTGATTCCCTATATGTACGTCTCCCTCTGGCTACACTAACTCAACACTCCTTCACTAACTGGCACTCTCTAACTCCAACGTGTGGCTCCTCTCAACGCCAGGCCCCCTCTCGCTCCCTCCTCCAGCCTAGACCCCTCAAGCTCCCGCCTCCAGCCTTGCCCCCTCTTGCTCCCTCCTCCAGCCTAGCCCCGCAGCCCTTCACCGCCCGTACCTCACAGCTCCAGTGCGTTATTCAGGAGTGTAATTATCCAGAGGCAAGGAAGCATAAACAACTTAACGGTGAAGGAGCCACGAATCAGGGCGGGCCTCCATTCACCTCGCTGCCTTCCTAATGAGCGCCTTTAGTGGCTCGGGCTGATATGATGCTTTCCCCGGAGCGATCACGTGTTTGTCTTTCATTTACGTGTGCGAGTAAATATTATCAGTGAGTGGGTGGTGATATCAATTAGTTTAGTTTTTTTTCTTTCTTCTATAATCGATGAGTGTGTGTGTGTGTGTGTGTGTGTGTGTGTGTTTACCTAGTATGAGACCATTCTTACTAATCTCCCTAATCTCACCAAACTCTTGCTTCGGGAGGAGTCTAAGTGAAGCGAGAGAACTGACATGTCACCGCATATGAACACACAAAACAAAGAGAGAAAAATCCAGGTGAAAATTAAAGGCGTGGAAATACCGCGCGGAAAAGTGGGGTGAAAAAATCTGAGTTCTAAAGTCAAAAAGCAAGGCCGGTGTCAGGCGATAGTTGAGACGCGATGAAGGCTTTGGAGAGAGAGAGAGAGGAAGTAGAGGGTCAGGCATAGAGGAAGTAGAAGTATAACCGAAGAGGAGAAGACAGTCAGATTGAAGGGGGAGAGACTGAGAGATGAGGTTGAGGGACAGGGATGATAGCGAAGGAGTGTAACGAAGAATGGAGGACGGAGGAGAGGAAGGAAGGAAGGAAGGAAGGGAGGAACTTGTGATGAGGAAGGAAAGGAGGGCAAATGATAAGTTTGTTGGTCACGAAAGTTTATATGATGCAGAAGGAATTTTTGAAGAGAGAGAGAGAGAGAGAGAGAGAGAGAGAGAGAGAGAGAGAGAGAGAGAGTGTGTGTGTGTGTGTGTGTGTACGTGGGGGTAGGGAGAGAGGGGAAGGGTATATGAGAGAATACAGCATGACCTGCCGCCACCCGAGCCATCAAACCACCCATTTTTGTAAGGTTCCTTGAAAACTTTGCTGGGCCGTATAGAGCAGGAAGTCTAGGGCGTCCAACACACACACACACACACACACACACACACACACACACACACACACACACACACACACACACACACACACACACACATTCTCGAAGGATTTTTTGTCTTTAGAATATGTTATTCCTGGTATTTTATTAAATTTTTGATAACTTGAAGCAAGTAATGGTTGTGACCTCAATTGTTTTTATTAATCTGAAGCTCTTATAAGTATGAAACATAAGCTTCTGTCTGTGTCTTTGATGTGTCAACAAACACCACGCTTTGAGGTATATTAAAAGTTTAATACTTGACATCAGAGGATCTGCTCAGTCTACTCGACTTTTCGTTTAAATAATATCAAGTGTCTCCGCACTGACTATTCCTCCAACCGCTGGAGGACTACATGTAATCAAGTCAGCAATGGACTGTTTCGACCAGAGTCAAGGTTTCGGAGATTTAATATGCTGGCCAGCATTGTGCCTTGTGCTCACCAGACTTGTTCCCGCCTACGCTTTACCTTGGAATACGGAGAGTCAGAGTTTATTCACTGCCCTCCACACACCTCAAAAACTTAAAGCCACTGTATCGGTACAGCAAAAGCGTAATGTAGGAGTAAGTGAAGGTGTTCTAATGTGGACTTAAATGAGTTCAGGCATGTTTAAGGTTTGTGGAGGTTCTTCCAACATTTGATAGAAAATTAATGGAATCCTGATTGGAAACAAATCACACACACATACATACATATATACATACATACATACATACATACATTCATTCACACACACACACACACACACACACACACACACACACACACACACACACACACACACACACACACACACACACACACACACAAACAAGCAAACACATAAACACACAGTCACACGCACAGACAGACAAAACACTTGCCCTGTGCATCTTCTAATAAATACAATTGAATATAAACAGAGACAGAGAAGAGACAAACACAAAGAGAGAGCGAACACACACACACACACACACACACACACACACACACACACACACACACACACACACACACACACACACACACACACACACACACACACACACACACACACACACACACACACACACACACACACACACACACACACACACACACACACACACACACACACACACACACACACACACACAGAGGACAAATAAAAGTGCAACTACTAGTTTCATAAAGGTTCAAAGCCAACATGTATGAATATCAGAAAACTTTTTTCGTTTTGAAATACACAGAAACAGGAATTTGTAAAATGCAATTTTTATTTTGACAATTCCACGAAAGGATATTATGCATTTCCCCTTTTGCATATTAGAAAAGTTCGTTAAGGAATTAAGAAACGTGCGTTCCCAGTGATATTTAATTACTTTTTCTAAAAAATCTGCTACACATTTTCAATACATAAATCATATTGAAAGTGCTTATATCCTTAAGCAAACATTTGTAAGCAATTCGTAGTATTTATATTTTTATCACCCTTATGACCCTCAACTCACACGCCGGGAAATAGAGAAATATTGCTTTTAGAATTTGGGCAAGTCTTGCTTAGCAGTTTTGTCATGTATTAACTGACAAATAATTTCGTTTTTTTTCTGAAACAAAGTATTTATTATTGTTCCTCTTTGAATATTTTTTTCCCATTATGAGGTAACGTTTTTCATTGCATTTTACAAAAGATTCACAACGTAACAGGGAGGGTACATGCATCGCCGAGTGTGTTCTCTTCATGAAAACATTGGTTTTGAAATATATAAATTACTATACAAACAAAACTCGCCGAAAGCTTGATGCTGTGCACACTTTAGGCCGTGTAACACGGTGCAGCGTCGTGTTTGCCTACATATTTATGTATCTGTTGTTTACTGGCCGGGTGTTCCACAGGCGATAAAGCCGCTGCTCGCACGGACAGGTGTTTTGCATACACCTGTGCACGTGTTTTTCTTTTTAATATATTATTCCCAAAGTCACTGCATTTTCTTTCAGCCGCGACGCTGCAATACGACACTAGTGATTCAGCCGGCCTGGGGGTGGTGGGCGGTCAAGGAGCAGTGGGTGGCGAGGGCGGGGCCGCGCCCACCGTGGTGTACAGGGCGTAGCCAACCCGCATCTGACCCAGGCACCGGCGGGGGCCGCGAGGGGCGTATGGCCCATCAGCCGGTGCACGACTTTTCTTTTATGTTTACTCTCCCGCAGGGCGTTTGTCAGGATCATCATACGTCCTTTTCTCACGAGACTCAGACCCCTGAAGCACCAGACTCAGTCCCACCACAAAGTACTAGACTCATTCGTCTCCCAAAACACTAGACTCAGTACCCCCAAAACACACTGAACTGGCACCCGAAAAACACCTTACCTATCTATCTATGTCTCATTTTGGTATGAGTGGCACCATAATATGAAAAAGGCATGTAGTTTTATTTCCACTATGATCCAACAGTTTACACACAATGTGCACAACAAAATGACGTACAATTATGGGTGGGAGGCACTTCTAACTGGTTACAAAGCGAAAACCAAACAAAATTGTGATGCTGAAAAATTTAATCGGAGAAAAAATTGTAGTCAGACAGAGAAAAAAGCAAAACAAAAAGATGCACTGCTCCCCTTTATGTGTTGTTCCTTGGCGATTGAATCACCACTTCTATAAATATATTTTTCTTCTCCGTGAGACCCTTCCATCACCGCGCCACCCACAGCCCCGCCGACAAGGGTTGTGATAAATTTATGTTGGCATACAGCCCTCCGCCCTCCCCAGCAGGGCGTCTTTTGACCCCATGCTGATCCTGGGGCACCTCAGGGGCCCACGCGGCTCTGCACCACGAACACCGATAAGCAGGTGCGTTATGACCGAATAAAAAGAAAAATGTCCTTATTAATTAACAACGACAGTCAGGTGGTAGCACTGCACGGCATTATCTTCAATTTCACTTTGGGTTGCATTATTTATCATGTTTTTTTCTATTCACTACAAGGACAAAAATGCAACAGGGACAACATGCGTTTCCTGTTTACCATACAAAATATTCATTAAAATGGATTTTGATATGAATTCAAATGCTGACATGTTTTGACATCGTGATACGCGTCCCATGTCGAAGCGTGGGGTCGCGGCCACGAGATAAGGAGGGCGGCAGTCAGCTGGAGGGGACGCCGGCGGGAGGACACCCCTGCTGCCTCCTCCAGTTCCCTTCACGCCTACACCCCCTCCCCCCCTCCCCATCTCCCCAACCCCGCCAGCCTTTCCCTCTTGCATCACTTCGACCCTCTTGGCCCCCAGCTACCTTCTCCCTCCCTCCCTCCCTCACCCCTTCTTGCATCACTCACCTCTACCCTTTTATTTCTCTTCCCTCGCCGGCCTCCCTCTCCTCCCACTACATTCCCTCGACCCTCCTCTACGCCCACTCTTCCCTCCCTTTTACCCAATTCGTATTCCTCCTCTCGTTCTTTTCTTCCCTCCCCCCTTTACCCTCCATGACCCCGCACTGAACTCCCCCCGGCCGCATACGTAGATAGAGGCGTGAGGAGAACTGTTGGACTCATAAGACAGAGGGAATGAAGTGGCCAGCAAAATATAATTACTCTCCATCAGTCACGCAATCGATCCGTCAGTCGTCCTCTTCGTGACTGGCGCAGAGGGAGGAGAGAATGGGAGGGAGGATCCGCGACTAAGGGACGTGGGAGTGAATCCGCACCATTTGTCTCCCCGCCGTCCAGTCTGTGGCTTAATTCTCCTCAGAACACTGCGTACTCCCTCACGCGTGCCCCTTCCCCAACGACACGCCACGGCCGCCACGACAACTCCATCTCCTTCGCAAGACAGGAACAACAACAACAGCGACAACACTAACTGGTCGCTTCGGAAGTTCCACGATGCACGAGTGTTGCAAATTCAGATGTTAAGCAACTTTTCCCTGCCCCAAAACAGCTGCCGGCGATTTAGGGTCTAAGTTCTTCCCTGAGCCTAGCGATTAATGGATAAGCCTCGAGGGCCGGACTGAATAAGAAATCATCGCTAAACAACACCAAGCGAGCGGTTTTTCCATGTGGCGTCGCGCACTGCTTGTCATGGAGACCCTGTCGCGCCTAAACTTTAACCCGTCTGGGGGCAACAAAGCGGCTCACGACGGTGTCATTACAGGCTGTTAGCGGCCACGAGGCGTCATCAGGGGGAGTCGCCACCTGCTGGGCTTCTTCTGGCGGGAGGAGGGGAACGCCAGACAGTAGGGAGGAGGCAGATAGGGAGAGGAAATGGGGTGGGATACCAGCATGCGGTGGGAGAGCGTAGATGGGAGGGATCTGAAGAAGATGAGAAGGTACAGACAGACAGATGGAGGAAGGCGGAGGCAAAAAAAGGGTGAGTGAAAAACTATATTGGGCGAGACGGCAGACGGAGAGAAGGAGAGGCTGCGTAAAAGTAAAGGCAGAGAGAAGGAGCGGAAGTGCACGTGTAGAAAAGAGGCAAAGAAACACCGGGCGAACAAAGGCGAAAAACGAATATGAAAAGACAGCTGAAATGGATGGCCTGCGAGGGTATTAGCCTGTTAGGGCAGGATGGGGGACGAGACATCAAGGAAAAAACAAAGGTACGCTAAGAAATGGAGAATGTGGTGACTGTAAAAGAAGGAAACAAAAAAGGGAGACGGAGGGAGAGGAAGAAGGAAGAGAACGTCAGCGGGAAAACAAAGAAAGGGAGGAAAAAACTGACGGGAAAGAGGGAAAGGGAAGGGGAGGTCAGGGTTTAGCAAGAGGGCACCGGTGGATGGATAAGGGGAGATGGAGGTGGATTTGTTATTGCGATAGGTGAGGAAGGGCCAGACAAGGGAACCAGCCATCCATTATAACCTGGGGAGGGAGATAAACAAGTGTACTAGAGACGCCTCACCTGTGAACGGCAACAGAATGGAGCCGAAGAGAACAATGCAGAGACAGAGGAGAGATTAAACAGAGAGCAGTTCCTCCAATCCAGGTGATCTTTTTTTTATTTTAATTAGTTATCATATACAGGTGTACTAAAGACGCCTCACCTGTGAACGGCAACAGAATGGAGCCGAAGAGAACAATCCAGAGACAGAGAAGAGATTAAACAGAGCAGTTCCTCCAATCCAGGTGATCTTTTATCTTATTTTAATTAGTTATCATATACAGGTGTACTAAAGACGCCTCACCTGTGAACGGCAACAGAATGGAGCCGAAGAGAACAATCCAGAGACAGAGAAGAGATTAAACAGAGCAGTTCCTCTAATCCAGATAATCTTTTTTTATTTATTGGTTCATATCAAGTTCTCGTCAGACGGAGCATACCAGCAGCAAATACGTAACATATGAGACGAAGCGTTGAGTCTCTACCATATCGTTATCTCACAGTTCAATATGTGGGGAGATATATCGTGGCATCGGAACTATTAATTCTAGTGTGGTGCTCTCCGTGTTTCGGTTCACGTTGATTGGTACTGAATTAATCTCCAGGTAACTTCTTGTATATACGGATAACCTAGAGCCTTCAGTTTGTATGTATATATTCCGCAGAGGGAGTTCTGACAAGGCTGAAAGGGCACTCCCACAGCCCTCTTTCCCTCTGTCATATCATTTATTGTTGTTTTGGTTCAGCTTTTTCCTTTACATTCTGGGCAAGGAAAATGGTGAAGAAAAATAGCGTTCGTGAGGGAAGTCTTATGTTTTTTTTTTTTTTTTTCTATGACTGGATATACCACCACCATCACCACCAATACAATAACCACATTCATTAAGGACTACATCACCACCACCATCATTACTGCAAAATGCATCACACTCCACTTCAGCACCTCGAACACCCCACCAAAAAGAGTCATCATCCTCATCACCATCACCACACCATCACTACCACTGAAATACATCACACTTGCCACCACCACCACTACCATCATCATCGCGCCGCAGCAAAAGCCACTTACAAATCACCCACATCATCACCACCACCACCACCACCACCAGCATCATCATCACTTTTACCAACTACAACCATTAGCATCACCACCACCACCACCATCGCGCCGCCACAAAAAAAACACTTACAAATCACCTATATCATCACCGTCACCACCACCAGCATCATCACCACTATTACCAACTACAGCCCATTCATCATCGTCATCATCACCACCACCACAACAACATTAACCTTATCATCACCACCACCTTCCACACTCCCAACAACACAAGCAGCAATACAACAACCATCATCACCACCTTCACCAACAACACTTACATATAGCTACTTTGCACTCACCATCACCACCACCACCATACTACCCCGCCAACACCACAAAAACAACCAAGCATCTTTGGATTCTTTTTAGGAGCTTTTTTAGGCGGTTTTTTTTTTTTTTTTTACTTTTTGTTTTTTTTTTGCCCCCCCCTTGCCTAAAAAAAAAAAAAAAAAAAAAAAGCAAGAACATAACAACCACCACAATAATAGCCACTTACAATCCAATTCCATGTTCCATATTCCCACTACCTCTTACACGCCAAATACTATCACGACCAGCGACATAATCCACTCACGGCATCACAACAGTTCCCGGACACACACACACACACACACACACACACTACAGCCGTCACCCAGGTATTCGCATTATCACCTCTGCCACGCAACGCTACAAAAAAATAATAATAATAATGTATCTTTACAATCGTCGTCTCAGGTAAGAAAAGAAAAGAAAAGAAAAAGTTATATAAAAAGAAAAAAAAAGTGCTATAAGCGGGCATATGTAAGGCTCGAGACATAATTATTGGAAAAGAGTAGTGTGTGTGTGTGTGTGTGTGTGTGTGTGTGTGTGTGTGTGTGTGTTTTAAAGAGGGCAGGTGAGAGGCACAACGACAACAACAACAACAACAGCAACTACAAAACGCAACATACAACCCTTTCAATAGAGGTCAAAGGTCAGAAAATGAAAAAGATGAACAAATTAGGTTGGAGTGGTGTTTAAATATCCTACCTAATGGCTGTTAAGTCGAAATAAACCATCTATTATTATCATTATCATTATTATTTCACACACACACACACACACACACACACACACACACACACACACACACCGATATGAAAGTCACACATGAGATTAACGCACAGCTCAACCGGACTAGGAGTTATCTTTGTGGACGCGGAGGCCTAGAGGAGACCGTTGTGTATGATGTGTTTCGTTCAGTACAGTCGCTATTTTCGCAGAGCATTCACAGTTACACGGATCTGATTGTTTCTAATACTCCTGCTGGCAGCCACGATGAGCGGGAAATCCTGGAAGTCGGTTTTAATTTACACGCTCTTTGATGGTTCTCTTCGTCAGTAAGCGTTGAACCATCTACAGAATTTATATAGATTCTTCTGTTCTCTCTCTCTCTCTCTCTCTCTCTCTCTCTCTCTCTCTCTCTCTCTCTCTCTCTCTCTCTCTCTCTCTCTCTCTCTCTCTCTCTCTCTCTCTCTCTCTCTCTCTCTCTCTCTCTCTCTCTCTCTCTCTCTCTCTCTCTCTCTCTCTCTCTTACGTTAAATCTAATCTTGCCATGGACATTTCAGTTTTTACCAAGATTTCCTTTTTTTGCATTTGTGATAACTTAATGTGTGTGTGTGTGTGTGTGTGTGTGTGTGTGTGTGTTATTCTTACCCCCGCCCTGCGTGTGCCTTTATCTCCGCGCCAGGCAGTCTTCGCCACTCCGCCACACTCGCCACACAAAGACCCGCGCCATCACCCGGCACTGAATCCCTCCCAGCCTTCGCCGCTGCAAAGGACGCTTTAAAATATTCCGTGAATCCTGCTGTTAACTCTTTCAGGGCTCAATTAATGTTTCTATAAACGTGCACCAAACTGGCGAGTATTACCTTCCCAGCATAATATTCAGTAAACATTTCAAGAATACGGAAACAGTTGATTTTTTTTTCATATTAAAAAAGAAAATTACACGGAATATCGTAATATTTATCATGGAATATGTTACTCAATTACCTGACACAACATCAAACAGAAATCGAACAGGCTGCTGCATGAATGATGGAACAGTAGATGTGAATTTATGAGTTCATTGATCAGACGCATAACAGGCCCTCACGTGTTGACAGTACACATATATTGTGAATCTATTGTAAACGATGACGAATCAGGGCGAAATAAAACATCTGAAATATTTTTTTCAGCAGGCTCACAGTGAGGCGAGTGGCGACCGGCACACAGCGAGTGGCGAGTGTTTCCTCTCAGCCCGAGTATCGTGAGTGAAAAACGAGGCGAGTGTTTTGAGGGCAGCGGCCGGCGGACGGCGGGAGCCAATCAAAGGTGGGAACAAAAGAGCGAGTGTCCCGCCCCGAGGCAGGTTTTTATAGTCACCCCGACGCTCCGCTGCTGACGGATATAGTATGGCACAGTATATATATATATATATATATATATATATATATATATATATATATATATATATATATATCTATATATATATATAGATATATATACATATAATGTAGCACTGTGCTTTAGATGTACAATTTTTGCATAGTATTTAGCAACTTATGTACACGTGCCTTCCGTTTAGTGTTGCACGTGCCCTGGCCAGGCCTTGGGCTACGCCGCCTCCACGCACTGTGCCTCGTGCCCCGTGCTGCGTGATGGATGCCGCGTGTCCCGCGCTTCTTTGCACGCCATGCCGCCATGCCCCATGCCTCAGTGCCTTGTATGCCATGGTTATGCCATCGACTCTCTCTCCCCTGTACCCGCGCCTGATGATGCTCCACATACCCCCTGCTATGCCCCAGCTTCATGTCCCATTCTCCGTGCCAAGAAGCTTTGCTTCATCCCCCGCGAAACTGCGTCAACATTTTCGCTGCGATCCACCGGGCAATCATGCCACACTCCACCACAAACACCCTCCAGGCTCACTGGCTGCTCCCCAACTAACTAACCTCAGAAGTTAATGAGGCCAAACTATCCTCTGTTGGCGTTGCTTCTAAAAGAGACCATTAATGGCAACATACAGGAAGAGACAGCAGACAGGCAGACATGAAATAATGGCCAGACTTAATATGGTGTGTATACATATACATATGTATGTATGACTACATGTATACATTAAATGAACACACACACACACACACACACACACACACACACACACACACACACACACACACACACACACACACACACACACACACACACACACACACACACACACACACACACACACACACACGCACACACGCCGCTCCGATAGCACAGTCGGTTAAAGCTCTGCGCTACCAGGCTTCACGGCCTGACAGGCAAAGGTTCGAGCCCCGCTCCGGCTAGGATTTTTCCACTGACATGGAGTGGTTACTGTCCCCCCTTGCTCAAGGGGAATGGAGTGTGTGGTGTGTGTGGGGTCTCAGCAATTCTCAGAGATCGACTATAATGAGCCTTGCTCTTGTCGGGAGGGTACTTGCTGGCGATGACGAGTCCAGGTCAGCCCGTGCGGTGAATTACACACATACACACATAAAAAAAAAATATTGATGAGAGGAGAGAGAGAGAGAGAGAGAGAGAGAGAGAGAGAGAGAGAGAGAGATGCAGACTGACAGACAGATAGACAGAGAAACACACACACACACACACACACACACACACACACACACACACACACACACACACACACACACACACACACACACACACACACACACACACACACACACACACACACATATTCAGGGCATATTCTTCCTCCTCATCCCTTTAACTTTAATGACTGATATCAAGATTCTTAATAATCATGTTTTCTATTGTAATAAACGTCAACTATTCTGCCCCTTAACCTATAAACAGTGTTCCGCAGGGCTCTGTTCTACCTCCCACTCTTTCTATTTTTTAATAATGGATATCTTTCCAAAACAAACTGTTCTGTGAATTCTGATGACTTTACTCTGCATTACTTTACATCATTCAGCAAAAGGTCGATACAAACAGAAATGATACAACTCAAGGGTTGATGCAATAAAAGTCTTACAATCTTGCAATTATTTCTGAATCGGGGAGATGAATCTATTGGGTTATTTAAGTGTCTTAAAAAATTCAATTTCTACACCTGACAACTCTAAAAGACCTTACAGACACTTATCCAATATTCTTCGATAGCACAAAGTTGACACTTCTCTAACATTGAATATTCTCTGTCTGCCTTAACTCTTTTTTAGGAGCAGCGAGTAGCGGGCTTTTTTTTTATTATTGTTTTATTTTTTTGTGTGCCCTTGAGCTGCCTCCTTTGTTGTAAAAAAAACAAAAAAAAAACATATCAACTGGCATTTTAGCACTTTATATCTCATCTATTTTCAAATCAACTTTCTCTCCTGACAAGACGTTTTGTAGTCATTACTTATTCTTCCCCCTCCCAGACACTAAACAAAAAAAATCTTGTCCGCCCCTATGTGGAGGATGTAGGTCATATGTGAGGGGGGAGGGGGGGAGGAAGGGGGGCGGGGCACGTACCATTTAAGGACATAAAAGAATCAGAAGCTTTTCGCCTCATCAGCTCCCATGCTCTTAATGCTGCCTTCCACCTCTTAAATTTCGCCGCAATTTTGCTTCCCTTTTTATCTTTTTTCGATATTTTCCTGCTGACTGTATTCCTGAGCCTGCTAACTCCATGCCTCCACTTCTGCGATCTCCCTGCACAACACTTTCTATTTTAGGTCAAACATGTGATGTCCAAATTCGAATTACATGAGTTAACGAGTATCATCCTCATATTCCTTTCACTGGTAAACTCTCGACAGCTGTTTCTTTCCTCCTGCGACAAAAACGATTTCATGAGGGAATTATCATGAAAGTTTTCCAACCGAGTCTGATCCTTTTTTTTCTTTTGGGAATCCCCTTCTGTCGTCTGTGGAAGCAGTGGTATAGTGGGGAAACACACACACACACACACACACACACACAAGCACACAAACCAACATAGATACAGAAGGTCAGACAGACGGGCATTCAGACAGACAGACAGACAGACATATACATGGACCCAACAACCGCTTAAAATCGTGACGAATAACAATTACAAGCGAGCGCAAAACAAACTATTAGTGAAGTGCTTAAACATGAATTGCTGAACGAATATGCATACATAATTTTTGCCGGGACGGGGCGGGCGTATGGCATGTCAGGTGTGGCGAAAATTAATGCAACAACTCAAACAACACACACACACACACACACACACACACACACACACACACACACACACACACACACACACACTATTTTACATACCCATTTTAACCACCACCACTACCATGAACATCACTACTAAATCTACTTAATTATATCCACCACCACCATCACCACCACCGTCAACACCACTATCAGAATCATCATCATCATCATTATCATCATCACCTGCCCCTCGTTCCCCCTGAGTAGGTCATAAGAATCCTTAACCTGGGATGGGGTGAGAAGAGGTGGGCTTGGATTTGTCTGGGGGAGAGGGGGGGGGGGTTATATAGGTCTTAGGGGCGGGGTTAAACGGAGGGGTCGTTTGGGGGGAGAAGGTATATCGGGGTCGTAGTAACCACACTGCCCCGTCAATATAAACCACAGTTACCCCTTAATTCCACGTAGGTCTGGAGGAGAGAGTATCAAGACAGCTCTCCTTTCGAAATCGACCTCTCTTCTGGCCCCTCTTTCTTTTTGCTTAAACTGGAGGAGCGCCGAGTTGATTTTATTTTTTCCCTTGACATGCCTCCTTTAGCTCTTTGGTTAGTTAGTTGCCTCCCCTGCTGTAAAATAAAAAGAAAACGTGCCTCAGCCATGGCCTCAAACACACTCTCCTAAAGACACACAGAGGACAAACAAAGAAGCAGCAATGAGGGAGACTGTGTTTGTGTTGGTTGACTAATAAAATTTTGGGAGCCTGCACGCCCCCCTTCCCTTGCCCGGCCCGCGGTTCACTTTTTTTCTTTCATCTACATGCAAGCATAAACATTGCTTTACATATAAAGTAAAACGTTTCTCTTCAATGTTATGCAAATCAGGTGGAGAAAGCAAATAGTGGTAAGTTGGAGCACGGAACAGCATAATTTTCGCATTTCCCAGCAGTTAAAGATAATGATCCCGCTAATATATTATAAGAGAACTTGATACCCCCGGGCAGCGGCAGGGAAAGTTTGTCATTTTATTCGCACATTATCTTATTTATTCACTTTTTAGTCAATTTTCTTCAAGCACGTAAAGCTCACATGATGATTAGTGGAGACTGCAGCCGAGACAGCCTCACACCTTGGCCCATCCCAAAACGCCGTTCTTTGGGTTTTCGTGAGGACTAAGAACAAACTTTATAGTTTTATACAATTTCACGACTAAGAACAGAACTTTGTATAAGGTCACGTTGACTAAGAACATAACTTACAGAAGGTGACGACGACTAAAAACAAAACATTAAGGAAGGTCAGCCAAGCGTGGGTCTGGCGGAGGGGCATCATGGGGGGATGGGGGTAGGGAGCAACGCCACTACACACACACACACATGGATCGCGGGGGTTGGGGTGGGGGTGGGGTTGGAAGTGCGCCAGAATATACACCCCAAGACATGCATTGCTTCCTGCGGGGGATCACTACCTAAATCTGTGCAGCAAATATAACAACCTCCAGAAAAAGATATAAGCCCACAGTCTATTTTCACAGGCAGTGGAAGGTCAGTGAAAAAGTCTCGGGGAAAAATTATGACAGGAAGAGTGTAAAGAGATAAGAACATAAGAACATAAGAACGCAGGAGTCTGCAAGAGGCCGGTAGGCCTGTACGAGGCAGCACCTTTGACCCTAAGCTCCCGTGTATCTAACCCCACCTAATATCGCTGTCCATGAATTTATCTAGTCAATTTTTGAATGTGACAATTGTATTGGCACTCACCACATGACTGCTAAGCCTATTCCACTCATCCACCACCCTGTTAGTAAACCAATTTTTGCCTATGTCCCTGTTGAATCTGAATTTATCCAGTTTAAACCCATTACTTCGTGTCCTACCCGGTTCTCTTACCAACAAAACCTTATGAATGTCTCCCTTATTAAAGCCCTTCATCCATTTATAAACCTCGATCATGTCTCCACGCACCCTTCGCCTTTCTAGAGAATGCAAGTTTAACTGTTTGAGTCTTTCCTCGTATGGCAAGTTTCTTAAACCCTGAATCATCTTAGTCATCCTCCTCTGCACCGATTCTAACATTTTGATATCCATTCTATAGTAAGGTGACCAGAACTGAACCGCATTGTCAAGATGAGGTCTAACTAATGCTAAATATAGTTTGAGGAAGACTTCGGGGCTTCTGTTGCTTACGCTCCTTGAAATAAATCCCAGTACCCTATTAGCTCGATTTCTAGCTTGAATGCATTGTGCCCTTGGATGGAGATCAGAGCTCACTAAGACCCCTAAATCCCTCTCGCACCCAGACCTGCTTATGAGAGTGTCATTTAAGCAATAGTTATGTGAGGGGTTGTTCCTACCTACACTCAGAATACTGCACTTCCCTACATTGAACTCCATCTGCCATTTATCCGCCCAGTCATACAATCTGTTGAGTTCACCTTGGAGAATACTAGCGTCCTGATCCGACTCAATTACTCTACCGATCTTGGTATCATCTGCAAATTTACTAACATCACTACTAATTCCTGTATCTAAGTCATTGATATAAATAATAAACAAAAGTGGACCTAATACCGAACCTTGTGGGACCCCACTCGTAACACATCCCCAGTCAGATCTTTTACCATTGATTTGCACTCTTTGCTTCCTATTGCCAAGCCACACCTTGACCCAGTTCAAAACTTTACCCTCTACTCCGTGAGCCTGTAATTTAAGCAACAGTCGTTGGTGAGGAACTTTGTCAAACGCTTTACTAAAATCAAGATAGATTACATCATATTTTTCATCTCTGTCAACCGCCTCAAATACTTTATTGGAGAAGGACAAGAGATTGGTGAGGCATGACCTACCTTTTGTGAACCCATGCTGCGAGTCGTGAATTAAGACCATCCTGAGTAATTATAATAACGAAGGTCCGGTGAAGCGAATTAAGATAAGTTATTTTCAAAGAGAGTGGAAGGTCAGTGAAAAAGCCTCGGTGGGAATCTATGACAGTATGAGTGAAAATAGAAACATCCTGAATAACTATAACAACGGAGGACCAGTAAAGCGAATTAAGATAAGCTATTTTCAAGGGTGAGGAAGCCCAATGAAAAAGTCACTAGGGGAGAATTATGACAGCAAAAGTGTATGAATAGAAACGTTCAGAATAAGTACAACAACGAGTGAACAAATAAAACTGAGGTAATGGAAATGACAGCGTTGTGTGACTTTGACAGGGCGAGGGAAGGGGAGCCGGGCAGCAGCTGGTGGGGCCGCGGAGGGGGAGTCCAGCACGTCACCGCTAGACCGATGGGGAGCAGGCGAAGGAGCATGTAGGGCAGATGACTTTGTAACGCTACACTATAACTCTCTCTCTCTCTCTCTCTCTCTCTCTCTCTCTCTCTCTCTCTCTCTCTCTCTCTCTCTCTCTCTCACACACACACACACACACACACAGACAACCAAGACGCATACAGAAATGGAGAGAGAGAGACAGAGAGGCAGAAGGAGAGACATACATAATACAAACCAACAGGAAAACAGACACAGTGACCTGCAATTAATGAGAGGAGTAAGCACACCACTAACACCATCGATCATATCCGAATGTACAAACATTACGCACGATGACAGCTTTACATTATTTCCCCATCAATGACAAGAGCAGCGACAGGTTCCCTCACCCCCTTTCTCTTTCCCTCCCCCTTTTCCCACCTCCTACTTCTTCTGTCATCCTACTCCCTCACCTCCTGCTCCCCCACTCCAGCTTCAGACTCCTCTACCTACTTCCCTCCTCCCCTTTCCTGATCCCTCCACCCCTTCCCCACCTCCTGCTCCCTAGTCCCCCATCTCCCCACACCCCTCCCCCTACCTCCTGCTCCTCCTTCTTCCCCTCACCTTGCTCCCCCACCTCTTGCACTGCTGCTTCTCCTCCCATCCCTCCCCCGCCTCTAGCTCCTCCTCCCCCCGCCCCTACAGTCTCCCTCACCATGCAAGCTAGAAAGGCTCATGTTGTCCTCTGCAGATTCTTTCCCTCGGGGGTCACGCCAGCTATTCGTCCTCCTCTCTCTCTCTCTCTCTCTCTCTCTCTCTCTCTCTCTCTCTCTGGGTTTCTCATTCTCCAACATGTCAAAAGTCTGGGATCTCTTTAAGCATAACGAAGTCATTATTATTTTTTTTCGAGGGTATTTTTATTTTTGGTCCGAATCTTGATAGAATTTTCTTTCCCGCAGTGTTCCTAAGCTTTGTCTGTCTGTCTTTTTGTCTGCAGTGTCTGTTTATCGGTCTTCCTATGTTTGTGTCTGTCAGTCTGCCTGTCTATCTATCGGTCTTTCCTTTAGTCAGTCTCTTTGTATGCCTTTTCATCAGTTTGTTTGTTTGTTTGTATGTTTGTGTCTGTCTCTCTCTCTCTCTCTCTCTCTCTCTCTCTCTCTCTCTCTCTCTCTCTCTCTCTCTCTCTCTCTCTCTCTCTCTCTCTCTCTCTCTCTCTCAGGCGGCACGACTTCCTCGCCCCGACACTCCCTGACAGGGCCATGCATACAACGCCTTCCTGCACTCCGTCCTGCTCCTCCGGGAGAAGAGCCTTTGCATAAGTAAGGCTCAGAGGATGAGAGAAACACCATTACCGGGGCACAGGCATGCGGGTGATCGCAAAGCCGCTACTATCTTTAAAAGACCCTCGAATAATGGCACAGAAAGAGAAGGTAATGTAGCTTTGTTTCGGAGCAGTGAGCAGAACGCACGCTGCCTTTTACTCGTTTTTCCTCAGCTGCTTTATCTGAAATATATAACGCCCGTCCGATCGGTATCTAATTATTAACAAGGAAGAACATTATTATTAGTATATGTGCCTCATTATAGAGAAAGCAACATCGTGCAAAATAATACTCTTAATCTTTTCTTCTTTACAAATTTAGCAAGGCGAGCGCCCTGCTTTATAACTCACAAGTGAAAATATTCCAGACTTTAAGAATAATTTTGGAGGAAGCCTATTAGCAGGCACGCGGCGCTGAAACTTTACACCAGGTGAGCCGCACAGGTGGAAAGAAAAATCATTTCATCCAGCGCCGAAATATTTTTAGGAAGTTATTAGTTTTTTTTTCCGACGAAAGAATGTGGCAAGAGTGTGAAATTCATGTAAGCTGAGCCTTTGGGAATTGTGCTTTAGTTAAATTTTGTCTCAAGCCGGGCAGCGGAGCGGGCCACGAAAAGATTCGCTCTGTGCATGCTGTTGCTACAATCATTAAAGAACGAGGGAAAAACATGTTCCGTGTTCCTGAAGCAAAGGCTAATGAAATATTTTTTTACGGACGAAATCACGGCTGGAAAGATAATTTTCGTACCTATCTGAAACTTGTTATCCGCTTATTTATTTTAATACGGCATCCAAAACAGTGAGCCATTTTTTTAAGCCTGGCATGCAGCATGACATTGACTGGCATACAGTTTGATTGCAGCATCCCTGTCACTTGCAAGTATGCCCACCAGGCCACACTTGAGACAGGGCACAGTCCAGGGAGGGTCCGGGGCGGGGGGCAGCCCAGCAGCCTCCCCCCCCTGCCTCAGCTGGCTCATAATGGCTGGAGCGACGCAGCTGGCTCGTGCATCACGGCCCCGCCACGCCGCCGTGCACCCACACCCCGCTGCTCCGAGGCGGCGTGTGGCGGCAGGCAATTAGGCAGACCGTCCTGGATCCCTCGGGTTTGTCTTAGGTGACGCTCCAAGTGTCTCCCTGCTAGGCGGAGGCTTGTCACGTGCGGGCGTTTCTTACTTAGCTAAATTTGCACCATTCAGGCAGACGTAAAAATAGGCAGGTCTTCTCCCGGAGGCAAATTAATTCCGACTGCTAACCTGCGAGGCTTCTTCCGTGCCCTAAGTGGGGAGACTTCATTATCAACCCTTTAATTGAACTGGGATCCTGAATGCGTGCGGGGAAGAAGGCGATGTGTTTTCAGTTTCCGATGACGTTATTGCAGCAAGGGAGAGGAAGCAAGTCAGGAGAAATTGGAACGATGAAAGAAAATGAACGAGACGCAGACAAATCTCTGCCACAGTATTTCAAGAGACAATCGCATTAGGTGATGAAAATATCTTACTGCGAGCAAACAAGGTGAAGGGCGAAACCGATCAGTCTTGCTGGTTTCATAGATATTAGATGGCGTCTCTTCTCCATTTCCATAAACAGGTGACTAATTACACCCGAGAGATACAATGAAGGAGTGAAAACGTCTACTTAATATTGTGTATCTATGGCTGAACGTCAAGAAAACACGACAGATATATTATTCAGGAGTTCCTAATAATGCCATGGAAAACACACACCGCACTGCATGGCCAATGAAACACTAATGCGAGGAAGGCTAACATACACACACACGCAGAGAAAACGCTGCTCGCCACACCTCCTCCTCCCCCCCCCCAAAAAAAAAAAAAAAAACACTGCTCGTCACACAGAAAACGACAAAGAAAACGAAGGATCAGTACACACACCACGTCACAGGTAAAACGTAATGAAAGGAAGAAAGATTGGTACACTTCCACTCGTGCAAACCTTCCTTTCAGGGTCTGGATGTCTTTTTCTCGCGCCGCGGGACTGACTGAGGCCCTGACTGAATACCAAATTTCCTGAAATCACGTGAGAGCTCAGCTAATAAATTCCCTCCATTAGGGCGGCAGGACGCACCGAGGTGGGAATATAACCGCCGCGAGTGACGTGCCGTTCACCCGAAACTCTTTTAAAGGTACAACGTGAAGAGAAGGGGAACAATTACACGATGAGTTAATAATCGGGAATCACGTGCATACTTTTTTAGAATAAGTGAGCAATTTTCTGGGACAAATTAAAGAGGAGAGGTTCATTGGTCCTTCACAAATGACACCTGAATGGTAATAACCCGGGAAGGTAACTAATGGCTCCCGCCCCCGCCCGCTGCACCCAATACACCCCCACAGGTACTCACCTTCGACCCTGGCCGTGGCGGGGGCGTGGGGCATGCAGAGCAGCGTCACCAGCAGCCCCGCCATCGTCATCGTCATCTTGCCCGTCATCACCATCACACCACCGCCGCTCCCGGGCCACCACACGCCCTCACGGCTCGCTCGCTTCATTGATGTGTGTGAGGCGGAGGAGGTGGAGGAGCAAGGGCGGAAGAACACCAGTGGACTTCGACGCTTGTTGGTATGAGTCCAGTTCGTGCAGGTTCTTAGTGTTAACTCTTACGGTGACAGCTGTTATCAGGAGCTTATCGTATTGTTATCTTGGGTTGTGAGTCATCCGTGAAGGGTTTACTGTTATCTTATCTTCAGTCAACTTCCTTATATTTGATCACTAAATCTTTCACTGGAGCAATTTCACTACACTAGGGAATTCTATCAACACGGGACAAGGTGAGAACCACACACCTCTAACCGTTTCTCTATTTACTTGCAAACATGAATATCCTCCCCGGCCCACAGCCGCTCGCTCCGCCCCGCTATTAGGCACCGTGATAAACGACCGCCGTAAATTGAGAACACACCGATAAAAGACCAGCTCAAAAAAGACTGGTTATAATTTTCTGAAAGTTAGCGAGTAAAACTGGAGGATCTAATTTCTGGAAAACTTTAGGCGACCGTTCTCGTGGATCCCCAAATCTCCCTGCGACTCCACCAAACTGGTTCAGATTTCAGAAATTACACCGCTTGGAAAGAGGCAAACGGTTCCGACGGCTTTACACCCAGGAGGATGTGTAGGAAGGAGGAGAGGGTAGGGGGGAGGAGGAGGAGGAGAAGGAGGAGGAGGAGGAAACTCTCTCTGAGGAAGGAGCACTCGTTTTCAGTTTCAGAGTTTAAGGATCTCTTCCTCCCGAGTGAGATGCGGCGATGAGCTTTTCGCAAGAAAAAATCGAATCTTTTATGTGACTGAATTAAAGGTTTATCTTCAGCACCTGTGAGACTCAATCACCAGCACTCGTTCACTGCTTGCCACTCAGTTTCTTAAATATCTTTTCTTGTATGAACTTTGTTCACATCATGGTCACTGTTAGGATAAATTTATTACTAGAAACCATGCACTTGATGCTACAGTAACTATATCTCATCTTTATTTTCCGTCTAGGTGTTACCAAGTTCTCTTGCTGACGTTAAAAATTTCTTCCTGTTGAAGCACAAAATGCCCATCTTCGGGCAGCACTCCCTCAGTGGCTGCCACTTCCAGGCCGACACACCAGCGGGAGCTCCCGCCGCTCAACGCTCCCGCAGATTGAGTTGTGTCACGGTCGAACCAAACAAGTGCAATGTGTTCCTTTGCCGCCACCAATCACACGAGCTCGTCAACCATACAACTGCGTGTTCAGCATGTCAGATGACATAACTAAGTTGTCAAAGCCTGGACACTGGAGGGAGGCACGGCAAATGCGCTACGAGGTTTTCTCAGCAGACAGACGGGGGCGGGGGTCACTCACGGCCTCCAGTCACACATACACGCCACTATTTCTAATGAAGTTTGTCTTTTTCCAGCAACAGACGACTTACACTGGACTCGGCACACCTGCTTCCCATCCACAAAGTGCTTGGAAGGGCGGGGAGGGAAGGGTTAGGGTCGCGCGGCAAGGCAGCCGATGCGCGGCCCGAGAGGGGACCAGAGGGCGGATGAGAGCGGCGGCGTGGCACGTTACTCCACAGACGGCGGCTCGCGGCACACTGAGCGAGCGCAAGTTATGAACCTGGGAGAGTGGAGGAGGCAGCAGCCGGCCCGTAATCAACTAGGTGGGCGGGACACATGAGGGAGGAAACAGGCGCTTCATGTGTGACGTTCATTTGATTCAAGCCAAAGAGAAGAGACTCATCACATCGCTCACTTCGGCTTTCTGGGACAGATAACTCAACCAACACGAGTGCATTTGTAACTTTACTCAAATAACAAGAAAAGTCGACATTGTTAAAATACCACTGCCAGTTTCTCTTACACAGGGAATAGCGCGCTGACATACTAGAAAACCCCTCTCCTCCCTCTTAACATGACGTGCAAGACAAACTAGCCAATGTATAGGCCACAGGAGGTCCACGGAGCTGCAGCCTGGCGCGCTGACCAGGGACCCCAGCCGGCACGATAGGAAGTTCATCAATGCCATGCGAGGCGAGAATGGACGCGGCACAAGACGACTGCACATGGTCCCCGGGCCACCACCCAATATTCTATACGGCCGGCCAACAGAGCGACGGGCAGGGGGTAAGGGGGGATCAGGGAGGGGCTGAGTGGCCTGGGGCGGCTGGAGGGTAGGGAGGAACATTGCGGTGGGGCGGCACAAGTCCTGGGAGAGTTGGTTGAAACAGTAAAGAGCGGGTTAATAGATATTTTTTGAGCTGCTGAGTCACGCGAGCAGCAGCTGACTACCGCCGCCCCCGCTGGGTCATAGGCCGCCTCTCCGGACCACACCCTGCTGCTTACTGCTGTTCCTGCTACTACTACTACTACTACTACTACTACTACTACTACTACTACAACAATTACTGATGATGATAATGATAATGATAATGTTAATACTAATATACTAATAATGATAATAATAAAAATAGAACCTACTTTTCCTCTCCTCCTCCTCCTCCTCCTCCTAATACTACGACTACATCTCTGGCTGTTATTATGCCAGTAAGTAAACCCTTTCACAATCTCCGGCATTATCGCCTCGGGGTAGCGAAGAAAGCGTCGTGAACACCAAAACAGACTGACGGTGTGTGTGAGGCGATTGGATTTCATTTTGATGGGATGGACGAAAGGACAAGGATGAAGAAGAAGAAGAAGAGAAGACGAAGAAGAAGAAAGAGGAGGAGGAGAGGGAAGAGGCGGAGGAGGGGAGAGAGTAGGACAACGGAGACGATGAAAGAAAAAAAAAGTGAGCTGGAGGGGAATTAAGGAGTATAGCAAACACACACACACACACACACACACACACACACACACACACACACACACACGTTGCAACTTAAACGAAGGTAAGACTCGCCTGAAGGACATTTCTGGGCTGCGAAGGAGACGTTAGTGTGAGTTTCTGGCGGAGTGTTTTGTCGTGTTCTCTCTCTCTCTCTCTCTCTCTCTCTCTCTCTCTCTGCCACTACCTACGTTGGCCCACATATAAAGGAAAAAAAATCATATGCCCACAAAACTCTCCAGGGAACAAGGAAACACGAGAGGAAATAATTAAACGGCACTAATCAAGTTCTCTCTTTCTCTTCATAAAGTCTTGGGCTTATTACCTCCCCCTCAGGATTCCGTCAGCGTAATTTTCCTCGCGTGTTTTTCCTCCATTTTTTCCCATTTTTGCCGTCAATGTCTTGCGCTGAGATACGGGGAAGTGGAAGCCACCTTTGTCTTGCTCGGAGCCTGGAGTGGTGAGGGACGCCGTCAAGCCGCCCGCCGCGTCCCACAGGAGTGAATGGAAATACGTGACTCGGCGCCTTCCGTCATCCTCACCTCGCGGCGACAGATTCATCCCTCGAGGCCCCGCTGGATGCCAAGATGCTCGTGGCGGTGCTGGAAAGGCTTCTTTGATGGCACGAGGCTTACCGAGTCCTGCGCAGAGGGTTTTACAACGCGGCGAGCAACGTCCTAAGTCCTAACCTTGGCGGAGTTGCCTTGCCGACGCTCCTCGCCGCTCACAACTGACGGGAAGACCTCCGCCGAAATCTCGCTAAATGTTTTTTAAAGACACACAGAGAGGGTTGAGGATTTCGTGCCTTAATCCAATAAGCTTCCCTCAGACTATTACTTGCACGGAAATTAGTGCCGCTGTAAGTCGAGATTACAGTAGTCCGAACCCGCGGGGAGGAGCAGGGCCAAGGGCGGGTGGGGGGAGAGGGGGGGGGGGGAACGAGCAGGGCTGGATTATCCTTCCCGATGCCCAAGTGTAAATATTACGAGGAGGAAGGGGAGCGGGAGTACGTAGCGGTAAACACAGTGATTACAGCCAAACACAGACTACTAGTAGGTGATGCTTAGGGAACAGCCTCTCTCTCTCTCTCTCTCTCTCTCTCTCTCTCTCTCTCTCTCTCTCTCTCTCTCTCTCTCTCTCTCTCTCTCTCTCTCTCTCTCTCTCTCTCTCTCTCTCCTGTCTCTCTCTGTCTCTCTCAAGGGCGGGCCAGTTGCTGCGTGCACGGCCCCTACACAACGGGAGGCGCCTCGTGCTGATGAATACTCGCACGGGGTTGGAGGGACGGACGGCGAGTCAGTCGGAGCGGACACGCGGCCCCTGACACCGGCCAGTCACACGGTTACTAATTGTCACGTGTACTTCCCTCAGACTTGACAACCACTGGACGGGACGGGGGTTCGGAGGCGCGCATCCTTCACTATATTCTGGCCGCCCCGACCTCCGGAGTGTGACGCTATTGCTGTTGTGTTGTTCTCGTCGTTACCGCCGCTGCTGCACTTCCAGGTGTTTGAGCGACAAAACATTTTACATTCCTTTCGCATTGATTTATCTTTATTTTTTTTCTTCTTTTACGTCCTGGCTATAGCGCCGGTAGGCTTGCTTTAGGGGCCTGGTGGTCGGCCCGAGCCGGTCATGGCACAGGCAAGTGTTTATAGTGGCGCCATCTATTCTTGGCTCATGCTGACCCCCGGAGCTCATTCTTGACTTCACCTGGACAGTTCCTCTAGAGTCCGGGTTGATAGGTGGTCTTCAGGACAGCATGTGGGTAGTCTTAGGCCACTCGGCGGTGACGGAAAAATCCCAGGTGGTAACGGCGGATTCGAACCCGCATCATCCAGAACGCGGCAAACGTGATCCGGCACGCTAACCACTCAGCCACCGCCTCCCCACGGCGTGTGATGTAACAGTCCCCGCTAAATAAAATATACATGTAATTCTGTCAACATTATAACACAAACCACTGCTTGTTTTTATGTTCACAGAATATAGTCACTTCCGCCTGATCAGCGACAACTAACCTTTTAGGATTACGCTCGCCAGGAATCATTGACGTAATCATATGTACTTCATTTTGTGGTTGAATCGTACAGACTTGCTAATGTGTAACTTCCATTGTATTCTGTAACCCTGACTAATACATTATATACGTAAATGATGCAAAAGCAGCTTGTTTTATGTATTACTAAAAATACGATCCAGTGTTATTACATTTGCGTTGCTCCCTTAGCGTGCATCAGCTTGGCGGTGCTGTGGGTTTTTCAAAATGTTAACTTCCAATGTTCACGACTGGCCTGACTTGTGATGATATTGTTCACATTATCATGAATTTAATACATATTACATATAGAGAACCACTGGAACGCATAGCTTGAAGCAAACAAATCCACCTTAAACGGCAATAAACTCAGACTGTCCATTTGTCTGTCTGTCTATCTGCCTGCCCACCTTTCTATCTGCCTGCCTGACTGCCTGTCTGTGTGCTTGCCTGTCTGTCTGTCGGTCGGTTTCCCCCTCTTCTCTCTCTCTCTCTCTCTCTCTCTCTCTCTCTCTCTCTCTCTCTCTCTCTCTCTCTCTCTGTGTGTGTGTGTGTGTGTGTGTGTGTGTGTGTGTGTGTGTGTGTGTGTGTGTGTGTTCCGTATGTCGTGAGTCGGTATGAGAAGGTGCAGGTCGTGGGTGTGGGTGGGGGGTCGGCGCCTGTCGGGAGTGAACGTAGAGCACCTGAGAACGTTCGGCTCTCCCATCCTTCGGTTAATTAGTCCTGCGACACAATGCACCTCAACAAACGGTGCTGCGGAGCGTATCAATGCTAGCGAGACATACTGAAGTACTCCACAAAGCTATATGCAGATATCCAATACAAGGAAATCCAATCTCAGGTCTTAAGAATTTATCCCTCTTTAAGGTGACGACAAATATCTTCCTCCTGCACTCCGCTGGTGATTTCCACACCGTCACCATCACCTTTGATAAAAAAAGAACACCTACATTGTGTACTACCAGGCGTGACGGGCTGGCATACGCGGTGTAAGCGATGCCTTTCACCCACCTGGTATCTCCCCTTTAATTCTTCCCACGGTCCCACCACTTCACTGACTGGAACTCCATTTATATCTACTAAAACTATCCTCGGACGTACCTTTTTCGCACAGCTTTATGCCCTTGATATCTATAAATAACAACTCGTACAATAGCTTCCATTTCCATAAAAAATAAATCTGTAAATGACACTCCCTTGCACTGGCAGTCCTAAGTGATACATTCATCAACTGCGGCAATCAACAATCAAACCATGTGTTGCTCAAATCAAGTAAATCAGCCGAGGAAAAACGACAGACGCTAATTAAGACAGCCAACCTCCAGTCAACCATTACGCAACATTCGCCGCCACCAGGAAGTTGGCTCAGCACTCGCGGTCACAATCTATGTGTGTGCGAGTCGCGTGTTTAGTGAGCTTATGTCCATGGACGCTGCTGCCCACCGCTGCTGCAATGAGACACAGGGAGGGTGTGTGTGTGTGTGTGTGTGTGTGTGTGTGTGTGTGGTGGTGGTGGGGGGAAAGCAAGGTAACAGCACCGACGCACAAACAGCTTCAACATCTCTACACATCGCTTATAATCTATTGTAATCACATGCAGAGGGGTGTGCGGGGGACCACCTCGGCGCTCACAGGTAATTAGCAGCTTGAAAGCAACTCGACATCCAACCAGGAATCCAAATCTGGAGTTGTTGTTGTTGATGAGGATGATGAGGATGATGATGGTCAGAAATACTTACAGAGAAGGAGTCATCGTCCACAGTTGTTGTTCTCATGGATACTAAACTACTAACAGTCCTAGCTTCGACTGCGATTGCGGAGTAGTGAATCACAGGAGACGAGGGGAATGCCATGGAAATCCACCCTTTGCAGCACAGGCAGGGGACGACCACCTTCCTTTAATTAAAAAGAAACCCACTGGCGATATAGGGCTCAAAATAAACACACACACACACACACACACACATACACCAGTCCGGCAAGATGTATCGTAGCGAGTCTTAAGCGGGCGGCGTCTCCGAGAAGGCGTCGCGTCAGCCGGCTTTTTTGGGTGTTTGGGGGACAAGATGTTAGACAACAGCGTCCTCATCAAAACGCTAAGTGTATTATGCGGAGTTTAGTCAAGCTCAGTCACTATTAAAACACGAGTGATTAAGAAGAAAACACAATTTATTAATGTGTTTCTTTTACGGAAATCACTTAAAAAAATAATCAAGTAAATGGCAACAAGCACCTGAGAGTGTCGAGCCGAGGGCAAGCAGGCTGGCTTAATAAGGAGCCATCTGGGAAGTGCAAACACATTATGACGACTAAAATACTGCAGCCACGGCATTTTATAACACGGAAGGGAAAAGAGAAATGGCAAAAAAAGATCCCTCCTTAAGTGAAGATATATTTGGAAGTACTTAAATAATAGTAGACAGATTCAACAAGGTAGTATAACAAGCCTTAGAGAATAAAGAGGAATTGAAATACGAGAAGAAAACGAAAAACAACGAACTAAAAAAAGGGGGCGTTCATAAACTTGCCGATTAGAAAAATGCACAGGAAGAATATTTATAAGAATATGAAAAAAGATCAAGGGAGTATGTGAGAATCTTCAGCTCCTTTTGCAGAACCATAGACCAGTGGAATCTATTACCCGAAAAAGCCGTGTGTGCCAAAAACTTTCACAACTTTGAGGAAAAATATGATAAAATAGTTTGAAAAGATGGGACAAAACGATCCTGACTCAATCCTGTAAAAATACAATTAAGTAAGAACATATGGGGAAGGAGAGAGAGAGAGAGAGAGAGAGAGAGAGAGAGAGAGAGAGAGAGAGAGAGAGAGAGAGAGAGAGAGAGAGAGAGAGAGAGAGAGAGAGAGAGAGAGAGAGAGAGAGAGAGAGAGAGAGAGAGAAGAAGAAGAGAAGAAGAGAAGAAGAGAGAAGACAAAAGAGAAGAGAAGAAGAGAAAAAAAGAGAAGAAGAAAAGAGAAGAAAAGAGAAGTAGAAAAGAAAGAAGAGGATAGGATAGGATAGGATAGGTAAGAGGAGGGCACGGAGCGGAGAGGAATACTTGTTTTCCCATCTCCTGGAATTGCACGTGCGTCGCGGTGCAGCTGGCGGCCTCGGGTAAGGCTTAGGGTTATATGCCTGACCGCGCTTCCTCAAGCCCCGCGCCTCCGCCTCCCCGAACGCTGGCTCTGTGAAGGTTCACGATCCCGGGGTCAAGACGCAAGTGACATTGACACCTACATGAACGGCTTCACACCGCAAATCTATCCAAAAGAAGCGTAAACACTCATAGCCATGCAAGCACTTTCCTTTTCTCCAACTCTTGAAATGTCATTTTCTTATAACTGTGAACGCAGAAATTATTATACGTATTCATACAATAGGTATACAGTTATGATGTTACCAACATGTAGAAGAAATGCAAAAGAATAGTTTTAGACAAAATATTATTACAATGTGTAAGCACTTCACTATTGGGTAAATATGTCTGTGGGCAAAGAACGTTGAATTTTCTTACAGCTCAGCTTGTGGAGAATGTGAACACTAAACTATACTTAGCTTTAAATTCCATTCCTTTCTAAAGTTTCCAAAGATCTAAACACTGGTGAGATGTACAAGTAAACAGGACGCATCTCACAGACTCGAAAGGCCAGCGGGACGGAGATGAGCACCGTCGCCCCGTGCAGCTATAGCGTATGCTCCCAACCTTACCTTCACCTCCACTACTCTCCCGTGCGTGGGTCGGCTGGGCCCAGGGAGGCTGCACGCTCCCAGCCGCCACAAGGAGCGGCGCGCCCTGATGAGGCTGTAGCAACACACCTTCTCGGGCAATGCTCTCCTTAACCCAAACTAAGTATAACAATATAATAACACTCACAGTTTATTACAGCTTACGAAACACTAAACTTTTATTATGATAATGCACGTGATGTCGCTGTCCTGAGCAACACAGCGTCTCTTCGCCTCATGTAAAGACAACGACAGGACTTTGCAAGCTTTTCACGCCCGACGGGGAGACAGGCAGGAGTCGAATATTTCAGCGGGTATATTCGAGGCGAGTGAGCGATGAAGGGACACGGCACTCGGGGCAATAAGTTATGACGCACGGCGACGCTAACTCTGAAATACCTTACTGCTCTTGAGGGATCTTGACGCCTGTGTGTCTGAGGGGCGAGGCGCTGGGGGAGGGGGGACGAAAGGTGGGGGGGAGGAAGAGGAGGAGGAAGAAGAAGATAAGGAAGAAGAAGAAGAAGAAGAAGAAGAAGAAGAAGAAGAAGAAGAAGAAGAAGAAGAAGAAGAAGAAGAAGAAGAATCGGGCATGCAATCATGGAGAGAGAGAGAGAGAGAGAGAGAGAGAGAGAGAGAGAGAGAGAGAGAGAGAGAGAGAGAGAGAGAGAGAGAGAGAGAGAGAGAGAGAGAGAGAGAGAGAGAGAGAGAGAGAGAGAGAGAGAGAGAGAGAGAGAGAGAGAGAGAGAGGCTACGGGCTATGTCGTTAATTTATTTACTAAGGAAAATGGTACCTGCAGTCGGCTTATTAATTTTCAAAGCACCCGTGTAAGATTTAGAGCAATCAAGAGAACGATGAATAGTTGAACGGGAAGTGAAGGGGCGGCGGAGGGCTGAGGAACGGCGAGAGACAGACACCGCCATGACTTCCGTCCGTTCTGGTGGCATGAGAAAGCGACACACACACACACACACACACACACACACACACACACACACACACACACACACACACACACACACACAGAAGGGGGAGGGGAGGGTAGGAGAGGCTGACAAACGGCATAACCTAACTCAGACTTCGAAGGACTGCATTAATTAATTTGGACTGATGGAACCTTCGTCACCGTGGAGAGAAGTGACGGCACGCGACGAGGAGGACGAAGAGGAGAGTGTGAGGGCGAGGGCACGGCAGTCACGGGTCTTTCTTTTTTACAGTTAAGGAAGAAGCTTAAGGGCCAGAAAATAATTCAGAAGAAAAAAAGACCGCTAATCACAGCCCATACGAAAGAGTATAAGAATGAGGTCAATTTCGGTCTGGTGGATTGTTTGCTCACGAGGTGGGTGGGTGGGTGGGTGGGGGGGGGGGAAGATGACACTAGGCATGGTAGAACAGAAGGTGGTAAAGACAAAGTATATGTTTTTTATATAGCAAGGGAAGCAGCTCAAGGGCAAAGAACAAAACAAAAACAAAAGAAGTCTGCTAGGCCGTGCTGCAGCGATAGAATAAATAACGAAAGACCAGAAGCGAGGTCAATTTCGGAAGGAGAGATGTCTTGATATTCTCCTGTAATTATTCCGGAGAGATGTTTACAATGAGGGCAACATGTACGTGGCCAGGTAGACAGGTGGGCTTTAATAGGTGAAATGGTGTCTTATAAAAAAGTGAGTGGTATCGATTGGGAGTGCAGGCAGGAGAGTGAGTGGGTCAGTAAGCCGGCAGTGTATGACCAATCTCTCTATACTGGTATGTGGCGGGTACTCTTAAACTGGTCAGGTAACGTTAGGTTAGGTTAGTTTAGGATAGGTAAGGTTTGGTTAGAGTGTATGAGGGTGATTTTGTGTGGGAATCACTATGAAAGTATTTTCCAAAACATCCCATGATTAGATTCCGAGCTACACCCGTGCATCTTCACTTGGGGACAACATACCCATAGAGTGATTGGAAATATTAAAGTCAGCAAGGGGATAAACGGTGAGGAGAGCCATGTGGTGTGTGGCTGAAGAATTGACGTCCCTCCCCTGGCCTGAAGAGCATGCGTCAATAACCTAACAGGAGGCTCACGGCTAACTGAGTTCTGAGAGTTTCACGTCCAACTCCGACCGGGATTTTAATCTACCGACTTGTGAGTGGGGTGAGTTTGCAGACCCCGAGACTGTTCCCACACCGCCAGGCCGCCACACCGCTTACTCCTCGGGGTTGAGATGGAGGCTGGGGAGTGGGAGGTTAAGAAATGGTGAGTGGAGATTGGGGATTGTTGGGTGGAGGTTGGGGACTGGAGAGTTGGGGGTTGTTGGGTGGAAGTTTGGGGTTGATGGGGTTTGTGGTGGTTAGGGGTTGGTGGGGGTTGGGGTGGAGATTGGGAGTGGGTGTGGGTTTGGGGAGATTAGAGGTGATGGTGAAGATTGTGGGTAGGGAGCTGGGGGCTTAGGTTACAGGTGGCGGATGTTGGGTTCAGGGTGGAGGTTGGGGGCTCAGGGTGATGGAGTAAATGCGTGTGTGTGTGTGTGTGTGTGTGTGTGTGTGTGTGTGTGTGTGTGTGTGTGTGTGTGTGTGTGTGTGTGTGTGTGTGTGTGTGTGTGTGTGTGTGTGTGTGTGTGTGTGTGTGTGTGTGTGTTTACGTGCGCGCAATGAGGCAGAAAACATATGCTGAAACATTACTGGATATGTGTTTGCAGAGGTGGATGACACATTTTCTAGGTATTTAGATTTTACAGCGTTAAAATACTACGAATTAATTAGTCCTCTGTAAAAACTGCTATTGTAACAAACGCTTCAACGGAAGTACATTAATCAAACCTATGAAGCCTTTTATCGGTGTGCTCATGACTTTACTGGGCTGCGCAGCGCGGCTCAGCGAGGCGGTGTGCTTACCAAGGCTTTAGGTGAGGCGGTCTGCTTACCAAGGCTTTTGATGACGAGCAATGTGACACAAGAGTTAATTACTATCACGTTTGGGCTTGATTCTGCTTGTCATTTGCTATTGGCATAACTGCATTTGCTTTCATTGATTAACAGGCGATTTTCACGATTTATGAATGCCGCCTACACTTTCAATAGAAAAGAGCAATATTTTTGGTAAATGGGATGGATGCAAAATGTTCCGTGGAATCAACGAGGACATGCAGTTTGTTTCCTGGAATGACCGAAGCAGAAGTGTTTGTTAATTACACTTGTGAAAAATAAATGTTTGGACGCGTACCGGAGCGACACACAATTAAGCTTTGCCGTAATTGCTTGACTTGTTCTGGAGGCGGAGCACCAAGCGTGTGACCACGTTCCCAGTATTTATCTGGACGTTGAGCCATATTCGTTAATCTTATATAAAGACAAACAAAGAATAAGGATAAACTCAAAATTCAACGTTATGTTTTAAGAATACAGAAATAATGAACGCATATTGGATTTTGTATTACAGACTGGCGCTATGCTTATCAGTGTTTTCCGTAACCATGAACGTTGACTGTTGCACACACTCGGACAAAAGAAAAAAAATCGATACATGATTACGTTAATCATGAGGTTGTAATTCACCTCATCAACTCCATTCCAATTATTGATTGTCTTTTAACTCTTTAAATTCCGCCGCATTGTTGCTTCTCTTTTTACCTCTTACTTCTGTGACCATGCAGGCTGCTCTTTTGAACTTGCTAACTCATGTCTCCACCCCTCCCGCAATGTGGTATTCACTCATGAAGCAGCTGAAGATGTATCATAATATGTACACTCCTGTTCAATATGGGCAGCATATCACTTCGTATAAGTACGGCACAGCCCTTTTAGATGTCCTTGAGAGGGGCGAGGACATAATGGAGAGAAACAGCGTCTTAAAGCCTTGACACACTTGTTTTCCCGAGAGATTTTTCTTCATTCTCCAAACGACCACCAAGAGTGTCCTCAGGAGCTCGGGATATATTTTGGTGAGGCACAGCGAGGTCTGGTCACACGGCTCCTTGGGTCACTAGCTCAAGTCTTGACACGATGCTCTCATAAAGCATTGCTCTCGCCCGCCTCCGCAGAGCAACAAGGAGGCGAGAACACGACAAGGCGAGGGCTGGGGGCTGGACGCATACATGGCTGAATAGTTTGAAAATATAAAAATACAAATGGAAGCAGAAAGAAACAAAAGAACATAAAAGAAAAATACATGAAGAAAAAATAATAAGAATAAAAACGATAAAAGGAAAAGAAAAATACGAAAAAACAAAGTTAACGAAAGTAACATTTCCAACAAGACTGAAAATGAAAAATAAATGGAGGACAAGAGGAACCAACAGAAGCAACAACAAGAAAAACGACCTGAACCACACCCACCCACCCGCACGCACACACACACACACACACACACACACACAAAAAAAAAAAAAAAAAATCAGTACCACATTCACCCTCACCACAAGCACAAGGAGGTAAAAGATCAGTTAAAAAAAAAAAAAGCTCAATCCTTTTATTTTCTCGGGCTTGCGCTGCGGAGTTTGTTAGAGCAGAATAATATTAATCTCTTATATTTACTACATACTAAATCAGGGGTTCTTAAGGAAGTTCATCAGTCCCATCTCGGGGTATCGAAACGGGTTCACGCGCGGGTATCCGAAGAGAATGAAAGACTAATTGAAGTGTTTCGTTCCAGTGTTCCGAAACTATGACTCAACGGCAACTACAAAGCAGATCGATGAGCTCAGAAGCCGGTTCAAAGCCATATTTGTTTCCTTTCCTTTTGTTTTTCTTTTTACGAGGTATTTTTGTATAGTAGTCCGTGGTATTTAACTAAAATTATTGTATAAGAGGTATGAAGCTGACTTACAGTAGCAATATTAGGCTTATACATAGTGAAGAAGAGGTATCAAGCCGAGTTGTAGTAGTAGTCGTGGTATTAAACTAAAGTGTATTGAAGTAGAGGTATCAGGCTTACTTATATAGTAGTTGAACATGGGGGTCTCGGGATCGAAAAGCATTACGGACCAATGTACGAAAGGTAAATTTGAAGAATAAACAAGACGTAGAGGGCTTTGCAAATTGTTAGGATTAGGAAACTCTTGCGAAATCACTAAAGCAGGTGTTCAGTATCCAATCTAGTGTATCGAAACGGGTTCGCTGGGATATCAAAATGAGTATCTTAGAAAATATAACTGTTCTTTATACATATGATTTTGACGACAGAGAATCAATATAAATCAGCTGTTTGTTTTGATAATCATCCCTTTTTTACAGAATATTAAGTCTATACGACAGTAACAGAAGGCTGATACAGAGGAGTAAGTATACTAGGTTTGAGTTGCAGTTGGAATACTGAACGCAAGGATGAGGAGAGATTAATGACTACACAGCTATGAACGTTTTGAGATAATTAAGAGAAGCTGCCTACAACCGACGCCTACATATTCTGGGCCATCATCATCATTCCCAGAACCACCACCACCACCACCACCACCAGTAACTCAAGCAATGGGGAAGAGCATCCAGACAGCTAGGAGACGAGGGAGTACCAGGTTTAATTTGACCTGATGTTTGGAACAGTTTACGTAAGGAGGAGAAGAGGAGAGATTGATGACGACACAGCCATGAAATTTTTGAGGTAATAAGAAACTGCATACAACCGACGCCTACATATACTGGATCATCATCATCATTATCATCATCAGCACCACCACCACCACCCCCACTAACACCACTAACTCAAGCGATGGTAAGGAGCATCCACACGCAGCTAGGGAACGAGGGAGTCAGCGAGGGACAATGGAGGAAGACTGTGTCCCTGGTCGCCCCGCAACATCAAGACTAACAGAGCCCACCTGCGGCCGATGAGCTTCACCCCGTTGTGGCGGCGATATCCCGGCGCTCCTCATATCCCTCTTCCAAAGGCTGCTCTTTCAGCCCTATTGACCAAAGGCAATAATAACATAAAAGAAACAACAATAGCAAGACAGCCTTAATGAAAGAGTGAGCACAATGGTCAGTCGCTCCAGACACTGAAGAACAAACAATACGGCGAGGTATACACGTATTTTCTTTCAATATTGCACTCGATATAAAAGATATAAGACTGTTGGAGGCATTCACCGATATATGCCGAGAGAAAAAAAATGAACATAAGGTAACGGCTAATCAAGTTGCTCAGGGCACAAAGTTATCTCCGTTAGTCATGACGTATCTCTCAGCTTTCCTCTTTCCCCGCACCTCAGCCACGACTTCAGGTTAGCCATCCAGCACGAAATCCATTAAGTTCCCTTTATGCCCGGTCTAAACAGCCTGCATCTCCCCTCCTCTGTGCCACTCGTCCGCCCAATCCACTCCCAGTTCTTTGTCTTCACTCTCTTTTTTTTCTCCTCCTCCTCCTCCTACTACTCTCCGTCCTTCCGTGTCCTCCTCCTCCTCCTCCTCCTCCTCCCTAAACTCCAACTCATGCACTGCCCCCTTCCTTCCTCCTCCAGCTCCTTCACGTTTCCCCTCGGAGACAGCCACTTCGCGCCCCTCACCACGGCTCCGAGGGTACTTGCGCGGCGCTGAGTGGCGAGGAAGGTGGGGGCGGCGGACGCGAGGGAAGACGCAGGCTGACGGCGAGGGGTGACGGAGGAGGGTGACGAAGGGTAAGGAGATGAGGGATGCTGATGAGGAAGGACTATGAGACTGGTGGTGAAGATAGATAGATAGATAGATAGAGAGAGATAGAGAGAGAGAGAGAGAGAGAGAGAGAGAGAGAGAGAGAGAGAGAGAGAGAGAGAGAGAGAGAGAGAGAGAGAGAGAGAGAGAGAGAGAGAGAAGGGGGGGAGGAGTAAGCCAAGGGGTTGAGATTCACAGGGTGTCAGGATGTACCCCGGCCACTTAAGATCGGAAGATGTATGCTGTCCAGGAGGTTGTACCCGTCTCTCTCTCTCTCTCTCTCTCTCTCTCTCTCTCTCCTATACCCTTTCTGGACAGGCCACGAACAAAAAGTGACACCGTTCTTCATCTTTTTGCATATCCCATCATTACCACAGATAAACATTACCCTTCCCCCCTTCCCTCCTCCCTCCACTACCACCACAAGGACAACCAACTCCTGTTACAGCCACACGCATTCCCACCACCACCACCACCACCACCATTCTACATACACAAAAACTACCACCACCATGTCCGCGAATACAAACCCCTGACAGCCTCTACACGCCACAACATCCACTATTTTAATACACACGCATTCCCACCACCATCACCAGCACTAGTCACAAAAACAACCATCACAACCACCACCACCACTATACGGCTGCGACTGCACACCACTGACAGCCACTCACGACACACCCCAACCTCCACTACTTTACCAATACACACACACACATTTCCACCACTACCACCAACGCTACCCCCCCCCCCTCCAACCACCACTACCACCACGGCTGCGAGCACAAACCACTGACAGCCACAACACACCCCAACTGCCATTACTTTACCAATATCTGTCAGGAGGGCCAACTTTGTCAATCTTCTTCTGCCATGACCGACGAGTCTAGAGATGGCTCGACAGTACGACACACCATCACCTTCAGAGCTTCTTCAGAGACTCTCAAACTTGCTTCTATGTAAAGGACAACACAGTATCTATCGGTCCCCCTGTCGGAAGCAAGCGACGTAAGACCGTATTTTTAATTAAGCGTGTCGGCGCCTCAGTTCGCCTCTTTGAAAATCCTCTCGAAGTTGCTGGGATTTTCATGGCCTTTTTTGTGATGGTAATGGTAGTTTTACATGACCTCTGCACCTTGAACGGGATAATCTCTCATGGCAACCAGGTTAATCTTCACTGTGGCTTTGGAAAACAGACGTAATGGGAGCCCGATCAACGTTGTCAGATTATCGTACTCAGAGAATCGTTTTTACCAGTTTCTGACGCCTAACTATTGCCATGAAACACCGATACTTAACCATTTTATCGGTGCCTCTATATAAAACCAGTTAAAGGGGTGAAGGAGACAGTTTGGGGGTTGGAAATCGGCAAATGTAAGAGCCTGGGCACGACCATCTGGCAACGCTGAGCCCGATACGTTTTAGAATATGGGTCGGTATTCTTAGACGCTCCCGGCTCTCACATCACCTGTTTCCAAAGGCATAAAAGGAGATCAATCGGGTTTTCATGAGTGTCTTTTCACGTTTATGGTACAGAAAAAAGGGCAGACTACCACCAGGGTCTTTAAACTACCCCTGGAATTGCACAGAACTCCTACGAAAGCCTGGTCAAAATATGTGTTTGGGCGCCGATATGTTCAAGAATACAGCCCATGGACCTTAACCCTAGGACAGAGGAACCAACAAGACCAGTGCTGCCCTCTATGCTGAAAGTCTTGAAAATCCCCCCCTTACCAGTCATCACCACTGATACCACTACAGCGAAAACAACCATCACCAACCCCCGTCAACATTATCGAACCATCACTTAGGCTACTACCATTAAAGCAACCATCATCATTACCGAAACCACCATCACTAACACCACTACACAGAAAGCGACCATTACCAGTACCATCACCATTGCCGAAACCACCATCACTAACACCACTACACAGGGAGCAACTATCACCAGCCCCATCATCAATATCGACCCATCACCACTAACACCATTACCAGTCCCATCACCATTGCCGAAACCATCACCACTCACACCGCTACACAGAAAGCAACCATTACCAATACCATCACCATTGCCGAAACCACCATCACTAACACCACTACATCGAAAGCAACTATCACCAGCCCCATCATCAATATCGACCCATCACCACTAACACCATTACCAGTCCCATCACCATTGCCGAAACCATCACCACTAACACCACTACACCGAAAGCAACCATCACCAGCCCCATCGCCACCATCACGAGGGTTAAAAGGTTGGTTGTATCGGGTCAGTAAGTCAAATCATCGCCACCTGTTCCCCCCGTGTCAGCGAGTAATGGAATCAACAGCCAGCGCACTTTGCATTGTCATATTGTCCCGGCCGTCGCGCTAAATGGAGCACACGCGCGTAATTGGGAAAGAAAACTAATTAGCCCTTTCTGGACATGAAAATTAGCTGCGCCGTAATCATGCTGTTGTGATCAATAGCTCTTGCTTTGTGGGGCCATACGATGAAAAACTGGAATGGGATATCAGAGCGAGTGACATTTTATTACTCTTATTGTGATTATCTAGTAGTAGTAGTAGTAGTAGTAGTAGTAGTAGTAGTAGTAGTAGTAGTAGTAGTAGTAGTAGTAGTGGTAGTGGTAGTATCATTATCATTATTATCATTATCATCCCCCTCTTCATCAGCATCAATATCATCCCTTCCACCTTCCTCGCATGGCCGCCAAGACCCGACTCCCTCAGGGCTCAGGCAGTTTCCCAGCTTGGCTTCGGCTGCCCTACATTAGCGGGGATCCCTCACGCCAGACAGACACCGCGAGACTCCTCTTAGGGCAGTGGGAGGCGGGGGGCGGGCAAGGGAGCCGACGTCCAAGGGAAACCCAACATTCTCTCTCTCTCTCTCTCTCTCTCTCTCTCTCTCTCTCTCTCTCTCTCTCTCTCTCTCTCTCTCTCTCTCTCTCTCTCTCTCTCTCTCTCTCTCTCTCTCTCTCTCTCTCTCTCTCTCTCTCTCTCTCTCTCTCTCTCTCTCTCTCTCTCTCTCTCTCTCTCTCTCTCTCTCTCTCTCTCTCTCTCTCTCTCTCTCGTTGTCTCCCAGCACAGGTCAAAGAATCGACAAGGCTCTAAATTTTGAATACCATGCGACTGTCGGTTTCATATTCCTTCAGTCCTCTCTTTCCTTCGTCAGTTTTTCAGGTGGAGGTCGTGTGTGCTGCCAGGCTCGCTTGTACATTGCTCAACTTGAAATGCCTCGTGAATACCCGGAGTGACGGATGCAGATTGCACTAAATATTCGTATTAAAATGGCATCGCGTCAAGGCATACGTTACTCCTCTGTGACCCGCATGACTAACGTTTTATTCTTAGCTACGGACAAAGGGTAATATGAGAGGATGCAGGAATGAGTGACGCTTGCAGACTCCTCTATATATTCGTATTTTAATGCCATCCCTTCAGGGTACATGTTAACCCTCTGTGAAGGTTGATTAAGGTTCCAATCTTAGCTAGGGAAAAGGGAAACGT
This sequence comes from Eriocheir sinensis, assembly GCF_024679095.1. Taxonomy (NCBI): domain Eukaryota; kingdom Metazoa; phylum Arthropoda; class Malacostraca; order Decapoda; family Varunidae; genus Eriocheir; species Eriocheir sinensis. The sequence goes on from NC_066518.1 coordinate 5,577,183, forward strand.
GCGCGGCCCCCTTTGAGTCAGCCCAGGAATCAAAACGAGAGAAAAATAGTTATGTTCAAATGAGATGCTTTCAACTCACCCCACCGACGCCTAAACTCCATCAGATGATTTAGCTAACGTCACGAATTTGCTGCAATAACGTAATTACCCGATCATTTATTCAGTAGCTATGTTTAAGAGATAGATAGATACGGTATATAGATAGATAGACAGGGCATAACTATTGCTTCTTTCACTCACTTTTTCATTCCATTTCCCTTTCTTGTCTCCCCTCGTCTTTGCACATCCTCCTCATATCATACCTTCCTCACCATTCTGTTCCACCTTTTTCTCTCCTTTTCTCTTTTCCCTCTCTCCCTTCCCTTTTTCTTTTCTGCCCTCGTCTTTGCACATCCTCTTCCTCTTATCATACCTTCCCCATCATTCTGTTCCACCTTTTTCTCTCCTTTTCTTTCCCTCTCTCTCTTCCACTTTTTTCTTTTCTCCCCTCTTCTTTGCTTATCCTCTTCCACATATACCTTCCCCACCATTCTGTTCCACCCTTTTCTCTCCTTTTCTTTCCCTCTTTCCCTCCCCCTCTTCCCTGTTGAAACGAGTCAGTCTCAGCACACTTACCCCTTCATCTGTCCCTTCTAAGAGGTGGGGCGCGGCGGCAGATCGATTCCTCCTGACGTACATGAGATCCAGGGCGCTGATTCTTGCCATGGACCAGCTGCTGTAGGGAAGAGAGGAGAAGACAAAGCGTAGAACCAGTCATGAAGTTACTCGCTCTTGTGTGCCGCGAAGGTCCTTGTGATGCAAAGTTTTATTAGCATAGAAAATGGTAGCCTTTGTTCTTGGCGGCCCGTGCGTGTGTGCGTGTGTGCATGTGTGTGTGGGGGGGGTGGGGGGGAGTGGGGGGTGGGGGGGAGGGGGGGAGGGAGAGGGGGAGACACGTCCTCTCCTCACCCCTCCAACTCTCAATAACCTCTCCAGCTTCATCTCGCTAATCATCTCTCTCTCTCTCTCTCTCTCTCTCTCTCTCTCTCTCTCTCTCTCTCTCTCTCTCTCTCTCTCTCTCTCTCTCTCTCTCTCTCTCTCTCTCTCTCTCTCTCTCTCTCTCTCTCTCTCTCTCTCTCTCTCTCTCTCTCTCTCTCTCTCTCTCTCTCTCTCTCTCTCTCTCTCTCTCTCTCTCTCTCTCTCTCTCATCTCCATTACACCTTTTCCTCATTAGCAGATATTCCAGCCTCGCACATCAAACGGTCGCCGCCTCCCATCACTTCACAATCAGGAGGATATAGGTCTTGCATCACCCGCGCCTCCGCCTCTCCTTGCCTTGCCTTCCCTTCGCTGAGTCCGGCCCCCCAAAGACACGCCGAGGGTTAGGTACAGTACATGCTCAACTCAGGAACGTACGTGGTCAACTCAGGAACCTCAACATAAGATTTGAAACGAATTTGAAAGCTTTCCATATTCTAGTTCGTGAGCGAAAATCAAGGTACGGGGCGACATCACTCCTGCTCGCGACTATACCTGCATACGCCCACCTTGATTGCCTGTCATGTTATCTTCGTTCGTGTTGGGGGATGGGATAGTTTGATGTTTTTTAGATGTCCCTTTTTCCTTTTTTGGGGTTTTGTTTTGTTGTTTGCTTTCTGGTGTTTAAATGATGAAAGTGGGAAAAATGAGTGAATGTCAGATGTAGGGTTGTATGTGCCGGGCTTTTCTCTTCCTATATGTTTGTTTACAGAAGATATATCGAGGTAGTCTCCCTTCTAGTCTGTGTGTTTGTTTGTTTGTTTGTTTCCCTCCCTGTCTACTGGGTCATTTCTTGTTTGCCTTGATCTCTACTTGTTTTACTACTCCTTCTCCTTTCCTCGTCTTCCTCTTCTCTTAGTCCTGCTCCTCTTTTCTGGTCTTCTCCTTCACCTTTTCTCGTCCTTCCTCCCCTATTCCATCCATCAATCCTTCTTTCTTTCCTCTCCTCTCTCCCCTTCTCTATCCCTTCCTTCCTTCCTCCGTCTCAGTCTCCCTTCTTCCCTTCCTCGCACACAGAATGTCAGGAAGAATGGTGACGCTAAACCTTCATTTTGCATCGTTTCGTCACTTGTCTGGACGGAGTTTGGAAGTTTTCTGATCCAGGAGGAGGTGGAGTACACTTCCATACACATCCACACCAGCCGACCTTGCACCTCGCCTTGCTCACCTGCCTCCGAGGTCAACGCCGGCTTTTCCTCTGAAGGCCACGCAATATTAATAAATGTTTATGGAGAAGACGAAAGGTATTTATCTTATAATTAGATGCTTGAAAGCTTGCTAATGGTATCTCAGCATTTTCGTTCTCAAGAGGGAGAAAATGTTAGTGCTGATTATCATTCATAATGCACATTAATATTAGGTGAAAACTTCTCGGAAAATATACATAAAAAATTGTGGTTAATGCCGTGAAGCAGCCCGGGCCACGAGGTCAATGTTTGGCCGGCACAGATATGCTGAGGCCGCCGCCAAAACAAGCAATACATTACCAGAAGCCGCGCGTTCCCACGGATCTCAAACCTGAATCTTAGTAGCTTCTGCTTTCGCAACCGGAAATATCGTAAACACTTTTATCAGGAAATGTGATAAATAAAAGATGTTCAAGGTGGGCTGCCCAGAATATCCGAGAGGAGGAGGAGGAGGAGGAGGAGGAGGAAGGGTGGGGGGCGAACACGGGGCGGGGGAGCTTCTCTGTCTTGCGGGTGGTTGCTATGGTTACGCGGTGAGGTAAAATATTTAATATAAATTCGTTTTCATCTTTTTTGAATGATTTATTTATTTTCCGCGACAGGCAGATGCGCACAAACACCGACTTCCCGACGCTCTTAACAATGGTGCGAGGCGGTGGTGTTCGTGACTCGTGGTGACTCGGTGAGAACATTACTTCCATTCTTTGTTGTAGTTGCTAGTACGATAGATATACTCAAGAGAAGGTTCGATGACTTCATGGATGGTGAGGTGAAGTGCGGTTAGGTTTACAGGAGCTGCCTTATATAAGTCCACCGGCCTCATGCAGACTCCTTTTAGTCATACGTTCTTGTGTTGTAATTAGTACCTTTAGATATGCTGTAATCTTCAGGTAATTGTACTTTTAGACCATATTTCAAATACATACTTAACGTAACTATTGAGAAATTCCACCATAGCATTATTTAGAGATTTATTAAGTATACACTTCACAAAAAAACTACTTTCACAATTTCAAGTATATTGCAAACCTATATATGCCCTTTCACATCATCGTTGCTTGGTCATCGGTACGTAATTATTATGCATATCATAATAGTCACTAAAATATACGTGTCAAGTCTGAGCGTGATTCTCTATATCGAATTTGTAGTAATATAAGTGGCTGGGGCGTGATTATCATACCAAATTTGTAGTAATATAAGTGTCTTGGGCATGACACTAAACTGCATCCAGTGGCGAGGCTCTGGGTCGTGAGACCCTCTGCTCTGGGGAAATGTTGAGCGCCTCCTTAGTCGTCACTGCTCTAGGAGAAGGGCACTCCGATATAAAACCACCTGCTGCCTTGCAGGATCAAGCTTCTTTAGGCAAAGGCTATGAGAGTGAACCCTGACAGAAAATCAGGAGAGGGGCCCCTTAGGCAGTTTGATTGTGCGTGGCGCTCTCACTCTGGCAGCTTCCTATTACGGCGTTAGCGCCCAGCCTTAACAGCTTTGCTGTTCCCCTGGATCCACTGGCGCCCTGGAGAGGGGGGTCATGCTATATGGGCAACAGCTCGACCTCCTTACTTTTCTGCCCCGGCAAACATCCACCCTGACTCTGACTGACCATCTTTTGGCACCTGAGAGGACACTCCGGCTGCAGCGATGCGGCAGGAATCAACACAGGAAGCCCTTGGCCCCACTCAGAATAAAACTGCCCCCCTCAGGTCCCTCACTGGGGAGATCATCACAGACAAACAAAAGCAGCTGGAGACATGGGAAGAGCACTACTCTGAGCTCTACTCTCGACAGAACACTGTCATGCAGTCTGCTATTGACGCCCCAGCCAGCCTCCCAGTCATGCTAGATCTTGACATCGAGCCCACTGCCCAAGAACTGAGCAAAGGAATTGAGTCTCACTCAAGGGAAGGCTCCAGGCAGTGATGGGATTGCCCCTGATCTCATCAAGCAAGGTAAAACCTCTCTCCTCCCACCTCTCCACGAGCTTCTCCTTCAATGCTGGCGTGCTGGCTCCGTGCCCCAAGATACGAGAGATTCCCTTTACAAAAACAAAGGAGAGCGGAGCGACTGCGATAATTATCGCGGCATTTCGCTCCTGAGGGTTGTAGGGAAGGTCTTTGCACGCGTGGTCCTCACCCGCCTTCAAGTCCTAGCAGAGCGTGTGTACCCTGAGTCGCAGTGCGGTTTTAGAACTGGCAGGTCAACAATCGATATGATTTTCTCCCTACGTCAACTCCTGGAGATATGCCGGGAGCAACAACTTCCCCTTTACATCAGCTTTATTGACCTCACCAAGGCGTTCGACCTCGTCAGCCGAGATGGCCTCTTTCTCCTCTTGCCCAAAATTGGCTGCCCTCCCAAACTCCTCAGTCTCGTACAGTTTTTTCACACCAACATGCAAGGCACCGTATATTATACGGTGTTGAATGTTGAATGATGTAAGGCCCCGCGGGCCGCACCGAGGGGGCTCGCGGGCCGCATGCGCGGGTTGGGGACCTATGCCGTATAGTGTTCAACGGCGCCTGTTCAGAGCCTTTCAACATCAGAAGCGGCGTTAAGCAGGGCTGTGTCCTTGCTCCAACACTCTTTGGAATCTTCTTTCCCTCCTGCTCCAACATGCCTTCGGCAACCCGAGTCCCTCCATCCTGCTCCACTCACGCTCAGATGACCGCCTCTACAACCTTGCGCGTCTTAAAGCAAAAACAAGAATTCGCCGAGCTGAGCTGAGAGACTTCCTGTTTGCCGATGATGCAGCCGTCGCTGCTCACTCTCCCGAAGACCTACAGATCCTCATGGGCCGCTTTCCCTCTGCTTGTGACGAATATGGTCTCACGATTAGTCTAAAGAAAACGCAAGTCCTCACACAGAATGCCCCAGAGCACCCAGTGATCCGCTTTGCTGGCCAGGCTCTCGATATTGTTGAGGATTTTACTTATCTTGTCTCTACCATCTGAGATAAGCTCTCCTTAGAAGCCGAGATTAACAAAAGAATCGGCAAAGCTACGACCACCTTTGCCCGCCTCTCTAAGCGCGTGTAGAACAACAATCGGCTGACCTTGAAAATCAAGATACCTGTGTACCCCGCTTGCGTCTTGAGTACCCTTCTCTATGGCAGCGAGACCTGGCCGACATATATCAGGCAGGAGAACGCCTGAACTCATTCCATCTTCGTAACCTCAGATTCATACTCAACATCAAATGGCAACAACGGGTCACCAACACTGACATCCTGGCCCAAGCCAACCTCCCCTCATTGCAGACACTCCATCGTCAACGAAGGCTCCGCTGGCTTGGCCACGTGAAGCGCATGCCTGACGGTCACATCCCAAGAGACCTTCTCCACGGTGAACTTGCCAGAGGGAAGCGACCCATCGGGCGTCCAAAACTCCGCTTCTCTGGTGTAGTGAAGAGGGACCTCAAGGCCTGTGAGATTGGCACAACTGAATGGGAGGCCCTTGCGGAGGATAGAGATGCCTGGAGAGCAGCGGTCAAGAGTCATACAGAGATGGGTGAGACCAAACTTATCGAGGCCGCTGAAGCCCGGCGTGCTCGAAGGAGAGACCGGACATCCAACACTACCACACCCGACCTTCACGGAAGTCACTTCTGTAACCTGTGCGGTCGAGTTTGCTGCTCCCGCATAGGCCTTTTTAGCCACCAACGACGCTGGTCAACACAGGCAGCCGTCTATTTTTTTTTCTTTTTTTTTTTCAATTCACTACTTGTACGTATGAGACAGATTCTCAAACTTATTTGGATGTACCCATAGTTGCTGCGCGACTTAATTAAGGAGGCCTGAAGTGGCTGGGACGTGATTCTCTATACCGAATTTGTAGTAATATAAGTGGCTGGGACGTGATTCTCTATACCGAATTTATAGTAATATAAGTGGCTGGATTTCGCTTCAACGCGCCGTCTCCTTCAAGCAGCGGCGTGTTGATCCAGCGAGGCTCACGTGGAGGACACTTGCACGCGCCTCTCCCATGCAGAAAAGAATCAATGCCAATTAACCCAGACTTAGGTAATTATTCACGCGGATAAATGATGACTGCACTAATTCCGGCTCGTTAATATTGAGATTGAGAGCAGGATGAGGAAGGGGTGGGCTTGACTTTCACAGCCCCGCCTCTTCTTCCCCCCTTCCACACCTCCTCATTACCCTGCCTCTCACCTAACCCGCCGCCCCGCCCCGCCCCGCCCCGCCCTACACATGGCTACACTCTCTACACTTTCAACAGCTCCACCTGCCACCCACTCACCTACACCCAACCAGCCTGCTCCGCTCTCCCCCACTCAGGATCAGTACTCTTGCCTCCCACACACACTCTCACCGTGCCCTTTCACACTGTAACGCACTACACCCTCACACTCCTGCAGCGCCACTACACCTGTCCTGCCCCTGCACGCCCGGCACTCACCAACGCACTTGTTCGCCTCGCGCCTCCCTGTCTGTTCCAGTAAAGTACTTCAACAACCCTCCCGAAACCCACTACATCCTGCCCTCCGTCGCGTCGCTGCCTCCTCCTCCTCCTCCTCCTCCCTGTTGTTTGTTGCACGTATACCCCAGTCATGGACGGATATCCTGCCCCACATCATGGAATATTATAATTATGCAAGCGAACTTAAACATTTGCAATTTAGAGGTAGCATCGTCTGTTTTCTCTAGTCTTCAGTCGTTTTCTTTTTCATCGTTCATAAGGTGGGAATATTTTGGGGGCGTCTGTGCGTGGCGCCCCCCATCGACCTCCTCCTTACTACCCCGCCCCGCCCCTCCTGCCCCCTCTTCCCAGCTGGGGGCACCAAGGTCACATCTTCCCGTAACTTACACACTTTCAAAACTCACCCTAAATTTGCGTTACTCGCTTTCTGAATTCCAGTTAAATTAACTTAGCTTCACTTTACTTCCTAAATTCCATGAAAATGCCCATCTTCCCCTCGCGATCATAAATTATAAGGGATTTGTGTAATCAGTTTAGATCTTGCACATCAGGTTAATAAATATCCATTCCTCCCGACTGTGTAATTCCCTAACATTCCGGACCTTCCCCAAAATTCGAGTCCAGAGTAATTCGTGTTATTTTCCCAACTTGGTGAGGCGCAGCGGCGGTAACCTCCATTAGGCCAAACTTGTAGGGTCGATAACCCCTTCCGCTTTGGCAAACAAGCGTCTGCTGGTTACACACGGACAGAAAAAGGCTTCTGGTTTATTATTATTATTTGGACAGTGCAGGTTTTACGGAGAGACAAGTTTCCTGACCCTCCCCCTATTCTCTCTCTCTCTCTCTCTTCCCTTGCTGTGGTGCTGCCTGCTTTGTGCGCCTCAAGGGTGACAAAGGGGACAAAATTTAGGTAATAATGAATGAGTCTTCATTTTTTCGGGCTCCTGCTTTACAGTGGACAGCTGGAATTTCATTTTGGCTTCCCTCTTGCAATTAACCTAAAACACAGTGATGCTGGAATGTCAGAAACGAATACGTCATGACCTGTGTGGCCCGTGATTATTATATCGAAGTGCATTGGTAAGGCTGACGAGGGCGTGAGGGACGGGCGGCGGAGAATTCCGGTCGGGGAGCGTCGGCGTGCTGCCAAAGGGCGGTGGGAGATTAAGAGCGATCACGTAGGCGGGAGGGAGAGGAGGCTACTTCGTGCCGCTGACGCCGAACTCGCGAAAAAGGAGAAAAAGGAGGCACGTGTTCGGTCGTTCCTCCCATGGGCTCCCGCCGCCACGCCTCACCCCTGACGGTGCTGCTCCTGTCCCATATCCCATGTAGGACCCGCTGCCAGCATTCCCTTGTAACGCCTTTTCCAATGTCCCTGCTCTGCCCCGTGGAATAAAAAGTTTGAAACTCCCCAAAATGCCTGCAACCGCCTGCTCTCGTGGCCAGCGCGCCCTGTACAAAATAAGTGCCCTGCAGTTACGGTACAAAAAAAAGTTGTTAAACACGTACAGGGCACGTAACTTTTCTGTACATCCATAGTTGAAAGTATATTAACTCCATATTTTTCTTCCTGCCCTTCTTCATAGTATTCATCTCCGTATTCTTGGCTAACAAGGTTTACTCTTTCCTCTTTCTTTTCCACCAACACCTCTTCCTAGACCTCCTTTACCTCTTCTTACGCTTCCTTTACCCAGACACATTATCCTCCAAAGACCGCCAGCTCACCCCTCCAGACACCTGGTGTGGCTTCCAAATGTAACAAGTTAACTTCGTTAGCAACTATATTACATTTTCCCAATTAAGGAAAAACTGCTTGGCGTTCCATATACTTTTTTTGCTTTCATCAAGCGCTTAAGATTGCTTCGTTCCGCGGCCCGGCGTAAGGTGTTCATGCCTGGGCATTAGGGAAATTTATGAAACGAACCATTTATCCAATTAAGAGAGGAGAATTCAGTGCGCTCCCAAAGTAAACTTTTAGGCAAAATTACCAGCTGTTGGGGGCACCAGCCCAGGCAGAGGCAGCGGCAGCAACCCTGTAGCAGCAACAACAACAGCAACAGCAGCAGTTGCAGCAAAGGCAGCAGCAACCGCTCCCTCCAGCAGCACACCTTTGCAGCAAGCTGAGCAAATTTTAAAGTGCCGGACCAAAGCACGGCCCGTGTTGCCTTTGCATGTTGCACCTACCTACGCTTTGCTTTAATGCTGCAAATGAAATGGAGCGCGGTGAATACGGCGGATTAGTGCGAGAAACACTGCTCACTAGGGGCTGGACCGTGGCCTTTGCCGGTCTTGCTCAGTGTCTGTTTGGGAACGTTTATCGTCGTATTTAATGCTAACAAGAAACCTGCACTGAAAGGAAATTACTTTCTCCTTTCGCCGCCATCCAATTTACGTTAACGCATGGAATCTCAAAACACCCTGGCCGAAAAAAAGGGAAAAAAAAGGGTATGCGCTTTCGCAGTCACTATTAAACACACACACACACACACACACACACACACACAAACACACACAGGTGCTGGCGCCCTTCACTACACAACAATACGTCCACAACACAAACGGAGCGTCAAGCAGCCGCCGTAAAGTACGCCGCGCCGCCCCTCGCCGCCCCGCCACCCGCGCGCCACACGCCCCGCCGCCCCACAAAAAGCCGCCGGCACTTTGCTCTGACTAGTGGTCGTATTCGGGTATTTTCTATGCAAATGTTGTAGATTTTCACCCATTATATGTGGCTCTGCAAAGACAGTTTTTTCTCTTGCATACTTTGGTGTTGTTGAAGTTTTCTCACCAATTTCTGGGAGCGTTGTGGCAGCCAGGCCGCCCCCAGCCAGCCCGCCGGCCAGCCAGCCAGCCAGCCAGATAGCCCGCCTGACAGCCCGTCAGACAGGCAGCCGGTGGATGCCCCGCCGATGCAAGCCACAGGAAGGGATATGCGCACCACAGGCTGTGTCGTCCATTGATACTCTCACTGATATATTGCGCAAGTTGGTCATATTATCAAGAATGGGGAAAAGATGACGCTACAAAATCATTCGAAGTAAAACCATGCGGCAAGGGCGTTCTTGTGTGGCTGGGCGAACACTCAGCCACACCCACTCACCCTACACCCAGCCACACCCACACCCACACCACACTCCTGCTGCGCATATATCCTACAGTCCCAGGATAGGACATTTTACTGTATCTTCTTCCGCCTCTTCTTTCCTCCCTAATGACAGCTAAACGGCACCATCTTCTGTTCGCTTCATATACTTGTAAACTTTGTGACCTCTTTTTACCTCCTCTGGGAGTTTCCAGGCCAAAAACTTTCCTCGCTAATTTGAATACTCCATTATTTACAGCGAGAGAGACAGTCCTGAACATTACAGTCACCCGCTCAACTCTTGCTTGTCTTCCTTCGTGATAAATACAAGTGGAGGAATAATGCAGCGTTTGCCTTCTTCATTTTTTATTTCATCTTTCTTTTTGTTGTTTTCTTTTACTTTCTTGACGATTTTTTCATACTTTTTTCCCCTTCCTCTTTGCTTTCCTTTTTACTTTCTTCATTTGTATATTCATTAGCTCCTTCATTTGTTTAATTATACCATTCACTTTGTTTTTAGTCACTCGCTCGATTTCTTGACCAGGCTAAACGATACAATTATTTACATATTCAATCTTTCACTCAAACTGCCGAGAAAAAAAAAATGCTTCCTCACGTTTGCCGCCTTCCACCCAACGGCCCACCACAGGACAGACACACTTCTGACGCTTTCATGATCGCCAGCACGGGCTCCACGACACGCCCCGTCGCTGGAAACAATCCGCGGAGAAGGAACACAAAACTTGCTATACGAGTTGCGGAGCGTCCACGGCGTCATTAGCAGCAAGGACGAGGGCGGGAGTGAGGGCGGAAGGCGACCAACTCTGTCCCTCCGTCTGGTGCGCGCAATTTACTGCCCGCTTCTCCCTTCCACCACTTTCCCCGGACGGTATGACTATTTGCAGACACGATAGATAGATAGAGAGATATAGACAGAGAGATAGATAGACAGACAGATGGAGAGCTAGAGACACAGGAATAGAGGGAAAAGAACTGACGGACAGATACAGATAGATGCGAATAGATAAAAGAAGTGAGAGAAAAGAATAGCAAGGGAAAAAACTGACGGAAATACCAGGAGGCGTCTGAAATAAGGTCACTTTTCCACATAATTTAAGGATTCTCTTTTGACTTCCCGCTGTGTCATTAGACCAAAGGCTCTGGAAATATATATGAAAACTTTCTCTCGTTCTTTGACTGCGGGGAGAGGTAAAATAAGCGAACGGGCGGGTAAAAAAGGAAATATATATATGTGGAGTCGTTCTCTCTCCCGGCGGCACGTCAGACTTTATGCTCCGATAGCTCAGCGGAATAATTAGAAGGGGGAGGTGGCATTGTCCAGCGGCGGCACTAATCAAACACCTCGACTCAGGATGACAAACTTCGACCCCTGTCAATACCATTACTTCCTCGTCCTCCTCCTCCTCGTCCTCCTCCTCTTCCTCTTCTCTTACTCCCAGCTCATTCGCCTCCTCTCCTCTCCGTCGTTCTCTTGTGTTCTTCCTCTCTCCACTTCTAATATCATCACCATTTTCCTTCTTTTCCTTCCCTCTCCTTTCTCCTGTTCTTCCTCTGCATCTTTCTTCTCCATTACCATAATCATCACCATCACCTTTGTCTTCCTACTCTTCTCCATTCTCCTCTCTCCCTCTCTCTCTCCATCTTTATCGTTCTCTTCTCCTGTTCTTCCTCTATATCTCCATTACCATAATCATTACCATCTTCTTCTTCCTCCTTTTTCTCCTCTTCTCCCCCCTCCTCCTCCTCCTCCTCCTCCTCCTCCTCCTCCTCCTCCTCCTCCTCCTCCTCCTCCTCCTTATCCTTATCCTCATCCTCGTCTTTCTCTCCCTCCTTTCACTTCCCTTTATTCTTTCTTCCTCCTCTTTCAGACGAAATGCGGTCCCACACCAAGATATCAAACACATCTTTTTTTTTTTTTTGTATTTCCCCTAAAACTCATGAAAACTGACATTCCTCTCCAGTGATACACACACACCCAAAAACACACACAGGAACTGACAATGGGAAAAACATATATGGGAGTAGTGTTTGTGTGGACTTCTTTTTCAGTTAGTTTTTATTTTTATTTTTGCTGTGGACTGCCTGCTCTGGCGAAATAAAAAAAATGTATGGGCTCTCAAAGCTTACCAGGGGATGTGTGGAGGAGAGGGTTGTGTTGGGGGTATGGGCTGGCTAGTGGGAAAAGGGGGACTGGCGAAGGGGAAGGGAGGGGCTGGCGAAGGGCTTGTGGACTGACGGGTACAATTTGGCGTATCTCGTCTTAACAAGTGAATGGAATGGAACAGGTAAATTGAATGGAACAGGTAAGGGACGTGGAGTAAGGCCGGGTGACTTAATGGACAGGTGTTGAGCAAGGTTAGGACTTAGGACAGGTGAGAAGTTCTTGTGGATGAATAATATAAATGGTCTAGAATTCGATCTTGGAAGAAAGTTTCAGTGTAAAAAAAAATAGAAAGAAGATTTTGTTGAAATGTACGGTGCTCTGAAAAGACACGTCAAATACAAAGGAATCAATGCCATAAATCGCGTCTCCAAGTCTTTAGTAAACGCGAGTAGCTACCTCCGGAGACCCTGCTGTGGAAAAGGTTGCAATACTTATAAATAGAAAACAATGGAGTACAATCGTATCGCTAGGGGTGTGTTGTAATGTAAGAACACAGACGTGCAGTAGGCAAAACAAATATCGAATATCCAAGGGTCGATTGAATAGGATTTGAACGAAGTCTATAGATTTGGTGTTGTGTTGCTTAGGTGGGTGCCAATGGGTAGAGTTTAAAATTTATTCAATAAGCCATGGGTGTTCGATACTTTTTTTTTTTCTTGCCGACTGTACATGAGACACGGAGGAACGCGATGAAAAGAATCCAAAGCGGAAGTTGAACATCGTGAATAGTTTGCAGAAAACGGGAAAAGACAGCGAGAAGAAAGAGAACTTTGCCGAAAATCAGAGAGAAACAGAGCTGCATGAAATTGGTTCGTTAGTAAGAGAATATGGCAATCGAGTCGCAACCCCAATTAACTTGAGTTACCTGAGTGATCTTTTTCCGGGGGAAGTGAATCCTTGGCGTGTTGCTACAAAGGCTTTCACGGTTCGTTATCGACGCGAATGTAATACGTGCTCACAGTAGCATCGCGTGGAGATCTTTATTCCTTAACAATGCGGCGTGACTAACAACTCCATAGGAAAATCAATACAAAGGTGAGTAGGGCCAAAATCTAACCTTTAAGAAAATAACAGAGATGTTCATGCAAGTTTAGATCAGATGTGCAGAAAAAAGTCGAAGCCAAGTTCACTGTTCAGAACCAACATTATTTTATGGATAGAAGTTTTCCCATTCCGACTCCATTGAGATGAACGAGACTACTTCACCTTTTGCTCTTGAACGTTTTCTCCTTTATGGCAGCAAGTAAACGACTTTATCACGAGAGAGAGAGAGAGAGAGAGAGAGAGAGAGAGAGAGAGAGAGAGAGAGAGAGAGAGAGAGAGAGAAAATATTTGTAGTCAGGCACACTAACCGCTGCACCACGAAGACGCCATTTCCCTACCTCTATATACTTCATCACTTTGTCCTATTTATGTTCCTTCTTGTCCCTATTAACATTATCATCGCCCTGACAATATTTCATCTTTACGTTGTTCTTCCGTCTCTCTTTACCTTCAATTTTGCAGTTCTCCCTTCTTTCTTTTTTCCTTTTTTTCTTTTTTTTTTTTTTTAGCTTGGTATTTACAGCTTTTCTCACGTGCGTTTCCTCTTCCTTCATCCCACCTCGCCCCGGCCTCTTACTTCTTCTCCCAACGTGTCTCATCTCTCAATAGCCTTTTCCCTCTCCCGTTCTATCTGTCCCCTCGATCTCAGGACATTCCCCTCTGCTAACTACCCCAAATTCACAAGCCTCATTCATATCCTCCTTTACAGCCAACGTCGCCTCGTCTAAAACCCCTTTTTTCTACTACCCCCAAAGACGACCCACTCTCTACGTTACTACTATTCATATCGCAACAGTTTATCCTTCCTGCTCATTAAATACTAGTAACGACTGCCTTAACTTAGTCGCAGCGCAGCCCGTCTCCACCTGAGATTTGGGTGTCGTGAGCTGTTACACTTGCCTGCCAACCCCTGAACCGAGCAGCGTCTTGGCGCGGCAAAAACGACGCGCGGAGTAGCGATAAATGTAACACGGGGAATGTGTGTCGGGGAGGCAGAAATAGACGCGTGTTCACCTGGCGAGAGGGAATGTGGGAGCGAAAGGGAGGAGGGGGACTAGGGCGGAAGAGAATGTGGGAGTGAGGGGGAGGAGGACGAGGGAGTGCAGGAGTAAAGGGGAAGAGGAGGGGAACAAGCAGGGGACGGTACCCGGAGACAGAGAAGAGGAAGAGAGGCATGTATGGGCCACGAGAAAGCAATGTTAAGGAATGAGGGAAAGATGAGAAAAAGAAAAATCAAGGTACAGAGAGAAAAGGAACACTAATAAAAAGGGAAAAAGAAAGACGGATATAAGAAAAGAAAAAAAGGAAGGGTATGAAAGAAAGATAAATAACATGAGGCAGACACACAGACGGAAGGACAAACAGGCACAAGCACAGACAGGCAGACATACATACATACATACAAACAAGCAGACAGACATGTAGACAGACAGGAGGGAGGGAAGGAGGGTAGAAAGGGAGTCAAGGATACAAAGAGGTAGACGAAAAAGGACCGTCGGCTGAGGACACACAAAAAAGAAGAGCTATGGAACACACACACACACACACACACACACACACACACACACACACACACACACACACACACACACACACACACACACACACACACACGCAGAACAACAGGTGTAATATAGCTTGCTGAGGAGTCAAAGCCGCGCCCAGACCGCCCGTTACATCACACATCCAGGAAACGAGGCTCAAAAATTAATATTTGACGACATTTTGATCTCTATTTTTCGTCACGTCCTGCCAGAAAAAAAAAAAGACACGGGTTCATTTTCAACAATCCCCCGTACCCTACATTCTCTCTCTCTCTCTCTCTCTCTCTCTCTCTCTCTCTCTCTCTCTCTCTCTCTCTCTCTGCGGAGAGTTCGTCTCTCGTTTGATTAATTAAACTCAAGGTACACCGGTTAGCTTCTTATGACTTATTTGGAGATTTTTTTTTTTTTATCAACGAAGACACGTGACTATAAGGTTTCAACGGGACTGCGAATGGAGTCGATATTCTGACAGTTTTTATATTCTTTAACAGGCTTACGGCATAGATGGGAAAGTCTTGAACTGGATCAGAGCATGGCTTAGAGGTATGAAGCAGAGAATGCAAATAAATGGTATAAAATCTGACTAGGATTGTCTTACGAGTGGAGTCCCATAGGGGTTGGTACTAGATCCATTGCTTGTATCATTTACAATAATTTTACATCAACGATTTGGACACAGGAATTAGTAGTGACGTCACTAAGTTCGCAGATGATACCAAAATCTAAAGAGGCGAAGGTTACGATGAGACTTGATTAAAGTTGATAAATGGATGAAGGATTTTAATAGGGTTTTGGTTGTAAATGAGCCGGGTATGACACGTAGCAATGGGTTTAAGTTAGATAAATTCAGATTCAACAAAGACATAGGCAAAAATTGGTGTACCAGTAGCGTCGTGGATGAGTGGAACTGGCTTGGTAGCCATGTTGTGAGTGTCAATATCATAGATAGATTCAAGAAGAGGTTGGATAAATTCGTGGAGAGTGAGGTAAGGTGGGGTTAGGCTCACAGGAGCTGCCTTGTACAGACCACCGGCCTCTTAAAGAGTCCTTACGTTCTTATAACATATCAACTATTTATAGAGGACAAAAAAGGTTAAATGCGTTCTCATCAATGTTTTTTCACGTTCAAAGAATTGAAACCTTGTCAGACTACCGCAAGGGTGAAAAAGGTACCCACGACCCACGACCCTTACGAAAGCTTTGTCAAATGACTGTTAGAGCGACGAAATGTTTAATAACATGGCCCTAAGTGCTTGACTAGAAGAGAGTTGAGAGAAAAATATAGGTAGACAGTCAGCCAGCCAGACAGACAGGCGGGCAGGCAGACAGACAGACAAACACAGACGGCTCTAGTGAGGTGCACCACGCCCAGCACACCCGGAGACACACTGGATCGAGTTCCCCCGCCGCACCGGAGCGCCTCGAAAGGCCTCCTCGTTAAGTGTTAAAAAGGCAAACTGTATTCAGGTGTTAATTAAGAGCACGACTTCATTTCCTGGAGTGTCGTGCCTCCTGAGCGACGTGCGTCTAGTCCTTCATCGCCGTGCTGTACGAGGTCATTCCGTGCCCCATTTAGCCTAATAATAACACCCTCCTCCTCCTCCTCCTCCTCCTCTCCTTTTATCTGCCCGTTCTCCTCACCAAAATAACCTTCCTCCCACCTGCCGTCTTCCCTATTTACCTCGCGCTATCAAGGGAGAAATGAATGCAATGTAAGGAGGAATATTTTTTGGGTAGATCATAAGCAGACCTCGACGCCTCATGTCCCCAGTGAATCCCAGAGGGGTCAGCTACAAGGAGGGGATGACAAGGTAATTTAGGAGTAGATTTTATACTGCAAACAAACTAACAAACGAGAGAGAGAGAGAGAGAGAGAGAGAGAGAGAGAGAGAGAGAGAGAGAGAGAGAGAGAGAGAGAGAGAGAGAGAGAGAGAGAGAGAGAGAGAGAGAGAGAGAGAGAGAGAGAGAGAGAGAGAGAGTAGTGGTGGTTGTTACTAAAAGGAAACATTTTGCGAAACGAGAATATTAAAACACGCAGCGCCAGCCATAAGGTTTCTCTCTCTCTTTTTCGCTTCTTCCAATCCACCCCGCATTCCTTTCTTTAATATTCCCACCCAACTCTCTTTTTCTCCTCCTTTCCGTAGTCTTATTCCCGGAGGCGGCGGCGGGAAGAAGAGGAGAGTACGGCGAGGAGGAGAAGCCGGCCCTGAATTAATCATTAGTAGCACAGTGGTTGTCTCTCAAAGGGCGACGCCGAGAGTGTTGGGGAATTTATACTGAATGCTCTTGTTCACTGCAGCGGCGGGAAGGTGGCGGAGACTCGTCATTGCGGGCGCGAAAAGTAAAGCAAGTAGAGCCGAGATCGACAAAAATAAAGGTCCCACCGCTTTTTCTTCTTTTTACCGCGGCGGCACGTGTCTGGGTGGGGTGGGGTGGGGGTGGGGGGGGGAAGAGTTGTAAGAGGGACTGAAAACATGCACCTCTTAATAAAAAAATTAAAAAAACTCCTCAGCAAACCGGATGAGAAAATACCAAGGCCATGAAGAGTTTGCTGAGCTTGTATTAGTGGTGTAGATGTTTGGCTGTCTGTAATTATGTTGTTGTCGCTGGTGATGGTGGTGGGGGGGGGGTAATGGTGGTGGTGGTGGTGGTGGAGGGTGGAAGTGGAGGTCATGCATGGGGAGTTGTGGTTGTTGTCTTGGTGGTACTATTATGTGATGCGTGTGGTGCTAGGTGGTATGGTGTGGTGTGATGGTTGTGTGGTATAGTGGTCGTGGTAGTGCTGTAGTGGTGGTGGTGGTGGTAGTGGCGATTTGGTCGTGGCTATAACTGTGTAGTGGTGGTGGTAGTGGTGTAGTAGTTTCAATGCTGTGATCGTGGTGGTTCTGAGGATGGTAGTGTGGTGGTGGTGGTGGTAGTAGTAGTAGTAGTGTTGGAGTGGCGGTGGTTGTAGTGGTGATTGAATGTGCTGTGTTGCTGTGGACAAATGATGCTGTGGTGGTGGTGATGGTAACTGTTATGATAGAGGTAATGGTGAGATGTTGTTATCGTGGTGGTGGTGGTGGTGATGGTAACTGTTATGATAGAGGTAGTGGTGAGACGTTGTTATTGTGGTGGTGGTGGTGGTGGTGGTGGTGATGGTAACTGTTATGATAGAGGTAGTGGTGAGATGTTGTTGTTGTGGTGGTGGTGGTGATGGTAACTGTTATGATAGAGGTAGTGGTGAGATGTTGTTATCGTGGTGGTGGTGGTGGTGATGGTGGTGGTAACTGTTATGATAGAGATAGTGGTGAGATGTTGTTATCGTGGTGGTGGTGGTGGTGGTAACTGTTATGATAGAGATAGTGGTGAGATGTTGTTATCGTGGTGGTGGTGGTGGTGATGGTGGTGGTAACTGTTATGATAGAGATAGTGGTGAGATGTTGTTATTGTGGTGGTGGTGGTGGTGGTGGTGGTAACTGTTATGATAGAGATAGTGGTGAGATGTTGTTATCGTGGTGGTGGTGGTGGTGATGGTGATGGTAACTGTTATGATAGAGGTAGTGGTGAGATGTTGTTATCGTGGTGGTGGTGGTGGTGGTGGTGGTAACTGTTATGATAGAGATAGTGGTGAGATGTTGTTATCGTGGTGGTGGTGGTGGTGATGGTGGTGGTAACTGTTATGATAGAGATAGTGGTGAGATGTTGTTATTGTGGTGGTGGTGGTGGTGGTGGTGGTGGTAACTGTTATGATAGAGATAGTGGTGAGATGTTGTTATCGTGGTGGTGGTGGTGGTGATGGTGGTGGTAACTGTTATGATAGAGATAGTGGTGAGATGTTGTTATTGTGGTGGTGGTGGTGGTGGTGGTGGTAACTGTTATGATAGAGGTAGTGGTGAGATGTTGTTATCGTGGTGGTGGTGGTGGTGGTGATGGTAACTGTTATGATAGAGATAGTGGTGAGATGTTGTTATCGTGGTGGTGGTGGTGGTGGTGGTGGTAACTGTTATGATAGAGATAGTGGTGAGATGTTGTTATCGTGGTGGTGGTGGTGGTGGTGGTGGTAACTGTTATGATAGAGATAGTGGTGAGATGTTGTTATCGTGGTGGTGGTGGTGGTGGTGGTAACTGTTATGATAGAGGTAGTGGTGAGATGTTGTTATCGTGGTGGTGGTGGTGGTAACTGTTATGATAGAGGTAGTGGTGAGATGTTGTTATCGTGGTGGTGGTGGTGGTGGTGATGGTAACTGTTATGATAGAGGTAGTGGTGAGATGTTGTTATCGTGGTGGTGGTGGTGGTGGTGATGGTAACTGTTATGATAGAGGTAGTGGTGAGATGTTGTTATCGTGGTGGTGGTGGTGGTGGTGGTGGTGGTAACTGTTATGATAGAGGTAGTGGTGAGATGTTGTTATCGTGGTGGTGGTGGTGGTGGTGGTGGTGGTAATTGTTATGATAGAGGTAGTGGTGAGATTTTGTTATGGTGGTGGCGGTGGTGGTGGTGGTGGTGATGGTAACTGTTATGATAAAGGTAGTGGTGAGATGTTGTTATCGTGGTGGTGGTGGTGGTGGTGGTGGTGGTGATGGTAACTGTTATGATAAAGGTAGTGGTGAGATGTTGTTATCGTGGTGGTGGTGGTGGTGGTGCTATCGGGGTAGTGGTAGTGGTGTGGTAATGATACTGATTCTGTGGTAGTGGTGCTGTGTGTGCTGTGTTGCGTGGGCGTCGTTATGTTGCTTGCTGTGACTTCTTCCTCTCTATCTCGCTGCCTCGTGTCCAATTCCGTCGCGACGTTTGTGATGTGCTTAAAGGAGGAAGAAAACTGGATAATTCAGTTTGACTTTATGCCGGCAAACATCAAACCTTCGCGAGATTTCACAAGTAGGGAAATATTTCAGTTCGTCTTGCCGTTGAAGCGTCGCTGGGAGGCTTGTGTCAACCTTTCCCTTGACTGAAATAACCTTGCGCCTCGTTCGATTTCCTTCATCCCTTTATCTGCCGCGCTGCTCCGAATCAGGGTGAGAGGCAATGTTTGTCAGGAAAACACAGCGGTATTGCCTTGAGCGCAGCGATAACACGTGATTTCCGATTTGACACATAAACACATTCATCATGGACGGCCTGTGACCTCCACCAGGGACGAGCAGCCAGCGCTATAGGGGTTTCGAAATGGTGGTCAGATATATCGTTCCACCTGTGCCCTTGTGTTGGGTTGCTGCAGTCTGGTACAGCGATGGTCCAGGCGTTGATGGCGTACGTGTGGCGTTGAGCGTTGTCAAAGTCCTGGTAAACTGTTCATCCGATTAGTCACAAAAGGCGTGATTGAAAAATGAATGCCTGTTGCAGCGGAAATAGTAAATAAGGCAATAATGATCTGTTGAAAGGGACGCAGCACGACAACAATTAATTATGCTATATTACCTCTCTCTCTCTCTCTCTCTCTCTCTCTCTCTCTCTCTCTCTCTCTCTCTCTCTCTCTCTCTCTCTCTCCCTCTCTCTCTCTCTCTGTAGGTAAGACTTTTCAAAGCTTTCCCGAGGGTGTCTGCATGCCTCCCCCGCAGCCCACCAACCCACCCACTACAGCCCTTCTCCCTGCCCCCCCTCCGGACACGCCTGCACTTGCCCCCCCTTCCCACCGCCCGCCCCCCCCTCGGTCACCACTTGCAGCTGTGATTCCCCGTGTTCACCTTCCTCTTTATTCCTGATCCTGTGAGACCGAGTTGGGAATTTTCCATCACCATATTTCTTTATCATCGACACTATCCCGCTGGCCTGTGATGGGGACGACCTACCAGCCTTCCCTCCTCCCTACGGGCTTGGTATTCCGCCTCATTAAGAAGAGCTGTGGTGGTGGTGGTGGTGGTGGTGGTGGTGATGTATTGGCCAGGGCATGGTACTTTAATGAGGTTGATGGCGGATGTGCATGATGAATCTGTGGCTGCTGTGGTGGTACTGGTGGTGGTGATTGTGGTTTTGGATAGTGGTGAATAGGGTGGTGGCGTGGTAGTTTAGTGGCAATAGTGGTTGTGGTGTTTGTTGATGGCGACAGTAATGGTGGTGGCGGAAGGAGTGTTTTTGTTTTGTTTTTTTACAGCAAAGGAGACAGTTCAAGGGCGTAAAAAAGAAAAGAAAACAATATTAAAGATAAAAAAGCCCGCTACTTATTGCTCCTGAATAGAGTACACAGGAGTGGCCAAAAAGAGAGGTCAATTTCGTTTCAGTTGTTTCAGCGGTAATACATAAGTAGTAGTTGCTGTTGTCTGACGGTTAACTTAATCTCACCCACTGTCTGGTATCCGACGACCGCCCACTTCAACCTTACCCTTGATTTGTCTTTGATACGGGAAATCACAATAGAAGAACGATTTAGCAAGGCTGCCCCTCTTTATCATCTTATATTTTCTGTTTCATTCTCGTGAACAGCTTGAATAATGCTGAAAACGTTAAAACAAAAATCTGAAAACTCCTTCCACACAAAAATTCAGATTGAGGTAAATGCAAGTAAATTCGCAGCCACTCAAGATTTGCATACAAATACCATAGGTTTTAAATTTAGCGATTTCTCCATTTTGTTTCTAAGACGCTGAACAAAAGAGCAGCGAACGTAAATTATGCAACTCATCTTTAAGTAAGTGCCTCTTCCTCGAAAAGGCTGATGGAACTGGAACAAAGGGAGCAGAGTGCAAAAAGCGTGAGAAACGTGGAAAGCGTTACATGAGAATCGACTCTGCTTCATTTAATTAAATATCTACAGAAAAGGAGCTGAGTAAGTGTAAAGCAAGGGCAATCATAAAGTGGTTAACTGGGCATTTTCACTTGGAAAGCCATCTAGCAAATAATTGATTTTCCGATCAAAACTTTATCTTTCATTCACAAGCTACATGCGTCTAATGTTGAGGAGAGAGGTGGGAGAAAGATCAAGATAAGGTAGGTGAGGGAAAAGGAGGTGACGAGGATGAGGGAAGGAAGGAGCGAGGAGAGGTGGAGATAAAACTGGAGCGAAAGGGAGATAAGAGCGGAGAAGAGCAACAAGGAAAGAGAACTAGGAGAGAAAGAAGCTATAGTGTACCATTGACGAAGGGAATGAGAGCATGAGGAGCGAAATGATACTGAAAGGAGCAACCAGGAAGGGAAGGAACACACAAGAAACACAGGGCTAGCGCGCATGAAGAGAGCAGAGGCAAGGAAAAAGGGAAGACGGCGGGCAGCTCAGAGGAGGAAGAGGGTAAGAAGAAGAGACGGTATTAGAGCACAGGAAGAGGCGAGACTCACGAGGAAGCAGGGAAAGAAGAAGAGGTGGAGAGAGAGAAAGCGAGAGAGAGTGTGTGAGTGTGTGTGTGTGTGTGTGTGTGTGTGTGTGTGTGTGTGTGTGTGTAGAAGGACAGAGGAGACAGAGGGAGGAAGTGGTTTCGGGGTGAGGCCATCAGACGCCCATAAACACTTCACGGGCTTCGAGTTTCAATACTCCGCTTCTCTCTATTTCCAGCGTCACGCACACTTCCGCTCAATACTGGGACGACAACAACAACAACAACAACAACAACAACAACAACAGCAACAACAGTACAAAACGAAACACACTAGAACAATAAAAATAACTCAATATGCTACTTCTCTCAACGACGAAGAGAACAAACAATAACAACATCAGCAACGGCAAAACATACTAAAAATACAGAACGAAACACTTGAGACATGTACAAAGTGGATGAACCAATATGTTACAGTCCCTCCAAGACGAAGAGAACACAACACAACAACAACAACAATAAAAAAGAAACATTTAGACAAGAAGAAAGTGGATGAACCAATACGATACAGTCCCTCCAAGATGAAGAGAACACAGCAACAACAACAACAACAACAAAAATACAAAACGAAAGCAATACGTTACTTCCCTCCACGACGCAGAGGACACATTCAGGAAGGGACGAGAGC
This sequence comes from Eriocheir sinensis, assembly GCF_024679095.1. Taxonomy (NCBI): domain Eukaryota; kingdom Metazoa; phylum Arthropoda; class Malacostraca; order Decapoda; family Varunidae; genus Eriocheir; species Eriocheir sinensis. The sequence continues at coordinate 5,599,597 of NC_066518.1, forward strand.
CGAGCGGCGCATCAAGGTACACAGGGTCCCACGACGTCGTCTCCTTTCCCGGATCGACTGTTTATTAGAATCCACAACTCCCCGTCCCGTAAATCCTGTTTAGGTCCTCTCTCTTATGGAAGACACGAACCAAGGCTTTAGTGGACCAGCGAGAGGAAAGGATGGGCTGGAGCACCGGGGCTGGCGGGGAGGAGGAGGAGGAGGACGCGGGCTGGAGTGGGACTCAGTGATTGGAAGCAGCGAGGAGTGGAAGGAGGCAAGTGTATTGGGGAGACGCACGTGGGAAACAAAATCTTTATCCGCGGCACATGACTCGGCAAAAGTTTTCAATAAGTGTGGACGGAACTCTTTGCTCTGTACTCTGAGGTGCTGAGACTTAATCGTAATAATAATAATAATAAAAATCAAAATAATAATAATGTTTTATTTCCCCCAACGGCCGATATAAAACAGAGATTATTATTATGATTTAATGTATTGTTGATAAAATGTAAAAGGAGTAAAACAAGACAAACAGTTCTTCATAAACACTAGTGTGCAGGTGCTCCCTTGCGTCCGTTGCGCACACAAGGGTTGAAATAACAGCCATTTGCATCCCAAACTGTATTGAAAATGCAAAAAAATGAAAAGAAACTAATATCTATGATATTTTCATCAATATATATATATATATATATATATATATATATATATATATATATATATATATATATATATATATATATATATATATATATATATATATATATATATATCATTCATTCATTCATTCATTCATATAAAAAAATCAGTGATCAAGGAAAACTATATATTCCAGTTTTCTTTTCAAGTTTCTAACTAATCGGTGAAACATATTTTTGAGGAAGAAATTTTGAATGATTAATATGCCTGTCCATTTTACAGTTGTTCCTCGAGAAAAGCATTGAACGATCACATGCAGTCGAAAAAAACTTGGGTACACAAGAAATAGCTGTCAAGGAAGACAAGTTTGACGCGTTCTGTAAAATATTACAGCAGCTAAATAAAAGCCTGGGCGAGTCGCGTGCCACTGAGGTGTGCGGGTGGCGAAAGGGTGAGCCCCCCCCCTCTCTCTCCCCTTCGGGGACCACGAGGTGACCTGCGGCACGTAGCCTTCACTAAAGACCACGAGTAAGGTGATTAAAACGAGATTACTCACGCACGAGGACTCAACTAGCGACCACACACACACACACACCCGTCAGTGTAAACGCGTTCAGCACCTCCGCCTTCCCACCTCTGTAGCAGAGAAGCCCGAACGCTGAGTAACCAGCCATCTAGTGGGGCCACACGAGGCAAGGGCGGCCGCTCATCCCCGAGCCCCAACAGTCACTGCAATGGACTCATAAGGATCTGGACACCACATTAGGCCGCAGATGTGGCCGTAACCTCCACTTAGATGCCCGCAGCGGAGGTCAGCCTCGCAGCGTAATACACGAGGTACCAAATATTCACCCCGCCCCGGCGCGCCGACTATATGCGGCAAACTAATGTTCAATCTCCAGTCGGGAGCACCGGCGTGCCCGACCGCGCCACAGGTTACTTTGCATTTATATGAAATGGCTAAACTTTACATTTTGTCAAATTAGATTTACTAACAACCTTATTGTCTGGAGCGTTGATAGCCGCAGCTTTAAGGCCTCGGCAGCCAGGCTCTAAGGCACAGGTGACTGTATGAGCCCGCCGGCGAGAACCTTGAGAAAGGAGAAACAGATTGCCGAGGCGGGACCCGAGCAGCGCCCTGTGGTCTCATTACCGCCGAGGAGCGAAAAATAATGACCAGAGAACATATTTCCCCGCGCGGCGTGGTCTCCATTTACACCCTCATCTGAATTCATGGAAGGTTTAATGTGAAAATGGCAACGGCAGCATATTGTCTGAGAGGACTTGTGACCTGATTAAGAATACTCCCTTGTAACTCTGTACTCGTAACTTCGTATATACGAGTGTGTGCATGACCCGACAAGGATAATGAGAAAATGATGACTCACAAATTCAAGCGAAGAAAAATCTGCAATGAATGACTTTTTTTTTCCTGACAATGCAGTTGATTAAATGTCACGTGTAGGCTGACACATTTCCGGTGACAGACGTGTCCTGTAGTTCCTCGTCTCGGTGACCTCATTTCCCTTCACGCCGTGTTTCTGTGAGTCACGGCGTATCATCCCGCCTCCGAGATGTTCCCACACACACCATGTTACTCCTTCGCCTGCCCCGCCTCCTTGCCGACTCAAGGGCTTACGGATGCTAGGGTGCTTCAATCTTTTCTATTGAGATAATGTAGGAAATAAGATTGTCGATTGAAGTTCCATCATGGTAATATTTGCGAGACGCAGGCCCCAATGTACCCGGCCAGAGACAGCTACCATTGCTTGCTGCTTATTTTTTCTCACGCTATCAAATTATTTTTATTCAGAGTGGCTTTACTTGGGGTTTTGTGCACTGGCATAGGCAACGAAAGCAGTAGCACTACGGCTTGTCTGTTTGAAAATACATTCAGACGAGAGAGAGAGAGAGAGAGAGAGAGAGAGAGAGAGAGAGAGAGAGAGAGAGAGAGAGAGAGAGAGAGAGAGAGAGAGAGAGAGAGAGAGAGAGAGAGAGAGAGAGAGAGAGAGAGAGAGAGAGAGAGAGAGAGAGAGAGAGAGAGAGAGAGAGAGAGAGAGAGATTGCTATTTCTATACTTTTAAAAAAACATCAGAAAGAAAACTAAGCATATAAAATGAAATGAAGAGAACTGCTTTCTAAAAATATGGGAAATTAAAACTTGTTGCAGTGCGATTAACGAGCACAAAGACCGCTATCAAAACTCAAATGACGCCTTTAGTGCGCTGACAACCATGACCTAGAATCAGACTTCAATTCTTCACTCGCAACATTTTTCTTGCAGATCTTTCAGCGAGTTGAAAAGTATGAATTAACGCAGTCTTTATGCTGAATTATTAGAGCCGCTGACTACGCGTAACAGAGCAAGGCCATGACATGAAAGAGTGAAAAGAGCCGTGGCCGGAACGCTGTCATGCATGCAACTTGCGAGGCCAGAAGGGAAGTCAACGTAAAGAGAACATAACACACATAAACAAGCAAACAAACAAAAAATAATAATAATAAATAAATAAATAAATAAATAAAAATAACTACCATTTGAGTTCACTATACTTTAATGATGAGGAGAGTGTGAGCCTCTGCCGCAGTGACGGGAGCAGAACCTCATGTACAAATACCGCGGAGACATGTCGGGAGGATAAATAAATCGACAATGACAAATGTTCTATACTTGCCACTACACCAAGAAGCGAGTCATCATCATTTAATAAAGCCCCTTAAAGGAAGAAGACCTACAAGCCTTCAGAAAGTTTTATGCGTTATAGAGCAGCGATTATGCTAAAGTCCGTAGATGATGTCATTGAGTGCTAATGTAGTGGTGCGCCCGGTAATCTGATGGACTTACGAGTATGTCAGGATGTGTTGAAGAGTCTCAAGTCATGAACCTATCGACCGGAGTCAACGCCACTGTAACCTGCATGACGAAGAAGGGAATGGCGTGCCTCCGCGGAAAACAAGACGTAGGGGAGTCGAAAAATGGGGATTCGTCACAACCAAATTAGTGTGTGTGTGTGTGTGTGTGTGTGTGTGTGTGTGTGTGTGTGAGCACGTGCGCGTGTAACACAAGGTAATCGTTTGTTGTATAACACACACACACACACACACACACACACACACACACACAAACTTGGTCGCCGCGGCGCCAGTAATGTCGTTTCCAGACTCTTGCTGTCATCCTGTTATGCTCGAGTCGTAATATTTCCTTCCTGCGGTCATGTTTCTTATCGGAAAGTTCTGTGTACGTGATTTAGGTTTAATGTTTTATTCCGGTATTATACTAACTTTCCTCTAAGCTTATTTTTGATAAGACTTATTTTGGGGGACGGCCTTTCACTGAAGATCCGAGACTGAAGAAAATTACAGTCTAGCAAATGCACAGGTCTGAGTAATGAGCCGCGACCTGAGTAAGACGTTTAAGGTGGATCCGCGGCGGTGTGGGCTGCGGCAGCTCTGGTCCGCCCCGCGCCCACGTCCTCACACGCCACCCGTCCGTTACAAATAATATTACATGCAACATTATGCGCTACATTCCAGCCGAATGGTTTCCTTACAACTGCTACAATTATTATAAAGGCGCAGTGAAATGTGATATTACTGCAGGCAAACAGCAATGAATAATCAGAGCGGCGGCAATGTATTTGATTTATTCTGCTTGCCTAGCGGACACGATCAGAGCGGCGGGGCGGGCGGGGCGGCAGGGGCAGAGGTGGCTCCTAAACATGAGTCGTAACAAGTTTGCTCGTTATGCTCAGGACGCGGTTCCTGGAGAATGGTTTTCCGACGACTCAGTGAGCAAGGTCATGGCGGGGAGGCGATGGCGGTCAATGGTGGAGAGGAGGAATGGTGGGCGACAGTCACGGGTGGAGGAAATGTGACAAACAGGAAAAGAGACCCTGATGGGAGACGGCGGACAGAGGGCGAGGGTTGCTGATGGAGCGGAGGGAAACAAGAGGCACTCCTGTAACACTCACGCGTGTCGCCCGCGATGGACGAGTGCAGCCGAGCGAGGAGGCCAGTTAGTTCCTCCTCGTGTCCCAGTTTGTTGAGTTATACCTATACACATACACCGGGAAACGTATCTGCTTCACCAGCGTGTACAAAATATCACGTTGACATATGAACTTTAGTGCTGACAAATCGAGGAAGAGATATATATAAAAAAAGATACACCATTCATAAACTGTGTTATGTTCACTGGACTAAAATAGATCCATAATAAAAGCGTTTAACTTCGCAATGAAACAAACTGAAAATAGATTATTATTAACGTTCCGAGAAAGTGTGCACCTGGCGTAAAGAGAATGAGTTACAGCGACAGGACAGGTTCGGTGTATTTAGAGCGATGGAAACGAGCCAAGGACATGTGACAAATATAACAAAGAATGGTCGCTATGTGCCCGCCGGACGTGAAATAACACCCAGTACACTGACCGACCTCGGCCATGATGCGCCCCTGCCTCCTGATCCTTGACCAGCATGACATTACCCAAGTACGACTGTGGTGTTCTCTTATCGATATGGCTGGGGGCACGAGCGAGCAGGGCGCCCTCTTGAATCCCATGCATGATTCCTTCCACTCAGCATTTTGAAGGCAGTCACCGATGAATATGTATTAGAGAACGGCTAAACCCTTGTCAGAGGTCAAAATGCAAGTGAATCTAGGGTTGAGATGAGGAGACGGACCGACCAGCAGAAAGGAAAACAGACGCACAAAAAACTCGGGTGAAAGGCACTGAAGGGCGTGCATCGGGGCGTGCGAGACCACACCGGAGACCCTGCCGAGTGTGGGCCGCGCGTCAGCTGCCTCTCACCCTTGTTACGCTTCTCTGTTACACCCACTCGTTACTCTTGCGTCAGTTAGCCACACCAGGCAGCATTCTCAGCCGCGCCAGTGTTGTGTTCCACGCTGGGATTTAGCTTCCTCCCCTTATCAATTACACCGCAGCCACGACAGCCCGGCAGAATCACATTAGTCAGAGGCGACAAGTGATCTCCCGTCTGAGCATCGTGTGGTGTGACTCAACAGAATCGACGATGGCAAGAGCGTGTGAGTCAGCGCCGCCCCGCGAGGCACACTCTGATAACAAGGACGACTCAAGGAGGAAACGGGACTCATCCTCGGCCTTTCGTTTCTTCGTATAATGGCGCAGGAACGTCTCATTTGTGGCGCGGCCTCCCTGACTCACGCGGGAGGGAGGTAGACCCTGAACAAACCCTTTCCCCTCCGTCCGTCTTATTATGCCGCCCCCTTCCCTTCTTCCCTTTGCAGCCGCCCGTAACACTACACCACGACACTCCTTTGCCTTCCTTCTCCCCCTCTCCCTCTCCCTCTCTCTCTCTCTCTCTCTCTCTCTCTCTCTCTCACGCACAGACACACGCACAGACACACTTTCCGCAGTCATAAACATAACAGGCCGTAATAGTGTGTTAGTCACTTTGTACCTTAATAAATTACAACTACGGTATCATCCATCAGGCCCCCTCCTCCTCCTCCTCCTCCTCTCCCACCTCCTCCTCCGCCTCCTTCCCATCAAGCTTACTCAACCCTCTTGGCACTTCCCTCGTCTAGCTCGGATGTGACTAAGGTACTACGCGTTACATCGCCTCCCATTTCCCCTCCATCACCCTTCTCCTCCCTATCCTCCTTCCCGACCCCCACCCCCACGGACCCCCCACCCGCGCCACCACCGCCGCCGCACCCTTCAAGCAGGATAAGGAAGGGCAGGCAATAAGGGAATTTACTCGAGGAAGCTGAATATGACCCTGAATATGGAGAGGAACTGAGACTGGGGGGTGTTTGTCACTTGGCCTGTCTGACTCATCACCTCTTGGCATTCCTGGCACGGCGGGGAATCCTACTACAGTCTCCTCCGCCCCTCCGCGTAAGACGATCTGAGCGGTACCGTCCCGTCCCGTCCTTCCCTTAGTGCTAGACGCGGCTCTCCCTCTTCCCGTCCCTGCCAGCGTCAGCCTCCCAGATCCTGAGGGAGTGGCGCTGCATATCACGAGAGAACATGACCACCACAACGCCGCGACAACAGACCCATCCAACTCCCCTCTCTCTCTCTCTCTGTAGGTCCTAGAAGGCGTCTCCCTCTCTCCCCTCTGTGGTAAATTTGGAGCCGCGCGTCCCTGTGCAAACAACATCCTTATCGCCTTGAGAGCCACACATTGCCCGTCCCTTAAACCGCTATTTGTTTCTAGTGGCTCGAGAGGGGGGGGTAGTGTGTGTGTGTGTGTGTGTGTGTGTGTGTGTGTTTACGTTACAGTTCTGTTTACAAACGCCTCTGTAAACACACTCTTCCCCTCGTCTGAAGGTGATGTTTAACGTAGATAATTCGTATGCGTGGGCACGAAGGACGCAGCTAAAAATAAACGTATGGACTGTTTTTTTTTTTTCAGCATTTTTAAACGTCTGCCGTGCGAGTGCGTTGCAGGTCGGCACTGTCAAACGCTTCCACCCCTCGTATCAACTATTTCCTTAGGCCGAAGAAGAGCTTAACCGGGTTCTCATGAGTGGGTTTTTTAGGCTCACGGTACAGAAAGAAGGTCAAGCCGCCACCAGAGTCATAAAACACCCACGATAGGTATGGTGATAGTAATGATGATGGTGATAGCAGTAACATCAATGGCGGTGGTGGTAGACACGATACTGATGGTGACGGTGATAGTGGTGGTGGAGACCGTGGTGTTGGTAGTGTCAATGGCAGTGGTGTTAGATACGATACTGATGGTGAGGCTGATAGTGATGGTAAGGGTGATAGTAGTGATGGTGACCCCTACGAAAGCCGTGTTAAATATGTGTGCTTGGGCGCCGAAATGCTTAAGAATACGACTCTCTCAATGTCACGAAAAACCCACGACTGCCGCGACTGACAGCTTGGGAGGCGTGGCGTGGCGGGGGGGCATGGCGAAGGTCGTGGGGGCGGCGTGGGTATGATAATGGTGGCGCTAGTGGTTAATTCGTCGTTAGGGTGTGAAGGGTTTGCGTGTGGGTGAAAAGGGAGGCGCCGGTGGGGGGGAGGGTCGGTGGCGTCGATGGGGAAAGAGACTGCGAAGGTTACGACTGTGGTGCTGGTGCTGGTGGTGGTGGTGGTGGTGGTGGTGGTGGCATGAGCGGTGATGGCTTAAAGGTCCGTACTGTTCGACTCTTTCGGCACTCACAAGTTTTTTTTTACAGTAAAGGAAGCAGTTCAAGAGTAAAAGAAAAAAAAAGAAAAAAAAGTCCACTAATCACTGCTCCTACAAAAAAAAAAAAGGACAAAGGAGTTGCCGAAAGAGAGGTCAATTTCGGGAGGAGAGGTGTTTTGTTTCTCCTCTCTTGAAGGAGGTAAAGTATTTTCAGAGGCCACAAAGGAGGTTAGTCTGGTCCAGCTTGGTAGCACCGGGCGGAGATTGAACTCGCGTCGTCCTGAACGCGGCGCCGTCACGCTATCCATTCAGCCATCGTCTACCCATGTGTGTTAATGTGAATAGTAAAACTTGTCTAACTATCACCAGGCTCGTAAAACTACCCTTGGAAGTACCCAGACCCTCTACGAAAGTCTGATCAAACGTGTGTGTGTGTGTGTGTGTGTGTGTGTGTGTGTGTGTAAGCCCGGAACTGTTTGAGAATATGGGCCTTTCTTATAAGTTCCGATGGTGTTGTTTGTGGTGGTGGTGGTGGTGAGGGTGGTGAGGCAGAGTGATGGAAGGGATACTGTTAGTGGCAGGAGTGTTAGAGGTGTTGCTAGTGATGGAAGTGATGGTGTTTTTTTTGTGTGTTAGCGGATGTGGTGCAGTGGCGATGGTGATGGTGGTGCCAATACTTATAAATGATGGTAGTGAGACAAAGATAGTGCCAGTTGTGTTAAAGGCGTGTATAGTGACGGTGATAGTGATGGTGTTAACTCCGATAGTGATGCTGTGGGTGATAAGAGATAGTGGCAGTGATGGTAGACGTAATATAGTAGCAATGGTGTTGGGTAGTGATGGTGATAGTTATGGTGGTGATGATGATAGTAGCAACATCAATGACGGTGTTGGATACGATAGTGATGAGGGTGATAGTGGCGATGGTGACTGTGGTGTTGGTAGTGTCAATGGCGGTGGTGTTAGGTACGATACTGATGGTGAGGGTGATAGTGGCGATGGTGACCGGGGTGTTGGTAGTGTCAATGGCAGTGGTGTTAGGTACGATACTGATGGTGAGGGTGATAGTGGCGATGGTGACGGTGGTGCTGGTAGTGTCAATGGTCACGAGAGAGGAGAGGGTTGGGCCGCGGCAGCTGTTTCTTCCCCTTACGCCACTGCACATATTGAGTTAGTGGGCGTGGGACGGTGGAAAGGAGGGGAGGGTGGAAGGGGGAGGGGGAGGGGGGGAGGTGGTTGTGCCGGCCATTTGTCGGGAGTAATTGGTAGTTAGGTTGGGACGCGGTCATAACTGCGGCGGGAAATATGACACCTCGGCGACCCCTCCTGCGATGTGACCCTCGACGGTGGCTTTTTTCTTCTCACTGAAACCCGCAGCCCCGGACACACTCTCTCTCTCTCTCTCTCTCTCTCTCTCTCTCTCTCTCTCTCTCTCTCTCTCTCTCTCTCTCTCTCTCTCTCTCTCTCTCTCTCTCTCTCTCTCCAATACCACCATTTATCTAAACTTTCTATTATCTCTCCCTCTTGCTCCCTTTCCTATCTTCCTCTCATACACCTCTTCCCATTTCCCGCCTCTTCCCAGCCCATCCTTAGCCCCTTCAAAGTAAAAAAAAAAAAGTGAGTAAAAAAGTAAAAAAATGTACGTAATCGTGTAAAAAGTGCGTAAAACTGGATAACTAAGTAGGTATGTAAAAATATGCGTTAGAATTACGTAAAAAGTGCGCATAATAGTGCGTACCCAGTGCGCAAAAAAGTGCGTAA